>NC_140272.1:15704778-15819778 GCF_964030765.1 Micromesistius poutassou
GTGTTTGTATACCTTTCAGCTCAAGGAATTGAGGAGCTAAACCGATGAGTTTCGTGCTTGTTCAGATGCTCAGCAATTGTTCATATCTCTATATCTATATATAGAGAGATAGTATGAACAAGAGCCCCCTGCCTGTGTGTCACTTCACACTCCTCTCCCGGCTCACCTCCATCCCACCGCTTCCATCCAACCTCCTCACCTGTGACCTCCCCTGTGATGTCGTGCTCCACCCCCCCCCCCCCCCAACCTCTCCTCCCCCCTCACACTCTGGCTCTCCGCCCTCGTCTCTCCAGCTCTAATTGCCGGAGACAGGCTTAGTTAAGATGTCACCTATATACACATCCACCGCCGCTGGGACCGTGGCAACAGGGCCACCATTCTCCCCTCTCCTCCCCCCCCCCTACCCCCACTCCCTTCCATCGAACACAAAGACCTCCCTCCACCCAGAGGGGGCTAAATTGGTGTTGTAAGAAGGTCAGCGGTGCCTGGGGACTCGGGGAAGGACGGTTGACCCCTGCTGTCACCCCTGCTCCCTCTCCCTCTCTCTCTCTCTTTCGCTCTCTCTCTCTCTCTCCCTCTCCCTCTCTCTTTCTCTCTCTCTCGCTCTCTCTCTCCCTCTCTATCTTTCTCTCTCTCTCCCTCTCTCTCCCTCTCTCTCTCTCCCTCCCCCTCTCTCTCTCCCTCTCTCTTCCCCCCCTCTCTCTCTCCCTCTCTCTCTGTCTCTCTCTCTCTCCCTACACCTCCCTCCCTCCCTACCACTCAGCTCAGCTCCATGTCCACACTAACAGCGTGAGCCCTCTGTGATCGCCAGCTCCCACTGCTCAATTAACACATGGAGTAGGAAGCTCTGGACGTAATGCACGAGGAGGAGGAGGAGGAGGAGGAGGAGGAGGAGGAGGAGGAAGGGTTGAGACGTGGACACACATCCACCACACAGGAGCTGTGTGTGTGTGTGTGTGTGTGTGTGTGTGTGTGTGTGTGTGTGTGTGTGTGTGTGTGTGTGTGTGTGTGTGTGTGAGATGGCGCTTCATTAACTGATTGTGCGCACGAGCACATGGGCAACTACACACACACAAACACATTCACACACACACACACACACACACACACACACACACACACACACACACACACACACACACACACAGCTCCTGTGTGGCGGATGTGTGTGTGTGTGTGTGTGTGTGTGTGTTTGTGTGTGTGTGTGTGTGTGATGGCGCTTCATTAACTGTTTGTGCGCACAAGCACATGGGCAACTACACACGCACAAACACATTCACACACACACACACACACACACACACACACACACAGCTCCTGTGTGGTGGATGTGTGTGTGTGTGTGTGTGTGTGTTTGTGTGTGTGTGTGTGTGTGTGTGTGTGTGTGTGATGGCGCTTCATTAACTGATTGTGCGCACGAGCACATGGGCAACTACACACGCACAAACACATTCACACACACACACACACACACACACACACACACACACACACACACACGAATACATGGAATCTCTCTCTCACAAAAATGTACATGCGGGAGCGCACACGCACACACACGGACCAACTCTCTCACACACACCCTAGAAGGGTGTGTGTGTGTGTGTACTTCTGTAAGGTAATTGCTTTCCTATTCATACGCCGGCTGTCATGATCAATGGACGTGTGCAAGGGATAAGACAAGACAAGCGCCCAGAGACATTGATCACAGACACGCATTCCAGCGTCATGTAAAGATTTCTGGCCGCCCCGCGCCCCACAATGAGTCAACCCAATAGGACTGTTTGTGTAAAGGTTATCAAAGGGTGGAGAACAGCCTCCTAAAGGATTTTCATCTCCAGAGCGAACAAATTGACCTTTTCAACAAGTCTTCCCGAAGACGGGATGGGCAGCGGAGCACTTACAGAGCGCTGCTCATGCCACATTTTCCGTCGGGTTAGAAATCACATTTACAAAACTAAAAAAACGGTGGTGGTGAAGCATTCCAGGGAGAACGCCGGGCGCCAACTGTGGTGCACCGTTATCCGTAGACCACAAAACAGGGCCGATGATGTAATGGCCGACACAATGCGATGCAGTTTCTGTATTTGCCAAATTTCTGTTTATATTTTAATCTTTTAAGGATAAACATGCAGTCGTGCTCTGTGTAATAACATCCTCCCCCATTTGGTGTCGGTCGGGGACGATATATGCAGCCTACAGACCATTATAGGATTCAGCTAATGCGTTTAAAGAAATGTATGGTGGAATTTAAGGCAATCAATGCGCCCCACTTGTTAGTGCTGAATGTGGCGAAATCAATAGATTGTAATAGAATGGGGTGGGCTGGGTGCACTAAATGTAGATGGAAGGTGGGAAATGTCAGAGGCAGTGTATGTGTAGTTATGTCATTGTGTGCATTCATATGCGTGCGTGTGCATTTATTTCTGCATATTGCTGTGTGTGCTGTAGATGGAACAGAGTTAAAAACCCACTGGAATTCAAACACTGTGGCAGTTTACCCGTCCGTTCTGTAGTATTAAACGTACGACAAAGCATAACGTGTATGAAATGGCAGGCAGTGGTAACGGTTTGAAACGTTAAAATAAATCATGGCCGTTCCGCTGATAGGGCTGGGAAGCCGTTTATTTCAATTCCATCATGATCTACATGCTGCCTTAGGAGTATAAATGTTAATCCTCTTTATCTCTTTCATCTATTTTTAGTATTATCAGAACAAAGGCAGTTCTGTTTCAGAAGTAGTTTCTGTTTTACTCATCTTTTAAATCACAAAATATTATTTTATTACCCATGATGACACTGATAATAATTTTTCTGTCTGCACCTTCCCACTTCTTTATTTAATTTCCGGTGACATGTTATAAATGTCATAAATTATAAATAACAAATATACTGGAGGACAAAAAATATGATCAGGCATATGTGTTGATGATAGCTCAATTGAAAAGTCCAAGAGATCAGTTGCACAAAGTATTTTTGCAATTTATTCTGAAAAAGTAAAAAAAAAATAAGAGAAAGAGAATTATTTAAAAGGAATAGAAAATGCTTGTCAATCTTTGAAGTAGGAAGATAGAGCAAAAAAGGAGAAAGACTACGTGGGTTTTTTTAGAAATATTAAAACATTAAAAATCCCATCTACAGGCATCATTCAAATTATGCTCTTTGGTGTGCCATGACTCCACCTGATTAAAGCCCATCCTGAGATACGTGAAAAAACACCATGTGAATGAACAAGGTTGCAACCCTATCCTTAGGGGAGTGATGGCAGCGTTTCTGTAATACTACAAGAACCTGTCCCCAGAGCGTGTTCTTTAACACACGGGGACATGACTTCCTGTGACGTCAGGGCATTCCAGAGACGGCTTGGTCAAGCCATCAAAGGGCACACCTCAGAGGCCACATAGTATCTCCATTGTGGGGACGCTATGGAACTTTTGGTTTGTATATACTTTTTCTTCCTCCCCTACACACACACATTATACAGCATTCCAAACATCATCACCATCAACACCATTTGCGTTTGTTTGATAAGAAGGCAGATGTTGCCATTTGTTGTCTGTGAAGGCAATTATTGGTCATAAAGTGACCCCCAACGATCAAGGGCCAAAAGATGTTTGAGTGTATATTTCTAATCCACACCTCTCCGTTGCCATTAGTCGCAGATCAATCCGGACCCCCTGGGGCCCCTCCTATGTCCTGGGTGGAAGGCCAGTCAGCACATTCCCACCCACGCTGAGGAGATTGGACCATTACATTACCACAGGCAAACCGACTTGAACTTGGTAAGTGAGGCGTTACTAACCCCTCTTTCTATCCCAACCATAGAAAGCACCCACAGTGGCACAGACCCCAGGGTTTGACGGAGCTGCCAATCTGACCCAGACGGTCGGAGCTGTCTCCTTCCTCTATTATGGTGCAGCCATGAAGAGGGAGTGCATAGAACTGCCGCAGAAGTGCACCGCATACACAAGGTTTGGACCATAAACTTTTTTTCTTCGTTTTTCAAATAGCGGACGACGCACAGAATTGAAATGGATCCATAGAAGCGTGGGTGTGTGGATCGATATCACGACGGCCTTCGCTCTGTCATTCACCTCATCTCAAAAGGGACACGTTCTAACAATGCGCGTTTCCAAGGGCAACTCCCCCACCCCTTCCCAGCCTCATCTGTTGTGCCAGCGTATGCAAAAAAAAAAAAGAAAGCAACACACAAAAGAAAAAGCGGGACCCAGCATGCCCCTGGCCGGTCGTAGTGCCGGACCGATCAGCGTGGAGCGTATCTCTCCTGATCCCCCCCGCTGTCACCCAGGATGGATTGTACTTCATTTCCAATATGGTGCTTAAGAGCCATCTAATCATGCCTTTAATTAGAATCTGTTGGTCATTAAGGGGGAGATAATTCAGAGGAAAATACCTCTGCACTCTCTCTCGCGCTCTCGCTCTCTCTCTCTCTCTCTCTCCTCTCTCTCCTCTCTCTTTAAATCCATCTCTCTCCGGTTCTCTCTCCGGGGGAGAAGTGATAGACCAACGGTGGTCTCCTCGCACACCAGAATCATCCCTCTCTCTCTCTCTCTCTCTCTCTCTCTCTCTCTCTCTCTCTCTCTCTCTCTCTCTCTCTCTCTCTCTCTCTCTCTCTCTCTCTCTCTCTCTCTTCTCTTCCCACCGTGGATACGTGCCCTGGCCACAATACCTACACAGCCTGATTATGCAGATGCAAAATAATAAATGATGCAGTCTCCTGCACATGGTCTCTTACAATATAGATAAACCTAATAGGGATAGCTGATGATGGGGGAGTGTGTGTGTGTGTGTGTGTGTGTGTGTGTGTGTGTGTGTGTGTGTGTGTGTGTGTGAAAAGAGTTTGAATTCAGGGCTGGGCAGGTTTGAACAAGATATACTGTCATTTGGACAGTATATCATTTTCTCTAAGGAGTGGAATTAAGGTCAATTTATAATACAAATAATGGTCAATTTATAATACAAAAAGATCTTATAAGATGGTTGGTTAAATGCGGGTGAGGTCTATATATGTGTGTGTGTATCAAACACTACTAGTTTGAAAGAAACCAACCTCTTCATGTGTGTACCTGGTGCACCAGATTTCAACTGGCTGTGGTCCTCATGCATCTATTTCTATCTGTCTTCATGAAGTAATCAATAACATCTTCCAGGCATTTAATTTCATCACATCTAAGCCATCGGCTGCATTGTCTCTATATCTAAGCCTAACGCATTGTGCACACTACCTCCGTCCGTCAACGGATCTCGCTGGCTGTCGCCTCTTGCCCACTACCTCCGTCAACGGACGCATCTCATTGACTTTGCGTGGGGCGCCCTCGAAATGCATTGTGGGTCCGTCCGTCAAGTCGGCTCCGTGGCTGGCGTCAAAAGTTGAGAAATGTTTAACTTTTTTTACAACCCGCCGTGGAAATGTCAAAAAGCCGGCCAGCAGCGGGGGATTTAAGAATGGATTTAATGGATTTAAGAATTGGGCGATTGCTGTGGTACACGTACAGGGCCAACACTGTCCTTGCGACTACGGGATCCATTTAGCAATAACAACAACAAGCAGGAAGACGCAGGAAAAAGCCGGCTTTATAACGCCTGGTGCAAGGAGAGCGCAAGGAGAGTGTTACCCTCTAGTCTTTGTTAGTCCACAAAGACTACTGCCCCATACGTCAGACATGCCCTCGCTCATCTGTCAACTGACGGAGGTAGTGTCCAAGAGGCGTGACGCCTCTTGCACACTACCTCCGTCAACGGATGGATCTCATTGACTTAGCATGGGGCGCCCTTGAAATGCATTGTGGGTCCGTACGTTCTTTGGGCTCCGTGGCCTGCGTCAAAAGTTGAGAAATGTTAAACTTTTCGGGAAGCAACGGATTTCTGGGTTGCGTAACAAGCCGTTAACGCCCTTTACCTTGCGTTACCACGCGCCGTTCCTGTCGCCTAGCAACCCTGACAGCTGCGGTTCAAACCGGACAGCGGAGGAGAAATATGGAGCCAGAAATCCTAATTTTATTTGTTATGTTTTATCTTCTATTGGAGGAGTGGGAGAAGATTCACCACCGGAGCCGACTGGTGAAGAGGAAGAGAGGACCTTGGCTTACTGTTAATTAGTTCAACGTTATATGGCTAGCGTTAATGTCATTGACCTTTGACAAAAAGTAAAGTTACATAATTAAAATGGTCCCAACTTTTATATAAAAAAGTGGTTTTACATAGTTTTGTCATTAAATATCTATTCGCTGCAGCTGCCGCTTCCGCTCTCTCCGCGCCATTTCTGAAACAAACACGCAATGAATCTTGGGATACGTTGGGCCGTGAAGGATCCACCTGGTGGATCCTTCATCCAGGAAAAGAAGGCTGCATATCTCGGCCGCATTTGAAGGAGCCTTCGAAATGGGACAGCCTTGACGCGTCGCTGTGACGTAATAGGTCTTCAAACGCGTCCTTCGAAGGATGCAGCCCCTGAATTGAGACGCAGCCATTGACTTTGCATGGGGCGCCCTCGAAATGCATTGTGGGTCCGTCCGTCCAGTCGGCTCCGTGGCCTGCGTCAAAAGTTGAGAAATGTTCAACTTTTCGGGCAGCGACGGATCCGTCGGCCAATCAGATCGCGGTTATGCAAATACACTACTGTGCCGCTACTTGGACTCTGTCCAATGAAATCGTCTTTGTGATACAACCCCACGTGGATGCGTCAAAAAGCTGGCGGGTGGTTTAAAAATGGAATTAAGAATTCGGTGATTGCTGTGGGCAATCGCCCAATTCTGTTTGACCAGTCCCTGAACACGTACAGGGGCAACACTCTCCTTGTGATTACGGGATCCATTTTGCAATAACAACAACAAGCAGGAAGACACAGGAAAAAGCGGGGGGGCGATTTGATTGGAGGCAGGCTGCATCCACAAAGACTACTCCCCCCATACGTCAGACATGCTGCCCATCCGTTGGTGGACGGAGGGAGTGTGCACGAGGCGCACGTTCTGTACCTGTACGCTCACACCAAACGCCACATTTGTCGCCTGGTCTCGGTGTCGCATGAGTTTGGTCGCACGGCAAGTCATAATCCGTCGCTGTAGTGATTTGTGCAAGTTTTATCACGCAAATATAGTCGCGCGTGTAAGTTGGGTTGTTGTGGAAGTACCAGAGACGTCGGAGAACCCGACGCAGTCTATTCATAATATCATCCGGAGGCGCACAGAGCTTTTGGCTGTGATATTATATATTATACTATATAGATATTTATATAGTATATTATATAATATCATATAAAATGATATATAGAGCTCCGGGAATCGCAAACGGCAACAATCACCTTCTCCTCCATGCTGCGGTTCACTCCGGACTGCAGGGAACGGTTGGCGGGTTGAACGCTGATTGTCATCACACGGATGTTGCGGCAAAGTTCAAATATTTCAACTCGAGAGACGTGTCGCGACGTGTCACGCTACTAAATCCTCGTGAACACGCTCGCCCATGCCAGGGCGAGCGTGTCATGTCGTGAACGTGTCAAATCTTGTCGCAGGTATACTGGCCACTCCACACTATGTGTATCTTACAATACAAATATATTTATATATTTATTACACAGCTTTGATGAATACTCAATTGTGGTCAATTACGGCGTTCAGCGGCCTGTTATTATTTCTGTATTGCATACGGCTACTGTGTATAACAGACCGTTGCTATGGAAGCTATTTCCAACCCTCAAATCAAACTTTGACCTTCATGGTGAATCAAGACCCCGACGCCAAGCTGAGGGGTTTATTTCTCAGTAATGATCGCTGTTTCATTACAGTAATCAGGGCGGGCATTGTGGTGTTGGCAGGATGACTTAGAGCTCAGGGCCCCGCCTCATTTTCCCATTGATGTCAGAAACAACTGAATTTGTAACATACATCCTATACCTAATAGTATGAAACACACACACACACACACACACACACACACACACTTCAGAATCATTGAATCGATCGTCAAGAATCCTCCTGTCGATCCCTTCAACAGGATCAGTCTCTTACGATTATATTTAGATAAACACATAAGCTGGAAAACGCATTCCCTTTTTTTCTTAAACTCTGGAATAAAGGATTAAAAAAAAAGGAGAAAGGAGAAGGGAAGTGAACAAAGATCTCCTGGAGTCAAAGTCCGGTTCCACCCTCACGCCAGCTGCTGCCATGGATGTGTGTGATAGTCTGATCTATTTCCAGAGATTTGCGACTCACCAACACTTGCTCTCTCCCTCTCTCTCTCTCCTCAGAGGATACGGTCCGTTTGAACTCGTGAGCACCCCTCTCCTAAGGAGCCAATCTAGTTGGAGGATGTTGCCCATTTGACACTTGATCCCGACCTATAAAACCCCTTTCCGGCAACTGATCCAAAGTGGAAAAAACTGAAAGCATGAAGCATGTGTGTGTGGGTGGTCAAATATATAGTCTGTTTTTTGTATCCACCTCAGACAACAACTACAGTGGGGGACATCTTAGGGACGGAGCTTACAGTGCCTGCCTGCCCACTCGTGTGTGTGTGTGTGTGTGTGCGTGTGTGCGTGCGTGCGTGCGTGTGTGCGTGTGTGTGTTTATTTCTGTGTCCGTGTGCTCAAAATCACACATTTCCAGGCAGTGTGCCCAAGGCTGAATGACATGCTGTCACTTCGATGGCCCTTCACCCTCCTGTCTTCATCAACAAATCTCTCCTCACGCGCCACCAAACCACTTCATTCGCTTAACTTTCTCATCGCCTGTAGACACAACACACCTACGCACCTACTGCTGGGCTGAGGGGAAAATGAAACACAAGGATGAATATACAATGTGCAAAACATACTCTGAACAATGAAATCCGATCGATTTTGATTGTTTCCCTGCGCGACTCATACGGCCGCGGTACAAGACCGGTGTGGTTACTCTGCTCCACTGCTCTATTTGATTCGACGGCGAGCATCAATAAAGCCAAAAACACTCCACTCACTATTGATTGGATAAGGAGTTAAAATTCCGGAGGAGTCAATTACACTGCGCGGCAGAGTGGCGAATCCAGCGCTTCTTCGTTCCTTTAATGCCTCCGTTACCGTCGGCGACGGCGGCGAAGACGCAGGCAGGCGGGGGGGTCTTTGAACTCCGCCGCTCGGTGTAATACGTCCTTCCCCCCCCACTTTCTCCCAGCTGCGTAACCTCCATCTCTCCTCCGCTACGGCCGACAGTAATGGGATCCACGCTGTGCGACCGGCCCGGCCCGGCCCCCCCGCCGCCGCCGCCCCACACCCCACCCCCCCACCCTGATCCCGCTGATTGGGAGACGACTCTCCGGTTTACCCTTAAAGCTGACTGACCACAAGTTATGGAGCGAGAAAACTTCAATAACACCCCCCCCCGCCCACACACACACACACACACACACACACACACACACACACACACACACACACACACACACACACACACGAACACACACCCTCCCCTCCCCACTGGGCTAATGCAATTAGGGAGCCAACGAGCTATATCATTTACACACACACACACACACACACTGGTTCTGAGAGAAAATTAGTTGTTGTTTGAGCCTGTGTGTGTGTGTGTGTGTGTGTGTGTGTGTGTGTGTGTGCCACTGTCTGCACAGATGTGGGGGAGGATAGGGGTGATAGTGAGGTGGGGTAGGTGGGGGGATGTAACACATCGCTGCAGTATGTTATCAAGTCATCAGTGTGGAAGGAGAGAGAGAGAGAGAGAGAGAGAGAAAGAGAGAGGAATAATGGTTTGTTGGTTGGTTGGGGGTGGGGGGGTGCTTGTGTGTGTGTGTGTGCGTGCGTGCGTGCGTGCATGCGTGTGTGTGTGTGTGTGTGTGTGTGTGTGTGTGTGTGCTATGGCTCGCGGAGGATAAGTGTTGTCTACAGTATCTGTGTCTCTATCAGATGAACCCTTCATAGCTATTGAGTGGTTACCACGCTGGAGATGAAAAAAATGTGCTTTTCCGCCAGCAGAGCCCAGCGGCGGCGCGGGGGGGGGGGGGGGGGGGGAGGGAGTTAGAGGAGGTGTGGACGTCACACGATGCCATGGTCGGGCTCTGTCCGGGGCTTTCGTTGCCATGTCGACAGTCACCATGAGCGGAATACCAATCTAGGAAAAGATGCCAGCAAGGTGGAGGTGTTATTCTCTGGAATAGTTTGGAAAAGAACAAGATGAAAATGAGGAAATTTGGATTCAGTGTTCATAATGTTGCATCAGATCATGGGTGGTTTAAAAAACGGGTTAGCAGCAACGGCAACGGGAAAGTAAAATAAAGATTTGATGAGAAAGTGTGCAATGTTAATATTGGGAGAATGAACTAGATGAACTAGATGTCATGCGTGACTGTGTGGAAGAATCGCTACCTATGGTGTCCAGTGAGGCCGCTATGAGGCCACTACGGCGGAACATACTAAGGCCCAGTCCACACGGAAAACGTGTGAAAACGCACAAAGTCTTGTGCGTTTAGGCCGACAGTCCAGACGGATCCGGTGTTTTCGGTGCACGAAAACTCACTTTTTGGAAACCAGGTCCCGGGGTAAAAAAAAAAGAAAAACGACCCCCTGCGTTTTTCGTGTTAGGATTCGTGTGGACACCAGATACGCAAACGATGACATCATCGCCCCCCCCCACCACCAGGTGGCAACGATTTCCGTCATTATTATTTATTTATCTATTAAGTATTTTCTGCTCAATCTAACAAGGTTTAACAACTGCTTTCTCCTCCTCGACTGTATGTTTGTATACGGCGCGCAGGCTTAATACGCATGGAGAAACAGCGCCACATAGAGGCCTTGAATATGTACCACAGCGTTTCTAAAGCTTAGATGCGTTCTTTGCAATGAGTTCGTCTTTACGGAAAAAATTCTTGAAACGCTGCCACGGAAAGCGGAGGGGAAAAGATAGTTTTTGCCCGTGTGGACGGGGCCTTAAAGGGTCCATATGAACACAGGTTCTGCTCTTTGGCAGTTACAGGTAGTTACTGGGAGTTATTACAGCTAGTGTGATTGAGAGCCAGAACTGGCTCAGCTACAGCTATCATAATATCTTTATCATAATATCTTTATCTTTGAATCCATGAATATAAAACAAGTTAAAGTTAAGATTCACACAAGATCCGAGAAAAAAAAAATCTGTAAAAAATATCACTTAGCAGTGAGTGAATTGGTCTGTATGCAAGTAATGTAAAGCTATGTGGAGTCGATTTTAAAGTTTTATAACAGAAAACGGGAATAGATTGTTAATTTTCTCAACCAAATCTGATGATCTCTTAAAGATAGACACGTGACCTTAAAGTCTCAAGTATGTGACAGTCTGCCACACAGTCTCTGCCTGGCTGGCCTAGGGAGAATAGTGAATTGTTAAAACCTATACGACAGCCCTTATTCATCTGATCTAGACTACTACCAATAAGGATCGGACAATTTAACTCTCCAGTTTCACATAACATTCAAGTTCATTACAAAAAACAAGAGAACAACGCACATACAAAGCTCCTTGGAATCATCCTAATTTTTAGCCAGAATTCATACACAGGTTCTCCACAACTTTCTGTCTTCCGTGGGTCCTTGGTACAGAATTTGGGAAGCCATTTTGTTCCTAGAGTGTATAGTGCATATTGTCGGCTCTTTCACTTGGGATCCACCTACGACCTGATCTCAATCAACACTCAAAGTAAGTAATGAGGTGATTAATTGCTGGATTGATCCAGAAATCAATAGAAGGGCCCCACCATCCAAAGGCCCTCAGACGCTTATTGGAATTCTACCACCAAGTGTAATTACCTGGAATACTAGAAGCTTCATTAGATGCCCATGCCCTCTTTATCAGTGTAAAGAAAAGTGCAATACATTATTATGTAACCATGATCAGATCATCTGGCACTAGGTGGTTGTTGTTTTAAATATAATAAGTACCAATGCAATTGCATTCCATTATTTGCCAACAGAGAACGCAACACATTACAATTAAATCAATAACTATGAAGATACAATCACGGAAATCATTGAAATGCTGTCATAATAATCATTGACGAGGGAATCCACACACCATATATCCTTACACAAATGCACACAAATACACTTGAGACAAAACTGTAGCTACAGGATGAACAGAGGACACCAACAACAGCACAGACGGAAAAATTAAATCTGCATTTCTTTTCGCGAGAGCAGCGATCGAACACACACGAGAAGATGAAAGGAGGGAAGGGAAACTGTAGGGGGGCAAAACGGGAAGAGGAGGGGAACATGAGTGGTTTTAAGAGGCTTGAAGCTGGGAAAAGGTGACCCTGAGAAGGCTGCATGGCTGTTCAATTAGGCAGGCAGTGAGCGGGGCAGTGACAGCCGGCCCCGCGCCCCCCCCCCCCCCCACCGGACCCCCTGGAGAGGGAGCCAACGGAGCAGATGGAGGCCACCAGAATGTAGATGAAACAATCGCACACTGGGTACCAGGTAGAGCGGCTGCATTGGTGGCTCGCCTTTAAAACCCTAATTAAGGGCCACTCTGCTAGCGTCCCTTGTGCAAGGCTCGGGCTGGGAATACATTCAACATTTGACTCCACGAGTGACGCACGCACACACAGCTCAACACTGAACACATGAGAGAGGCTCCTTCATGTTTGAGTGAGTGTGTGATTCCGTGTATGATGTGGCTGTGTTATCTGTGTTGAGTCACGATGGCGGACACAGGGTTTGCGGGGGTGAGGTATAATTGTCCCCCCTCACTGTCATTCTCCTCTATGAGGTCTATGAGCCCAAAGACAGCCTACTGTTGAGTGTCGATGTGATGCAGGGGTCGGGAACGCGCGGCCCGCCAAAGCCTTTCATCCGGCCTGCGGAGGCAAGGGCAAAAAAATTATAATAATTCAAAAATATGTATATATATATATATATAAATTGTATTAAATAAAATGTTAACATGTGTGTGTGCATATAGCATAGCCTACAATATAGTTATGCACAAGTTAGTTACAAACAAAATGAATTAAGGAGAAAAAGGTTAATTTCGTTTTTGTTTACTTTGGAATGTTGAGGGTCACATGTCGCAGTGTCATTTCTAAATCGAACCATTGACGGCTAGCATGGCATCCACCGAGAAACGAAAGGTTAATAATGAATGTCGTGCTTTCCAAGAAAAATGTGACTGACGATTACTTCTTTGTATTTGTATTGAGAAATACCAACCTGGAACGTCATTACAGTACTAAACATGCTAGGCAAAGTGAATCGCAGGGGCAGTTAAGCAAGGACAAAATAAACGCACTTAAGCCAAGTTTGGGTGCCCAATAAGCAGCTTTCACCAGACCAAATTTAGAGAGAGAAAACCTTGTGCATGCAAGTTATATGGTGAGTGAGTTATTTTTATAGGCCTAAAAAAAGTGTGGCCCCCGAAACAAGTTACAAAAATTTATACGGCCCTTGATGTCAAAAAGGTTCCCCACCCCTGATGTAGGATTCTTCTGTTGGAGTTGTGAGCAGTGACCCGACATGTTTGATTTTGAATCCTCAGACCGATTAAAACTTTCACTGATAAGATCCTGTTTAATTGGACGTGTTCCAGGGCTCTTGGTTGTGTGTGTATGTGTATTGTGTATATTTGTGTATGTTTATGTGTATGTATAAGAGTGTATGAGTGAGTGAGTTCGTGAGTGTGGGTGTGCATGTGTATGTGTGTATGTCTGTCTATTTTAGACAGCAAAAGCAAATCTCAACATTCTGAAGCAGCATGTGTCTGTGTGTGTGTGTGTGTGTGTGTGTGTTTCATTTTGTTTGTCGAAGATGAGTGCTCTTTTAATTATCCTATGTGTTAGTAAGGTCCATGTCTGTGAGCAGATTTCTTATGTGGTGTGAAAACAACATGTTATTTTCCATATTAACACAGGGAAGGTTAGAGGCACACAGCACATTTTTTTTACTCATTATCACTTGCTCCAGTTGTTTCATTAATTTACCTTATGATACGTACGTATTGTTTGTGGTATCAGTACGTTCACTGAAATGTATATGTTTTTAAGAGTTAACTTACTATAATCTTCGTAACATTCAGTACCCAATTACACTTTGTGGGCGTTCATTAGTATTGAGTGCCAGGTAGATACAATTCATCTACGTATTTATATTGTTATTTATATAATATTTTTATATTGTAGAAATAGACTACAAGAGCATTGTACACATTGTAAAAAGAGGTATTTTCTTTGGTCAAGTCGAATGTCTTATTCACTCACAAATCGGAAGAGAACAATCGGAAGAAAACATCTCGTCAACATGCGCTATGAGACACATAGCGAAGCAGAAGCTACTGCAATGTTAGCGCCACATTACCTTACGCTACCTAAACATTATGGTGGATAATTAACAGACAATGTACGACCAGTTTTGTGTATAGCCCTATCAGAGCTACATATATGTGCCACCGCATGAGAATGCTTTAGGTAGATTACACGGCTGTTGGCTACAAGATGCTCTTAGGGAATTAGTGCAACAACACATCAGCATATAGTCTAGAAAAACACATCTGGTGCATCCCCTTTGCATCTACCTCAACACTGTTGTGATCCGACCGAACAGTTAGCAACTGAACAACCAGCTAAGATTGGAGAGAATACAACACATTACTTTGTGGCCGTGCCCCCCCCCCCCCAAACGTATGACCACATACAAACACACAAGGAGGACAAATACGTGAAGGTTGTACAATAATAATAATAAAAATGTATCGTTGGTTATGAACTCAATCAAATAGCCAAGATGTTTGCAGTGAAAAGGGTCATTAGCTAAAGCGTTATATACCTTTTCAACGTGGCCTGGTGGCTGGGCTGCATGTGTGTGTGTGTGTGTGTGTGTGTGTGTGTGTGTGTGTGTGTATTTGTGTGTGTGTGTTGGGGGGGGGGGGGATGAGGGGATTTCTACTGTGCTACAGTGACTTCCCAGCCTGCGAGAACATTCCACTTTATTATCACCGTCCCTGTGCCGCTGCCACATGACAGAGCCATTTCTCACCCAGACACAGTCTTCTGACTAATTCATTTTTCCCAGACAGAACTTATCTTCCATTTGCCACCCCCCCCCCCCCCCCCACACACACACACACACCCATATATACAGACACACACACACACACACACACACATGATCCCACTCCAGCATAAAAAGGTTTTTGTTGCGGAAGAATGACTATCATCTTTCTTCGCTGGCGGTAATTTCACCTGATGATCTGCTCTGTATGTAAACTCTGTGAATTTGGCGGCGTGCGTGTGTGGCGTAGCTGACTGACACATCCATTTTCTGCTCATGGAGACATAATGTGATTTTCCTAATCTGGAAGTGTTACCGCTGCCGCCACCTCACTTGCGCGGCCAGGAATACCCCGCATTCCTCCTGCACGGACGTGCGAGGCGGCTGGCGGCAGAACCACGGACCACCTCCTCCTCCGCCCCCGGCCTCCCAGGCCTTTGGATGAGAGCAGCGAGAGAGCGGTGGCGGAGATAGGCTGAGCGGGAGTGTCTCTCTCATGCTGGAGGCTAATGCGGTTGTGGCGCTTGTCCATCTTCTTCCCTGAAAGGCCTTTACTTAGCACCACCCCCCGTGCCCTCTTCACTCTCGCCCTCTGTCAAGATGCACAGGTTTCATGGCTGCCCTGCAACTGTGAACTTGCACATTGTATGTGTGTTGATAAGATACACACAGACACACACACAGGCAGGCACACACACACACACACACACACACACACACACACACATACACAACCAGTGTCTGCCTGCTCCCGAGAGGGTCTCACCTTGATTCTTTATTTGCTGTCAGTTTGTGTCACAGGGGCATTCAATATGCTCAAACTCCTCTCTACCTTTACTTAACCTTCTACAACAAGCTACACAAACCCCTGTCTATGCTCCTCTGTGGGGACATGCATGCTGGAATGATAACACACGGTTAACATATGTTTCAGACGGATACGACAAACAGATACGTCTTTCAGTCACATGTCTCAGTGACTGAAAGATTTATTTTGTTTTGGACCAGGTACTTTGCTTGACTTTGATTGTGGCGAGAGTGCGAAATTGACACGGTTAGAGATACCGGTGTTGACGTACGTTGTCAAGCAAGAGGGGGAGGTGGAGGCTTCTTTTGGATTTCGGTTGGCATGGGAACTCCTGATATAGGAGATACCCAGCCAAGAGTCCAGATATTGCTGTTTAGCAGCTGACTCTTGAGTGCTGACCCTGGCTATGGCTGAAGTCTGGGTAGGGTCTTTAGTCAGAATCAGAGAGCCTGTGGAAAACTGTGGAGTGTAGAGGGGGTGACTTATTGATCACTGAACTTCCCCAAGCTCTTAGCAATAATAGGAGTTTTGAATGAATGTCGGACTTTGACTATAGGGGTGTTTTTGGGGTGGTGGAAAGTTGCAGGAAATCATGACGGACTGTGATAGTGGAGCAGGAGCAGAGACAAGGCTCATCTCTTCATGTATGGTTGCCTGTAACCTAGTGGTTAGATTCAATTCATTACCTAATCGCTAATGCCTAAAAGCGACGAAATGCCTAATACACAAAGGAGGGCTTGCTGTGCTAGGACAGGATGGTCGTGGTCGTTTGAATATTTGGTTAATGAATATCTAATAATTACATTTCAGGTAAAGAAAAATACAAAGAGAGTTTCAGTGGGGTTCAAAACGTATGATTTTTTTTCAGAAACATTACCGCATGGGATAATTGATATGATTATAATTTACATGTATATAAAGTGACAGGCACCTAAACATATCCTGAGAATTTACACAAGTGCATCCACACATTGTATTGTCTGTATACAAAAGTGTCTCAAAGCAGTTCTTCATAATGCTCACATGAAAAATATTGCCCATGTGCTTACAGACAACCCACTTACCTACAGGCACACACACACACACAAGCCGTGTTGCTATGCATCTTGCCTTGTTGTCAACCATATCCGAGAGACCATTGATTGCGTAGAACCAATATTTGTCTATTCTGCATGTCCCAGCACTTTTCCTTTCTTTTTTTTTCTCTGTTCTTTCTTTTTTAATGTAGAGCACATTTTTTCGGAGCATGGTGAAAAGGGAGCAGCAGCAGTTATCCGGGGTAATGTAAGTGTAACTGTATCCGCTGTCCGACAGCCAGCCAGTCAGCAAGTGAAGAGAACCGACAAGAAGAAGCCACCGGAAGGTCACCAACGTATAATCACCGACGGGGCAGAATAGTCAAGAGTTGACGTTAGCGGTTAAGTGAAAAACTGCTGGTGCGTCCGTCAGTCACACAGTCAGTCCCGCTGCCTACCTGCCTCCATCCTCCACACTCGATAACATTTTCAATCCATGACCAGCAGCAAGACTCTCGGCAGCGGAGGTAATTTTTCTGTTCAGCAAACAAGGAATGTGACGCTCCCCTGTGCCGTTGCTGTGGTTTGGTATTTGGACGCGTCACCGTCAGCCAGTGCCAAGGATGTGAGATGTTTGTGTGTCATTTGTTTTGGAAAGGAGTGGAGAGTACGATATTAGGGTTGTCAGTATAACCAATGCTGTTTCATAAGACAGTAGGATATACAAAGAACTTGGAGACTTGTTCAACTCGAGACTTGGACACTTAGTCCACACATTTCCTTAAGGTTAAGGAATAGATTGTGAAGAGTGATGGAGGACCATCGATTGAGCTCTGCTGAATGTGGATGTAAATACTTGGTTTTGGGATAACTGCCAGCTGGTGAATGATCTGGTGGAATGTATTACATTAAACAAGACATGAAGAGGTATATTGAGAGATGTGATTTGATTTTTGCAGATTCATCCAAAGGACCAGAAAACACGTTGACAATGCTATTACAAGAAGGTTTCTCTGCCACTGCAAACCAAACTCCTCCTTGCCAACTATACTGCTGCAGTGGACCATTGCCAATTCTACTCACTTAACCTGCTTGCTCAGAATCACTTTTTTTTTACCCCCGATTCTGGTTGTCTTTTGGTTTGACCAAACAGCAAACTTCATGTTTTCTTTGTTGCCTCCTGATTCCTAACACCTCCACCCCCTCCCCTGCTGTAACCTTGTGTCCCTGTGGTGAGTGTGGTGAAGGTCGGATAGCTGCTCCTAATGCAACTCCCTGACTGATGAGGCTGCCTATAGGGCAAGAACCTAACGGCACAGTATCTATGTTAGTGTGTGTGTGTGTGTGTGTGTGTGTGCCTATACTTTGCTCAGGGTTCTATGCATCATATAGAGTATCTCAGGACTGAAAAGGGTTTCCAAGGGTGGGTAGATGAATGATGTTTTGATCGCATCATCATACAGAACTTACAGAAGACAAGAGTGAGAAAAAACAAAGAATAGTATAAATAATTTTAGAATAATTGATCTGATAAATGAGAGCTTGTTTCTGAAATATATGATATGGTTTTACAAGTTCAACTTAACCTTCCTAGGGTCTTCAAGTTGACCCCGAAGACCCTAGGTTTGACCAAAAAATGAAGACCCTGGGGTAAAATTGAATTCCTCAAATTCAATTTAAGTTGTTTAAATCATCACAAAGGACAAAATAATGACCATGAAATCCAACTCAGGCAACTGCTGATGAATTCACCTCATCCCCTTACCCCTGCCACCAGATGTTAAGAATTTCTACCGCAGTGGACAATGGCTTTCTTTATTCCAAATGTTATAGAACAGAATGTAGTTTGCAAACAAATTAATAAACTGGAGCACGACTAATAGTTTGTTTACAAGAGTCATTAATTTTTTTACTGTTATGGTCAGAAAACAGACTCTCTAAAACCAAACCGTTGAACGTGCCCATTGGATTTTCCGTCAGAGATGGGACGGAAAATGCAACACATGGAACATAAAAAGCCCATAAATGTGTTTCATCTGGTCAATAGAAAAGTAATATGAGCATTCTACATCTAATTACAGTTATTGTGTTCCAAGTTTGTACAGACGTTAATGACTTGGTTTGTAATGGCTGAACCAGTTCTGAGGCATTGTCTTATTGAACTGTACTTTACCCAAACAAATTCTCAAGTGGCCAAAAAATAAATAAATGTAAACTCGTGATCGATTTCTCTCTTCTTTCCTGGGTATGCAAATTCTTCACTTTTTTTTTTCTGTCCATCTGCACAACCCTCCACAGATAACAGCTATCAGCCCAATTATTTACAGCGAAGTTCCGATCGATACAGCTAATATAAGATGGTTAAAGAACAAGTTGTTTGATATCCAACAACAGATTAGCATAACTGGGGTCGACCGCTGGGCCCACTGGGACCACTGGGACCACTGTTTAATGAGATGGAAGGGGGGGAGGGGGTATTCGGCCATGTATCTGGCTTTCGTGGTCGCTAACAGTTGCTCATTCGCCGCCACCTGTCAACACACACTCATACACACATGTACTTACAAAAGCATGCGTCCAAGTGCACACACACACACACACACACACACACATGCGCATGCACGCACGCATGCACACACGCACGTGCGCCAGCATTTGCCTCTTTGCTACCTTAACGCCCCACTCTGCTCCAGCAGTGTGTGTCCAGTCCATCTGCTGAATGAGGACAGCAGAACAACTCCATGCAAAACAAATGAGAAGAGAGGAGCGAGAGCGCAAGAGAGAGAGAGAGAGCGAGAGAGAGAGAGAGAGAGAGAGAGAGAGAGAGAGAGAGAGAGAGAGAGATTCAGGACACGCAGCAAGGAGAGGAGAGCAGGGCAGGGGAAGTGTGACGAGAGCAGATGAGAGGAAGTGCAGGAAGGCAAGAGAAACGTCTCGACAGAGTAAAGAGGGCGAGAGTACGCAAGCAGAACAAATATCCGGAAAATCCATATCGTAACAGATGTAGAGGAACACTATTATAAACACACCTGTGCACACAGGTTAAGTGTTAAGCCCCAAGCACTTAAAAAACACTTTTAGACACAAGTAGGAAACACACACACATACACATACACGTACAAGCACATACACGCACACACACACACAACAATTTGTTAGCAGGAATGATATCAGGCACAGGCGATACATTTAGCATTACCATTTAGCATAGTCCACAAGTATTCCAGTCATGGCCCATATGTCAGATTTCAGGGAAATATACTGTAAACATTCAAAAGATGACCATACAAAGCAGATACTGGTCACCAGGGGTGCTGGACCTAGCACCATTGTTGTGCGATCGTACTACCACTTGTTGTATGTGCCCTTCAAGTTGGTAGAGTTGCAGGGCATCACATGAGAACAGCGAATGAATTCAAGTGGACCGGGATGCCACAACCACGAAAACCACCAACATCAAGGACACACCGCTCACGTGACTCTTCCTCAACTGGGCTCAAATACGTTTTGTCTTGAATCGCTGACGTGGTCGTCAAAGAAAGGAAGGACGCTTGTAATTATGTACATATTTTAATATTAAATGAACAAATCTCGCAGACGTGATTGTTTTACATTAAAACACGACAAATAGACTATTGATGAAACAACACATTGCCTGTTTCCATACGCACAACCCTGAGAGAAGGATTCCAAGTCGGAGCTAATGGCATGAACACACAGAGACGCCCCGACTGGGTGTCAAAACCAAAAGCCACGCCCCTGGGACGAACCTCAAACCTCATGCCACTCACCATCGGATCGACACTTCCGGCCCTTAAAACTGTTAAAACAAACATCAATGTGGAATGGTTCCAAGTACGGGGCATTACAAGTCTTCACCGCTCCAGAGGCAGATGCATGGACGCTGGATCTGAAAGCCTATTGAGCAGCTCTGGAAAGGAGGGTGGCTACGGGTGGCTACGGTTAGAGTTCTGCTCACAGCGAGCCTTCTTCAACGGACCGCACAGCAAAGTGCTCCCTGTGCGCTGTAACGCCTCGTTCACACTACCTCCGTCAGTCGACGGGTGGGCGAGGGCGTGTCTGACGTATGGGGGGGGGGGGGAGTAGTCTTTGTGGACTCAGCCTGCAACAGGGGCAACACTCTCCTTGCGCTCTCCTTGCACCAGGCGTTATAAAGCTGGCTTTTTCCTGCGTCTTCCTGCTTGTTGTTGTTATTGCTAAATGGATCCCGTAGTCGCAAGGACAGTGTTGCCCCTGTACGTGTACCACAGCAATCGCCCAATTCTTAAATCCATTAAATCCATTCTTAAATCCCCTGCATTTTTGACATTTCCACGGCGGGTTGTATCACAAAGACATACATTTCATTGGACAGAGCCCAAGTACACGCTAGTGTATTTTCATAACTGTGATCTGATTGGCCGACGGACCCGTCGCTTCCCGAAAAGTTGAACATTCCTCAACTTTTGACGCAGGCCACGGAGCCGCAAAGAACGGACGGACCCACAATGCATTTCGAGGGGCCACGCCCCATGCTAAGTCAATGAGATGCGTCCGTTGGCGGTGGTGGTGTGCAAGAGGTGTAAGGGATCCTGCACACAAGCCATCAACCAGCGTGCCGTAGAACCCGAAACGGGCCCCGCAGACAAACGCTGCTCTGAGAAAGGGGCCAAAGGTGTCTCAGCACGGAGCTCCGCGGGTTCACCAGAATAAACTGTCGACTCAGCGCAGTTCTGCGGGACGCACGCAAAGACGGCTCGCGCCAGAGAACACGCCAGCAGCCGGACACCGACGGCAGTAGCCCTGTGCAGTGTAATCGTATAGTTTGTCAGTGGGTTTATTTGCGGTCGTGATTGCTCACGAGGGCTAGCACTCGGGCGTGCGTACGTCTACGTGGCGGCAGCAGCCACGGGTCACAGAGAGGCGCTGAGTGCGGTTTCGGAGGGAGTTGTTTCACAACGGGTTTATTTTGGGCCCCATTACCCCATTATTACAGATAAGTATCTGCTCTCTCTTTCCCCAAACCCAGAGGGTGCAGGTGGCCCTGTGTGTGGAAAACAACCCTCATCAATCTATCTCCCTCGCCATCCACTTATCTACCTGCCCATTTATTCATCAGCTCATCTGCCATTCCGACAACCCCGGCTATCGTATTCCTATCACCCCCCTGGGTCGCCCTCGACACCCTCTCTATCCCTCTCTCCCTCCCTTCCTCTCTCCCTGCCCTTCATTTTTCAGATAATCAATCCATCTACACATCCATCTGCGACCCTATCTGGCAATTCATCTAGCCCTCCACGTTAGCCTCTCATCGTTCATCCATTTGTTTACCATTCACCCACCCATCCTCTCATTCATCCATCCATCAGTCTACCTATCCATCCATGCACTGCGGCGCACCTCATCCATCTTCGACCGGACCATAAGGAGCACTCTTGTGGTGTTTAAAAGGAATGCAGGGGAGGGATGGGGGAGGTTTGCATCAATCAAAACAGATCCAGTGCACGCTTGACTTGCATGGTGCAGAGAAGTGTCCAAATCGATGGATTTCCTCGTCGAAAAACGGGGAAATTAAGAAATGAAAGCAGTTAAGGAGTGTGCAATTAAGTCATTGACGGAAAACAATGTACAGTCTCGACTGGAGCGGCAAGAAGTGTTTTGTTGATTATAAGAAGGCTCTGGTCTGAGAAACCAATTACCAGCTCACGGAGATCAGCTGTAATTGAAATGGATTGGGGAACATAGGACTCCTTCTCCTCGGCCTACTCTGCCTCTTGTGGCAGAACAGGGTATTGCCTTCCTTAAAGGGCAACAGATGAAAAACAACGAGTTATATTGGTTTCATTATTAGATTGATATCAATTATATTCATAGATTGAATTGTGTGATGTGTGTGTGTGATGCTGTCATCAGCTGCTCAAGTATGCATTCCAGTTTGAAGTGAAATATTCGGAAGGTCGATTACCATGTTTTCATCCTAACCTGCTGCCATATGTCATCGCTGTCATGCGTGTTGTGGTGATAACTTGACTGAACTATAGTGGAATATTGTGAGGTTCAACCTTTCATATAATCAACATGTTTGGAGTGACTTCCTACAAGGGCACATGTGGATTTTCCTGAGAGGACAAACCTCACTCGGTATACAGGAAGTAAAGAGCAGGATATAAGTTTGAGTGACAAGCGTTTCTGTGGATGTCATTCACACTGGAGGCATGCACATGACCAAATCCCTATTTAATCAGCTCCAAGCACCAGTGCCCTCCTCCGCAACATTATACAATTCATCATAAATGTTTTGGACACATGTTTGCTTTTCTTTCTTTTGTGTATGAATGTAGTATTATTTTTTCTGTAACTGCTGTAGTATAGTTTGTGTATATATTTGGTTGTTTTGATTCTGTCTGCCTCGCAAATATATTCCTGAAAGTTGAATCCAGTAAAGAATAGCATTTCCAGTGTTGGATGTTATTGTGTGTAGGTGAGTGTGTGTGTGTGTGTGTGTGTGTCTATGCATTGTGTCAGTGTGCGTCTATAAATTGTGTGTGTGCATGTGTGAGTGTGTGTGTGTGTGTGTGTGTCTCAATGCATTGTGTCTGTGCATGACTAAAAATTGTGTGTGTAGTCGTGTGTGTGTGTGCGCGTGCGCATGTGTGTGTGTGTGTGTGTGTGTGTACCACAGTGACCCGGTGCAAAGTAGTGACAGCAGAGGGTAGAAGGGCCGCCAGTAGAGCAGGTGTTAGGGGATAATGGAGGCTATATCCCTCGCCCTGTCCATCTTGGCCACTCATTATGGGACTCAACCTTGTGCTTTCCCACTTAAAACCCACACACACGTGCACAACAAATGAAATCACACAGTATGGGCGAGTCCTTTGTTGCTTGTATATGCTTTCTCTCCCTCTCTCTTTCTCTCCGTCGCTGTTTATTTGTGTGTGAATGACAAGTGCATGCGTGTATTTGAGTGTGTGCGTGTGGGTGTGCGTGCGAGTGGCTTCACTCCCTTCCTTATCGGCCCTCAAACCAGCTCTGACAGCGTCAGCCCCGCCCGCATTGTCCCGCGAGGACAACACCGGACCGGATCGCGATTACTCGGTTAATTGTCAGTTAATGAATCTAAAGTCAGTTGACCTTGCCGACCTAACCTTGGAGATGGTGAGGCCGGGTCAGCGATGACACTGTGTGGGCCGGAGCAGGGCCTACGCTAACTGTTGGGCTGGGCCTAGGCCAGTGGCCTCAGCATTGCCACTGTGTCTGGAAGCACTGCCGTATGGATCGATTGGAAGGCCACTCCACTGCCCGGGTTGCGGCGCGTCCGACAGCTCGGTCCAAAGAAAGAAATCGGCAAAGCTTCCATTCGCTGACCTTGACTTCACTGCTTCCACTTATAAAGGATGACCTCATTCTTTATACACTGATTGTTTACAATACACAAAGACACGTTGTTCGCTCCCTCTGGAGCCCGTATAGCGGTTTGTATCAGTAATGTTTATATCATTATTATTACTATTTTGATTCTAAGTAATAACACTATTCTATCTGGGGAGTGAAATGTACAATGTGTACAAATGTATGTAGTTGAGGTGCAGGGGAGTGTAAGGGGTTAGGCTAGAGAGGTAGGCTGCGATTGGGGAATCTAACCCAGAACCGTTTGGCTGGTCCTGGCACTCAAGTTAATGGGAGGATGTCAATAGAGGCATTTCGTTTTTGGGGCTGGCAAAGAGTATGCACATTGTTCTCATAAATGTTACGTTTTGTCCCTCTGTAGAGTGATTGGCACTCATATTCTGAGTTAAGTACGCCTCTCAGCTTAAGAATGCAAATGAACTAAGGGTACCCCCATGTTGCCTCGAACCTCCCAAAATCCACCTGCGTCATCAACCTCCCTGATAACAGCTAAGGACTTTTTAACCAGTACTCATTAAAAAACGATAGCTATAGCGTGCATAACATTACAGATACCAAGGCTGTATTGCTCATGAAGCAGGTAAATAAGGGTTATGATAAGCCATAAAGAAATCGACTAAATGCGCTACCAATTACATTTCAACCCATCTTTAGGCATCTTTGCTCTCCAGTCTGTGAATAAGAAGCACTCTTTTTTTTCCAAACAATAATATACAACAAAACAACCAACGCCAACATTGATTCGTTCCACCCCACTTGTCAAAGCTGTGAAATGAAACCACTCACTCAACGCTGCTCACAAAATGGCCCCGTATCAGGGGCCCGCCATGACACACACAGAGACCCCCATTTACATTTAGTCCCTCATCTTGCCGAACGACTCGGTGTTTTATTTTTGTTGGTGTGACTTGCACGTCGTCTTGGTGGATAAATTTGTCTCCAGTTTGCGTTGTCTTACGACAAGACAGAGCCCGGGCTTCATGGCCGACTGAATCTGTGTGATTAAAGAGACGACAACCAAAACCATCTGCTTGTCACATTCATCTGTCAGAGCACAGTGGTAGCCGTCAGCCACGCATCACTCAAAAACAACAGCAAGCAGTGGAGAGAAAGACGGAGAGACGCACACACACACAAACAGTAAGAGAGAGAGAGAGAGACATACGCAGAAAAACAGAGAGAGGGAGATATATATATATATATATATATATATATATATATATATACATATATATATAGAGAGAGAGAGATAGAGAGAGAGAGAGAGAGACAGGCAGTAGGAAAGGAGAGATGGGGGGTCTGTACGTCATGATGGCTGAGAGAAACACTCTCAGCCATCTAAAGACAATCTGAAAAGAGAGAACAGAGAGAAAGAAGAGATAATGAGAGAAGGAAGAGGGATGCGGACTCAGCGAGAGACAGATGAGGGAGAGAACGCAAGAGCTACAAAAGTGAAAGTGAAAACCAGACAGATAGAAAGAGAAACAGGCAGACTGATAGAGAGCATGGGCGGCAAATAGGGAAAGAAAACAAAAACAACTCCAAAATAACAGTGTGTGAAAAAAAAACAGAGCGGAGGTCGGGTGTGAGACAACGGGGGGAACAGGGAGTGGGGAGGGGGAGGGATGGGAGGCGGAACAGATGCCACATGACAAGAGAATGAGAAAACCAGGAGAGGCGGTTGGGGGCTTGTGACTCAACCTGTTGATGGCATCCCAGGTCTCGTCCACAATGAGGGGACCAGGTCCAAACACGGATGGGGGGGAAGGAAATCAAACCCTAGGAGCTCCAACTGAAAAAAAGCTAACTCTGACTGACCTGGCGTTTTTCAATCTCCCGCGCTGATGATACCCCCCCCCCCCCCCACTATGCAAACAAACAACACGGAAACAAAGAAACCAACACCAGCCTTTTTTTTTTTTTTGCCCCCCTCTCTCACTCCAACCGTATCCTTTCAGCTCCCTGTCTGTCTCAGCGATTCTTGCCTCCTTCCTTTTCTTTCTCTCTCACTCGCTCTCTCTCGTTCTCCTCCGCACCTCCTCAACAATGTTCTCACATCCTCGGCTAAAAGTCACAGTCAGCAGACGGGGCCTTTGGGAGACCAGGGGGAAAAAACCCAGACCTCATCCCTCATCTTCCCATTCTTAGCCCCTCTTCTCCCTTTCTCCTCCTCCTCCTCCTCCACCACCTCCTCTTCATCCTCTTCTTCTTCTTCTCCTCCTCCCTGGCTCTCTCTCCTTCTGTCCCTTCTCTGCCCACTATCTCTGGGATTATCGATTTTGCGTAGGCTGTGATTGAGTCTTGCTGGTGTAATGTGGGCCCCAAGGTGTCTTGTGAATAGAGAACTGCGTGAGTTATGATCCAACCATGCTCCTCTCTCTCTCTCTCTCTCTCTCTCTCTCTGCCACAATTCCTCAATGACTCTCTCTCGCTCATGCGCACACAAGCGTGCGTGCAAGCACACACATTCATCGCCTGTGTCTGCATACGGTAACATGCGGACAATCAAATGAAAAAGTTAATAAATACACGTTCAGTCTATATACAATCTCTCCCACACACACACACACACACACACACACACACACACACACAGACAGATATATGACGTAGCCATGGCGACGCAGACTTTATACCTTGATACTTAGTAGCTGGAGGTCTCCCACCCCATAACCTCTCGTGATGTAGCTAGGGCCATGATGATGATGATGATGATGGTGATGGTGATGATGATGGTGATGATGATGATGATGATGATAAGGGTGATGAGAACATGGGGAGCACAGCGGTGAAAGGCCTCTGGTGATCGCTCGGATTGCAAATTATTTTTCATTTACCCAAGCGGTTGGGAGCAGGAGGGGGGGAGTGGGGGGAGGGGGGAGGAGGCGGGGGAGGGGGGGACAGATCGTCTGCCTACGTTTAATTTAGGCATTAAAGTATTTAAATTAAATATTGATGTTGCATATTAGATGTAGAAATCCCAGAGCACCTCTGGGAGGGTTTTGTGCCGACGTGTGCACGGTGAGCAGTACATACATTTGGTTTCCATCAAGCAATGCCTAATCAGTTGGCAAAGAGGACTTGGGCCCTGAACTTCAGACTTCCTCCCATAAGCTGTGGCTGTCGTATCATATACAAGCCCGACTCCACTATATGGGAAATCTGAGCCGATGCCCAGGGGCCCATGACCAAGGGGCCCCTGAGCGTGAAAAGGGCCCTCCGCGATCGGAGAAAAACATAATAAAAAATGGTGCCACGGAAATATGACACAGAGCTTGACCCATTCTCTTGATCTTGCACCAATCAGTTGGTTAACTATCAGTTTTTGTTTGTATTTTCTACATGTGCTGTACCCCCACACCGGAGTAACGCAGTATACTTCTAGACAGCGATTTTGGGAAATTGCGAAAAATGTGAAACGTGACCTATCAGGTTGAATTGGGTTTAAGTTAGGGGCAGGATAGGCCACTTTGTTAGAGAGTAGTAGTGCCTGACCGTCTCCTCTGCAACTTTACACCGTTATCGGATAATCAGTTTGATCTGATTATCCGATATCTCTCTCAGCAATTAACAGGGCCAGCCACCAAACGGTGGCGACCTAATCTCCTTCGGCCTCTGAACAACAATGCATGAATGTTCAACGGCAAAGGCTATTCAATGATAGCCTTCTCCATAACTATGCCGAAATACCACATCAACACAAATATTAAATGTGTGTTTGTATTTATCCTGCCTTGATCATATAGTGTCTATAATAGATGTAATGCTAGCAAGCAAATGCTCAAGATACAATGCATTTATATGTATAACTCAAACGTGACAAACGTGGCAAATGTTAACTCCCACCGAAGTCACCCGTGCAACTCCATCCTTGTAAAGCCTCTAAAGTTCACACTGCAGTTCAGCCATTAACATGGGGCTCAGGTTTTACTCTCCTGGGCTTTTAACCACACACACACACACACACACACAAACAAACATACAGAAAAATATACACACACACACAAAACGACAGACAGACACACACACACACACACACACACACACACACACACAGTTCGTCACCAAGCAGCCCAACAGCAACACACATTGTAATTTGCGGATCCCATTAGTGGCGGCCCAGAGTCGTCCTCTGCTTAGCAAATAAATAATGGTAATGATGATGATCCCTCATCTTGTCACTGGGGCCTCACGCCCCAGGGGCCCGCCGGTGCAGGTGGAGGGAGCTTCTGGCCTAATTGGTTCCAACCCTGCAGTCTCTCGCTCTCTCTCTCTCCACCTAGCTCTCTCAATATCCATCTCTCTCTCTCTCTCTCTGGCTTTTTTATCCATTTCTCTCTCCCCTTGCACTCTCTCAATATCCGTCTCTCTCTCTCTCTCTCTCTCTCTCTCTCTCTCTCTCTCTCTCTCTCTCTCTCTCTCTCTCTCTCTCTCTCTCTCTCTCTCTCTCTCTCTCTCTCTCTCTCTCTCTCTCTCTCTCTCTCTCTCTCTCTCTCTCCTATTAGAGGCCTCCAACCGGACTTAGCAAAACTTCCCTAAGCGTCGGATAATCAGATAAACCCTAAACTGAATTGAATTGAACTCCCTGTGCATTCCTCATGTGCTCCTGACGGACAGACGGACGAAAGGATGGACAGAGAGAAAGATGGAGAGAAAGACAAACACATAGTATACCTGGACGCATGAGTGCCCTATCCACACACCCTTGAACACCCAACTGTCAACATCTCATCACCAAACGAGATATCTACGCAGATCTTGCATGGAAACACCATTTAATTCCCTAGTGTCAGAAATTAAGCCTTCCATCCTCTAGTATCTATCTAGTTTTCTATTTCAGTATATACCTGTCCATCTATCTGTCTGACTGCTAGACAGCTCCCTGTCTGAAGTAATATATGGAGATTTTCATATTAAACGTCCACTTGATGAAGATTACATTATGACTTCACTATATTGCAAAAGCATTTACACTATCTGCACAGTGGAATTTAACCATGATACTTATCACAGTAGATAATTGAATTGGAACACTGCAATCACAACTATAGGAAAAAATAGGAATGGCTATTCCGCAACAATTATTAAAAGCCAAATGTCATTGATTAATTCTAATATAATGTCTCTGTGTTTGTATGTCTCTGCATAATGTAAAATAAATGACTTGACTTCTGCATTTAAACCCTATTTATATATATGTATAATTTAAGATATGACAAATTTCCACACCTTTTGCAACGCAAAATTATACAGAAAGGTATGCACCCAGAAATGCATGTGGCCTGAACACATAAGAATACACACTCATAAAATAAGAAAATAAGCCACATTCTTTGCAAAATGCACCTACATATATCGTTTGGAAGAAAACAAGCATTAGTATTCGCCTGTGGAAGATACTTTCTGAAACATTGCTCTTAAAAATCAATACCTCCTCTGCCAGGCAAAGAGGAACTATAACATAGTTTTATGTTATTATTTCTCACCGCGCATTGGTACATTTCTCAGCGGCTGGCGGAGGGAAGATGGATTTTCCCAGTGACTGGACGCTAAATGTGTTTCTGGGTAGGACGGGTCAATGATATGATACGAAGCCCGCGCTTTGAAAACAGGATGTGTCATTCTCTGGGTGTGAGGGGGTGGCGGTTGACAGGGACAATCCTCGTAGACACAACACCATACCGATACAAGGTATGCTTTTAATAAGAGCTGTTAAACGAAGCAGTGTTGTTTTCGTGTGTTTTTTCGAGTGTATCACCAAGTCAATGAACACACTGAAGTAAGTAAGTAGCCTAAATGTGTTAAGGGAGTTCAAAAAGTATGCTATATTGTAAGTCTGAGGGTTAACTAAACATGTTAAACATACAGCTCACACTGTTTACGTTTGAGCTGTATAATTGCTACAGATGAAGATGCGGGTGGTATGAAATAGTTCACTAAGTGCTGCCCAGAAAATGGATTTTCATTTTTGATGTTGATTTGATACACATATTAAAGCCACTTGGTACCTGTTCGGGAGTGCTCGGTCTGGCCCGGTGTGTGTCGGCCTGTACCTGAATATGGTCTTCCTGGCCGGTTATCCTTCCCGCACTCTGATATCCACTACAACACCGCCATCTGCTGGTCAGAGTAATCCTCACAACGGCCATTTATCAGTTTTTATAAACTATAGATGTGAATGTGATATTATATATATATATATATATATATATATATATATATATATATATATATATATATATATTGTAAGTCATTTAGATAGCCCAGTGTGCACTCCTTGGATCACAAAAGCAGTTTCCATCTCAAGTACAAAAGAGAAACAAGGATCTATCCAACAAGATGGAGATGAAGAATATTGGACGCATTGAGGCAATTCAGGTTATGGTGGCTTTTTAAGGTCATTAAACCACTCTTTAATGTAAGTTGACATTACTTATTTCCCCAACAGAATGTGTTGTTTATTGACATTCAATTGACACACAGTACGGCAGGGCTACTGATGGTTACCTTGGTATATTTCTGGAGATTGAAGCACCTAAAGCAGCCTAGACAGTGGTGTGTATCTGTAGCATTTATTATATAAGAATTGCCTTACTCTAATCCCCCCCCCCCACACACACACACACACACAACATGGCAGGAGTGTATAGTGTCACCAAACAGTAGCTGTTTGGTGACACTAGCCGGGGGGGAGTGGAGGAGGGGCAGGAAGTGACCCGTGTCTGAAGGGCTGCTCTGTGTTGTCCCATCAGTGGACCGCTGAAGGCTAGCGCTGATCCCGTCACCGCCACCGCCTCTCGCTCTCTCCTTGGTGCCCCCCCCCCCCCCCCCTCCCCCTTGCTGCCACTCACACAACAATATCTGTCAAGTGTGTGTGTGTGTGTGTGTGTGTGTGTGTGTGTGTGTGTGTGTGTGTGTGTGTGTGTGTAACCATGTCTTTGTATACCCTATATACATCTGGATTCCTCTAGTTTGACTTCTTAAAAATAAAGTCATCTTCGTGCCGGGACCCTTTGGGGAGAGTGGCCTGTCTGCATGTCTGTCTGTCTGTCTGTCTGTCTGTCTGTCTGTCTGTCTGTCTGTCCGCCTCATGTCAGTGTGTTCTTTGGTTAACGGTGCAATGTCTCTCTGGATATGAAGATGCCATTCCCTGCATTCCTCCGTCCCCCAGTCACCCCCCCTGAAAAGGGAAAGCCACACAGAGACAGCGGTTCCCTTCGGTAATTAACTGGCCCTCACACTGACACCAAGGAGAGCGCTGCATTCTGGGACGTCACCTCTCTGTCTCACGTTTTGTGTTTCTTTTTCTCGTTCTTCACTTTGGTTACATGATTTGCCGCGACATTGTCATTCATTCGAAACGAGAAGAAGTCTCGTTCTCCGACACACACACACACACACACACACACACACACACACACACACACACACACAGTCTGGACCATAGATTCGAGTAGACAATGATGCATGTACAATATATGTATTTATATAGGTGTGAAGCCTAAAATCCAGTCTGGATGTCATTTATGAGGCTCACTTAATGTTTTCTAGGGTTAGGGTTATGATTCTAAATAATTTGCCTTAAAAATGTATTTTGTACAGTAAAGTCCTCACGTTAGTTTAGACTTTTGTATCGTATTGTGTCATTCTCCAAACTCAAAAATACATATTGTTAGTTTAATTTATTTCTAACACTAAACAGCATATTGAAGGGTCAATATATTAAAAAACCTGAAACACAAACTGCATAATGCCAACTCTTTAATTCCACACTCTACACACTTCATTAATATCTCACACTGGGCCTTTCCACCAACACATAGTTTTTTTCCTTTGTCTGATCCTAAAATAGCACCATCAGCAGTTCCTCAGGCTGAATCACAATATAACAGATATAACAGATAAGATAAATGAAGATATAGTCTCTTTCTCATTAAAGGCACATCGGATTCTGATGACAAGAGGGACAATAATAGAATACATCATATTTCTGCCTGGTTTTGTTTCTGGTAAGTGTTTTCATTTGGTTGAGCATAAAACATTCTTATCATCATCATCATCATCATCATCATCGTGTTTTTTCCGCAGTCTATGGATTTTGCGCTTTTTTTTTCTGAATTATGCAATTATTCTAGTAAGAATGAGAAAATGACACAGCTTGATCTTTAACTACATTGAAGATCATTGTTTGGTCAGGGTTAGGGCTAGGGCTAGGGGTACGATGCAGGAAAGAGAGTAATTAGATGCATTAAATGTGGCAATGTGGTGGCAGCATAGAGGGGGGTGACTCCAGGACGCTGGTTTCATTGTTAAGCCCTCAGGAGGAGTCGTGGGCCTAACTTAACGAAACATCGGTGAAAGAGGGTGCCCACTTGATAACCCCAACGAAATGCTGCATACTGCATACTGCTGTATTTACTGCTGGTAGTTGGGCCATTTGTCTCGTGTTTTACACCTTTGGTTGGTAGCTTAGTGGCCAGCGTGCTTATAAGGTCGGTTTGAGCAGGGGCTTCTGAATATGTGTTTTTCCTTGGATTTTGGCACAAGGGATTATAACATCTGATCCTGTGTATTAATGAAATAGAGGCCCATACCTAGACCTAAAAAAATGTATACAAATGTGAGTTCACTGGCACTTTAACCTCTCGTTGAGTCTGGCAGTGGTTCTGGCCCGAGGTGGGTGTGGCTCCTCCTTGTTGACCAATCAGAAGGCGGCTCCATGTGGCACTGCCCCTCCTCCTCCTGCTCCTCAGATCTCCTGCAGCAGGTCAGCAGGGAAGAAGCCCAGCTTCCTCCCGGTGCTCACCTTCAGGTAGCCGTTCAGCTCCTCCCCCTTCTTCACCACGATCTGTCCACAGCACATGGATACGCACACAGGCGCGCGCACGTTCATACACACACTCTGGCCCCATACAAATGTACGCCCACACAAGGGCATGCTCGTTCACTCACACACACACACACTGTGTGTCCCCACACCATGTGTGTGTTTGCCTGTATGTGTGTGTGTGCATGTGTATATCCATCTCAATTTCAGTATCGTGCCCCTGTTTCACTCCACTTATCTACTATTAAATGTGTAATCGTACAGAAAACGCAGCGGGTCCTAAAAAGAAGAGATGGAGCATGGAACGGTTATATCATGATTATGGGAAGTATTTAGGTTGTAATATAGGGCTAGTCATGAGGTGGCAACATTAAGGTAGAGGGAGTGTAACCGTTTATATCCTCCATGAACTCAATGACCCCTGATGTTCGTTGTGTGTAAAGCGAGTTTGTGTCGCTGTAGTGTCATTTATATCTGTCCCTATGCATATGAAGCCTAATGGCCTGATGTATAATGCAGGGGAATGCAGAGTGTGATGTGTTGTATTATACTATTCCCTTAATACACTCCACCGGATCAATTCTACTCAATTATTGAAGTGGACTGGAGAGACGGAGTGTGCGGAGAGCGTTGAATACAACACTGTGCAGATACTTAAACCAACGCTAAACATTACACTTCAGTGTAGTCGGAAGTTTGCCATTCATTCACTGCAGTTGGTTCAGTTTGCAGTTACAGAGTTTGTGGGTGCGTGCGACGTGTGTGTGTGTGTGTGTGTGTGTGTGTGTGTGTGTGTGTGTGTGTGTGTGTGTGTGCGTGCGTGTGTGCGTGTGTGAGTCAAACCTGGTCTTTCTTCAGGGTGATTTGACCCATTTCTCTGTTCCCAACGAAGGAGCGCGTCACCTTGTACACACTCTCCCCGGCCCTCACGCGGATGATGTAGTTAGCCGGGAGGAAGCCTGTGCGGTCCCCTATCTTACCCTTGAGAAAGGAGACATACGGTCACAAATGTTAATACCGACACAAATCCTCAAGCCCCACGAGTTCCACTTCAAACACAGAGCTTACTGCGACATTGCAGCTTGTGTCCCGATGAAAGCGCATCAGTGAATGCACTGCAGTAGTCGGGAGTCATTCACATAGCGGGTATAGCCATGACGGTTGACTAAATGATACGCTACCCTGTGCTGTTAGTAGCATTAGCATGGTTAGCTAATGCTCACCCGCCACCACTCCTCGTTGGAGTCATCGATCACCGTGATCCGATCACCAGCGCTGCAACACAGCGGCAGCACAGCTTGATCACATACACGTAACATGCTGCTAATATGCATACCATACGGCTATAACACTGCTACTAAACGTGACATAGTGCTATCAAACTGATGATATACATTGGATACTGCTATAATGATTCTATACACGACCTACTGCGATCAAACTGCTAATATACATAAGATACTGCTGCTAATATGCTGCTAGTATTGTGCTTTTATAATGGAATGTAATATTACGATACTCAATTATGACTGAAGTACAATGACCAAAGACAAAAAAAACATTACAAAACAAAACAAAGAAATACAAATATATATGCAAATGTCTTGAAGAAAAATATAGAAGTGCAGACAACAATGGACAGGAAAAAACTGAAAAAGTATTAGAGACAGACAGACAATTGGATGGATGGATAGACGGAGGGACGGAGGGTGGTTTGAGGCTCTTACTGCAGGTCCAGGTCGTCCTTCTCGATGGCCTTGAAGCGGTAGAGAGCCAGGTAGTAGTGGGACTGGCTGAACACGCCCATCTTCCCTGGCTGGGGCTTCTTACTCTGAACTCACATCACATCACGATGACTATCTGAACCTTCATTCAAATATGACCTAGCACCTCATAGGTGTATCGTGTGATGACATGACGACTTCATGGGACAATAGTATTACAGCGCCAGCTCGATAAGGACTTTACGAATGAATAAATCGTAATCATCCCAGTTCTGAACCAATCCAAATCATCAGTGGGGCTTCATCTGTTGCACACTTTAAGCACATTATTAGTATTACCATTATCTCAGACGTCATTATTATTATTCCTCACTATAATTCTTCGTATTCCGATGGTCACACTGTTGTATTGTTAACTAATTGTATTGTTGGAGTCCTTTTGATGTTGTGTTCCTTGACTGTAATCAGAGCCATTATGTTAAAGACTGTAGTGTTTATGTGTTGTAATGTTCGATCAATGATTTAAGCATTGTTTATTCATTGTATCATTGTGATGTTCATGGTTGCATCGTTCTGACCACTGTCGCATAAACTTTCCCTTGTGGTTCATTCACTTATCATATGCTTTAGCATCACTGTGATCCACATGCTCCTCATCCTCTGACCTTATCATCTGGAACAACCTTTTCCCCCTTCTTGTCTGCCTCTGGGACGGCTGGTAGGGAACACAAGAATGCAGAAATGCACAAAACAGAAAGACACATAATCAATCAATCGTTCACATGAAAACAAAAACACGAACCAGTCGGCGCGATCAGTGCTACGATTCACATCGACAGCACCCGTCTCAAACAGAAAGAGAAAGAAAGAAAGATGTTGAAACCTCGCGCTCACCTTCTCCTCTTCCTTCGTCTCCTTTGGGTGGGGAATCCTCTTCTTCCATCATCATCATCATAACCTGTACCGTGATTCAATGTGCAGTCAACAGACAACAAAGGACAACACCTCACGTTAAGTCACTCCAGCGCTGCGTGTCATCTCTAGATAGTTTGTTTTTACTGTTTGTGGAAATACCTAGCATCGTTCTTAGTGAAATTATGAGCGCATATCATATATTTAATACCTTTTGAGTGACTCCTGTGTTCATGAGTGTGATGCTGTTATTGATCATTATCCCTTTAAGGAACGTAGTGTTAGTGGTGGCTGAATGGCTCCCTCTCGGTGGTTCCAGCCCCTTCACACCCTCCTTGACTCACGTTCTTCTTGTCCTCCGAGCCTTTCTTGCGCTCCTTGTTGGCCATGATGACTCCGATGCGCAGGGTCTCGAACACGGGGTCGGTGCGGTTGGACTGCGCTGAAAGGGGACCTGGTTTAAATCGGTTGTTCCTGCCTCGAGGCACGAGCAGGGCAGGCCAAGGGATGTGGGATTAAATAATTACATGGCACTATTTATGATCTGTTTTGATGAATTGCTCCGGGTAATACATTGATGATAACCTGTATCGTATTTACTATCCTTCATTTAGTTTTCAGAATTTCTTGAAATTCTAGCGTGGAACATGGTGAACCACTATGGTTTGGATAGAGTGGCTGTGCTATAGTGACTGGGAGATCGTTATATTACACTCCCAGTCACCTCCGAACTCCCAGTCACCTACATTGAATACATGCAAATAAATTGCCTTCAGATACTGAATCAGAATGATGATACACCACGAGACGATGAATCAACACATTATGAATATTACAATTTTGGTTGACTTAATAATAATAAATCCGGCAAATTCTGAAATTGTTATTTTCGGTTGTTCAGGTCGCTTGGATGTCTGCTCTGGTTCTAATTTATTTCACTCTATACTACTTTATTTGTCCTGCACCTGGCCAGAAGGTGGGATGTGCACACAGCTGCTTTTTTGTACTTGATGTGATCTCATACGGCGTTCCCATCCCACGTGTCAGCGGGGTGGACTCACAGAAGGGCAGCAGCTGGGAGACGGTGGCGTTCTGCTGGCTGCTGTACAGCGGGGAGCTGTAGGCCCTCCTGAAGCCTGGGGGCTGGAGGGGGCGGAAGAGCATGGAGAGAACCGTGAAGATCACAGAGGAACATTTTCACCGTTTGCACCTGCAAACCATGTCTGGCATGGAAGACCTACAATGAAGGCCGACCACGACTCAAAGGGAAACCTAGTCTTGAGTGGCTCACAATTTTGCCGTAACATCTTTGGAACTCCACGTAGGACTGGCACTGGTGGTGGATGTTGGTCTTGCAGTCCTTGCAGCGCAAGGCAAACTTGTTGTTCACTGGAGTGAAGACACAAAGGTCAGCAGGTAGGCCTCTTATAGGTGGTGTTAGTGAGCTCTGGGCGGAGGTGATGCCATGGTGCAGCTGTAGTAGCAATAGGTCAGCAGGTAGGCCTTAAAGGTGGTGTTATTGAGCTGTGTGTAGAGGTGAATTGACGGTGCAGCTGTAGCAGGCAGCAGGCGGAAAGGAGGACTTACGGACTATCATTCGCGCGCAGACGTCGCAGAACTTGGGCTTCTTGCAGTAGTGGTCCTTGAACTTGTGCGGCTTGTCGTTGACAGGTTTGACAGGTTCTAGGGAGGCGGGGTCTTCTCGCTCCTCCTCTTCCACCTCTTCGTCGTAGACAAAGTACACCTGGGTTCCAGCAGCCATGCAGGGGGTAAAGGGGCATGGATGTTTAGGATTGCTGTAGAGCATCGAGGATACAGCTCTTTGGAATGGAATCCTTATCACAGAGGATGAAAGGCTTAGGTCAAACTGAATCATTGTATTATGTATATCTTGTTTCATCTGTATTTATTTTAAGCTCTAGGTTTTTTTATTTGAGTATTTTGCCTTATTTGCCGTCTTATTTTAAGATATATACATATGTGTGTCTCTTGGCTGTGCTCTTTGTGTGGTAAGATTGTCATTAGCGAGCGGCACCAAGTCTGACCACACCCCAGGAAACCCCCTCACCACAAACTCCCCACCGAGACAGTGGATGGGGCCTTGGAAGGACTCCACTAGAGGAAATACCCCTTCCAGTTGTCAGGGGAAGACAGACAGCACGGCTTCAAGTGTTAAAGAGACTATAGAGTGAGAACTACCAATTTACTAAATGGATCGACAGTAAGTAATAGGAACTAGTAGTGAGTTGTAACTATAAATACATATATATGTATATATATATATCATATATATAGATATACCAAATGTGAATGTGGGATAATGAGTATATCCCAATATATTCAATTTAAGATCATTGAACCCTAATCTAAGTTCAGTATGATAATATGTCGTAGATTTTGGTTCTAATCTTTACTAAATGAAAGATCAAACCTAAGATGAGATGTGTGAATCAAACAAAATAAGCCATTTGTAATACTCAACTGGCTGTAGTGTAACAAAAATGAAAAAATACATACAGCACTTCCATCGACCTACAACGAGCACCACACACACACAGTAGCCCCCCCCCAATAACATGCTATTAATACTGACCCCCCCTGGGAACTGACCCATATGGAGTCTGTCCTTCTGGTGTGAGCCCGGGACTAGGGAGATTACAGCCCACCAGGCTCCATCCATGTCATCAAGACACATATACACCACCTATGCATCCCAAACACATGGACACAATACCGCTCCATGCAGTTTGTGGACATCTCTGACCGTATAGAAGGTATGAGAGATGACGGCCAGATTCCCCATCATACCCTTCATCATGCTGCGCTGCACAGCACACAGACACACACCCACCCAGACACCTCTGGTGGGTCGACTTGAAAGGGCTTTCATCTTTAAATAACTCAGCAGAAACCGCCAGAAGTCCCAACTGTATGTAATCAAGAGCTTGGCATTACTGCTCCTAAATATACGGCAGCTATAGCCACACACACACACACACACACACACACACACACACACACACACACACACACACACACCGTGTCCACCACTGTCAGGTTTTGGCAGGGTTCAGAGGCCTGGACGAGCCGGGGATTAACATTACAATAGCTGACTAATGCCACAGACAGTTAACACATTATTACTGTACCATCCGTTTCCAGCTTCATATAGCTCTGGGTGCTGTATTTCCAAAGCACCTACAGTATAGAATGCTATACCATGAGCTCATTGTTCCATTGTACGGGCCTACCCAAAAAAAACGAACAAACTAAATGGAATAAGAGACGAAAATGTGTGTTTTTGTTGTCATAAGCTACCCTCTTGAAGGGTACATTAGTATCTTTGGAGAGAATGAGTGTGTAGGATTAATTCTTCCATGCCAAGGTGGAAGGAGTAATCATGTAATGGCCGTGTTTAGGTTCAGGCGTCTTTGACCATCACCGATGAAGGTCGTAGTGTAGTTTTGATCGTTTATTTTTGTTTTTAGTTTGTTCATCGATTGGATAACAATGGCCTGTTTGCAGACAGGGGCTTATAACTTATTTTTAAGCAAAAATAAAATTAAGTCTGAAGGGCCCCATTTTTCAGAGGGTCACGGCCATCATCCGGTAGTTTGTTGCCATGTGTTTGTGCCGTGTTGCCCGGTCAGTAATCCCGTAATCAGATTGGTAATTGCTACTCTTACCGTGTTGTCGTCCTCTCTCACCACGTTGTCGGGCGCAGGTGGGTTGTCATGGAAGTCCAGGGAATTCTTGTCATCCAATCTGTCATCAGGCGTCCCAGACAGAAGCATACATCCATGAGCAATACCAACGTTAACTACTAAACAAGGTTCATGGATTACGCTTGTTTCCATATAACCATATGTCTATTTAATACTTGAGAAGCATTAATAATCAATATAAATGAAGGTCAAGAATGACAAAGGGTGAACTCACGAGTCATAGTTAGCCATGGTTGGTATTCAGCTGGCAATCAGACGTCAACAGGTAGTGTTACAATAGTCTATTGCACTGTAAACCAACACACACACACACACACACACACACACACACAATATTCACTTTCCATTTCCTACTTTGGTTTAGCCGGGATGTTAGGGCAGGACATTACCTCTATATACATTTATGTCTACATATCAGTTTTCCCTTTTGAGCGACAGAATTGAATGAAGATATCAGCCAGATTTTGAGTCAATTATTTGACACAGAAAATGCTCTGCAAAGAAAATATTTCCTATTGCAGGATATGAATGTTGGTCGCAATCATATATAATATCATTGCCAAACTATTCCATCCACTCAAATACAAAAAACATAATTAATGAATGTTCAAGCACAACTAGATATATACTATGTTGTGCAAAATGTCCTGATTGACTTGGCATATCTTTCCATATCATCCAGCCCAGCCTCCTATGTAATGCATGTGCTTCCTTCCAAAGCAGGAGAGAAAAAATATTTTTTATAACCCACTACTTAATTATAATGTGATATCATTTTGAAAAGATATTTCTCCCATCACCTTGCATAATAATGTTCTGTAGAGGCAAAAACACGCATATATGTTGAATGCATCAGCAGGGAAGTGCTTCACACGAAAAGAAGTAGAGCATTCATAGGTAAATACATACTTTCAATGAGTAACCATTCAAATTGCGCATGCCAACCACACATCAACTAACCTCAAGAGTCAAACGAAGTTCCTCACTGGAAAACAGACAGGGATGAAGGACCACAGACATACAGACATGCAGTGCAAGATCTGACTCCCTGTCAGCGAGTGCCTCGATGACAGGACTTCTTCTTCCAGCGTTTTCCCCATCATCCCCTTTGTTTTCGTCGTTAAACGGGGCCCTAACAGGTGGGAGAATGACACGCAGCAATGCACGAAACCCAAGCCCAGCCCAGCCGGGTCTAGCCTATTCTATGGATGTGTGTGTGTGTGTGTGTGTGTGTGTGTGTGTGTGTGTGTGTGTGTGTGTGTGTGTGTGTGTGTGTGTGTGTGTGTGTGTGTGTGTTTTCCATTTGTGACCGTTTGGGACAGCTGAGAACTTTGAAAGCCAACATGGCCCCCCTCGTAGTTGTGGTTAAACTGACAACGCCCAGTTCTGGTTCCACCCTAAAGACAATGTTGACATGTCTTATTAGAACCGAAACACAAGACACCCGCAGAATATACTGCAGTTATCGACGGCCTAGTGTAAAAATGGTCTAGGACTAAGAGAAAATATGTGTTAACTGCCCAGCAAGATACCAAAGACTGCCCAGCAAGATACACACTGCCATGTATTGTAAATGTGGTGAAATTAGGCATTAATTAGTTGCAGGTTGTTAGGACCCCGCATAACCATTACATTTACATTGAGCAGACAGTTTCATTCAAAGCAACTTACAGTTGACTATTGAAATTTCATTTCAGTCATAGCTATTTCTATTAAAATCAGGGAATTACTAATAAGTAGCTGTATTTACAGAATTTGATATTGTTTTTAATAACACCATGAATCTAAGGATGAAAATCTGAACTGAAGATAATCCTCATCGGGTCGCCTACTGTGGTGTTTTGTGAGGGTCGGGGAAGCGGGAATAATCAGACTTTATCCTGGAGAGTGACGGCGCGGTTTGATTCCAGCCTCTGACCCGGCCCCGCATGACTCACTCTCCTCACTCGCCGTCTCTGTGGTCGCGGAGGAAGACAATTACCTTTCTTAACACCTATATAATTAAATAACACCTCCGCTGTGCCAGTGTTGAGTTCAGCTTCCACAATCTGTCTCTGGGGATTCAATAACGAACCACACGACAATCAAGGGATGTTTTTGGATTTCTTTTTTTCTCAACTTTTATATTTTTAAAAACCAACAAAAAATAACAAGATTAAATAAAATTTACAGAAGACGTATGTTATATTGTGCACTTTTACTAATTCTGAAACGTTCTGCACAGCTGTCAAAAAAAATAAAAAAGCAAACACAATGGAGGGGAGGGTGGGAGCGGGGGAGGGGGGGGGAGAGGGAAAAATAATGAGAAAATAAGAGAGGAACTGGAAAGAAGGAAGCAAAGAATGGAGAGAATGTGGGAAGGAGAATGGGTCGGAAGAGGGGAAAGGATGGTGTTACAGAAGGCCTAAAACTCATCCACTGGAGGAAAAATAATCACTGAATATATAGATTTCTTTTATTCCTTACATCACTTTTTATAAATATATCGAACCGAAAAAGAACAATACTCTTCTGAGAAATAACAGCGCACTACGGAAACCCACAACAGCAGTAAGGCAAACAGAAAGCGAGAGAGAGAGAGAAAAAGAGGTTACAGTCAAGAGAAAGCAGATGAGAGAGAGAGAGGTAGAGAGAGAGAGGGTGAGAGAGGTGGCGTGACGGAGAGCCTGTGCGTATGAAATGTTATAAATATGACAGATTCATAGGATTTAGTGGGGAGGTTTTTTTTGGTGGGAGGGAGAGGGAGAGGGGGGCATCACAATGAGTAGGAGGAGAGAAAGCACAGACAAGAGAGAGTTGAAAAGGTCAGGAGTGGTTGGTTGGCATGGGTGTGTGTATGTGTATTTCTGTGTGTGTGTGTGTGTGTGTGTGTGTGTCTGTGTGGGGGATAAGAGAGCAGGGGTTGGGGTAGAGAGAGGAGGGAGAGAGGGACGGTGTTTTGAGAGAGGAGTGAGGTTGATTTCCAGCGTGTTATTGTTGATGTGCTACGGAACCCTGTTGCCTGCAGTTTGTGTGTGCAGTGCACGCATGTGTTTATGTTATCGTCTGTGTGTGTGTGTGTGTGTGGGTGGGTGTCTTGATCCGTTCCCCATGTCGGTTCCCCCAGTGCTGGGACAAGAGTAATGTTTGTATTTGTATGCATGCTGTATGCTGTGCATTTGTATAATGGCAGCACATTATCCCCCCCCCCCCCTCCCCCTTCTCCCTTCATACCCCCCCCCCCCCCCCCCCCCAACCGGCAACAGTGAAACACATGCTCACGTGTCTTGTGTGCTCTTCAGGTATATAAATACTAAAACAAAAAATAAGAATGAACAGAAAAAAAACAACAAAAAAAAAAAAAAATAATAATCATCTTTGCAAACAAACACTGGCCACCTCATTATTCACATCGATTTCCCCGCCTTTATATACTATATATATATATTTATATATCTCTCAACAATGGCAAAATGGATACTTCATCGGCCATTGAGTTTTCCTTGTAGTGGCAGAGGAGACCGAGAGAGAGAAAGAGAGAGAGAGAGAGACCCCCAGCCCAGCCCAGCAACCCCCTCCCTCACCCTCCGAACCCAATGCCACCAACGCCACATCATGAATGTCTCTCTTTCAGTCCTTCTCTCTCTTTCAATCTCCCTCTCCCTCTCTCTCTCCGTTCCGTGCACCTTCCCTACCCTAAAGCCTGACCTCCTCCTACTCCTGCTCCTCCTCCTCCTCCTCCTCCTCCTCCTGCTGCTCCTCCTCACTGGGAGCTAGCCCTCTCCAGAACGCGGAGGTCATAGTTCTTTTTGGCGGCGCGCAGCTTGAAGAGGCCACCACCGCTGTTGTTGAGTTTGAAGGAAGCGCTCTGTGCGGCCATGGTGCTGGGGAACACCGCCACCACCGTGTACAGGTGGGCCGGGTCGTGGTGGTGGTGCTGCTGCTGCTGCTGCTGCTGGTGGTGGTGGTGGTGGGGGTGGCTGCCGTTGTCCCCTCCCCCACCACGGCCCCCCTGGGGGTCCTTCAGCCACTGGATCCTGGCGCCGCACAGCGAGAGCTGGTTGAAGAGCTTCTGGGCCTCGGGACGCGAGATGCCCTCGGGGAGGTCCGTCACCTCCAGCACACGGCTCACCACTGCCGGTAAACACACGGGGACAATGAGATGACGACGCAAGGGGAGAAGAGCCGAGCGCCGCTTGTTTTCTTTGTAAAAAAGGTAACAACTCTGAAGCACGGCCATTATTTTTTTCATTACGTAGTGGTTAATGCAAAGACACAAATAGACACTGGTTTCTCAGCTGGGAGGCACAAATGATGCAACATTTTCGTGATTCTACTAGTGCAAACGGCGCAAATTCGCCTCATTCGCTCGAGTTGAAATATGTGAATTTGGGCTTAGCTTAGCTTTTGGTGGCTTTCGAGTCGTTAGTCCGTATATTTAATCCAGTCTTTTCACTTTCTGAACCTGAAATGTATACCTCTGTCCATTTGGTGAAGAACATGCATTTCACAGAGTGCGTCGAGGTGTGTGAATCAGATTAGACTCGATGAATTCTCATATCCTACCGACATCAGTGGTGCCAAGATCTGTCGATTGAGACTTCAGCGTCTGTTTCTTCCCCCTGGCTCCGTGTTTCATGGCTCCTTGGCCCTGGAACCCGACATCAGAGACAGTGTTGTGGCACATTAGTCTCATGTAGTGACGCACTGTGACAGCAGATGGCGGTATATACACACACATACAGATGGACAACCGCACAAAAACAACGGGGCTGCCATTGAGGTTTTTCTTTACAGTGTCCCAAATGTTAAAATAACAATAAAAAACAGGTTGCGACCCTTAAATAACCATAACAAATTATTTTACAGTCCTGGTTGAATAATTATGTTATAAAGCATTGCTGATAAAGGGACAGAAACGAGTATTGGATAATGCCGTGATTGGTGGAAAATACCAACTTAACCCTTTCACTGCCTGAATTTAAATCACTTGGGGTGGGCGTAACCAGGCAGGCATTCAAACTAACGCGAGTGGATGCATGGATCCAATGGGAAGCGGAGCTGTGCACTGACCTGATGGGAGTTATAGGAGGGCTGTCCGTGCATGAGCGGTGGGGGACAGAGGCTGTACTGCAGGGGCTGGCCCAGCAGGGAGTAGCGACCGTCACCTGGGTCACCCACAACACAGCAGCCAGCCAGGTGTAGAGAGAGAGAGAGAGAGAGAGAGAGAGAGAGAGAGAGAGAGAGAGAGAGAGAGAGAGAGAGAGAGAGAGAGAGAGAGAGAGAGAGAGAGAGAGAGAGAGAGAGAGAGAGAGAGAGAGAGAGAGAGAGAGAGACTGTTAGTTGTAATGACAGTAACAACACATGTATGCTTTCAGAGTAGTGGCTATGCTGCTTCAGCACAGAGAGGAATCAGCTGGAGACGGCACAGCTTGAGCTAGACATCAAGGAAGTACTAACTGCTTCAGAAATTACCCATTAGGCTTTGGAGAATTTTCTTTTAACTGGATGAATGATAACATTTGAATAAAAATGTTCTCAATCCAAATATTGCTTTATTCATCTTTTTTGATTGCATAAATAACATTGAAAAAGGTTGAATCTGAATCATACAGTTTCCTATAAAATCAAGGCTACAGGACAGTTTGGTCTGAACTATTTCAGGTGTTTACGTTCTACCGGCCAAAGGATTTCTCTGTGCAGGGTTGTAGGTAAGCGGTGAGCTCAGGTTATGGGGGAAAGAGATGTTGTGGGTGAATGGCCTGCAATGATGCCATCAATGTCGCCTTAACAAAGACACAGAGGGTCAAACTGGCAGTATGTAAGAGAGCAGCAGTTCCGCATAGCTACCACAAACAGCACAACAGAGCGCATGGAATTGCAATTTCATTAAATGGGTCTTTCTGGGCCATTTCAAATCCAGTAAAACATATCCAAACCCTTCCGGACTCAACTTTACATTCTTGGGGACAGTTAAGTCAACTTTAGTTAACTCTAAAATGCAATTATCAAAGACAAAGTGCTTTATAATTAACCACTTAACACATGGTAGCTGCAGGTTCTAACAACTCAAAAACATTTTTTTTAGAGACACCAGACTTGCAAAATTAAGCCCAACCAACACAACATAAAAAGCAATGCAAAAACATGATTTAATGTAATCAAAGACAATAAATCATATTAATGACAAATGTCATATTTTGAATCTCCATACATCCCCCCCCCCCCCCCAAAAAAAAAAGCCCTATGCAATTTAAACTTAAGACCTTTCAATACCTTGTAAAGTCCTTATAATTGACATCTGTGAATGTATGACTTTTGAAGACCTCTTCTTACACTCCTAACCCCACGTGTTCTCCCACTCATCACTAGGGTTCGTGTCGGCTCGTCTATAGTGGGACTCCCGTGCCGTACCTTGTGCTGGTCCTCCGGGCCGAGGGAACTGGGAGATGAGAGGCAGGGGTCCCAGGCCAGGGCACACACTGTTGACGCTGCCGGAGGGGGACGGAGCGGGCGACTGGGTGGGGGAGGCCAGGGGGCTGTTGGCCAGCTGGGTACCGGCCTGGGGACAGGAGGAGGAGACCAGAGGTACAACTTAATGCTGATGACGACGACGATGACGGTACTCGGGGGAAAGACATGCATAAGCCACTTGTTACAAGAGAACACCCACACAAAATAATACATAAAGGAAATAAATTCAGCCCAACTAATTGTCGGGCTGACCATTTTTTGAAGTGACTGGTTTTGCGGTGTTATGTGGGCAGAGTCAGGGTATAAATTAATTAACCACATTCAGGGATGGTTTGGAGTGGGTTGGAGTGTTGATTGAGTTCACTCAGCGGTCTCTATGTTGTGGTTCGTCCCTGCTCACCTGTTGAGGGTTCTCTGACTTGTAGAGCTCCCCGGGCTTGCTGGGCCTCTGCTCTATGCTGTAGTACTTGCACGGGTTCCACTGGACCAGAGGAGGATTCTGGGTAGGCTGTGGTCCATTGGGGACACTGAGCTGCATGACCATCACCCCAGGACCGGGGGCTGGCACTCCTGATGGAACGAACACACACACACACACACACACACACACACACACACACACACACACACACACACACACACACACACACACACACACACACACACACACACACACACACACACACACACACACACACACACACACACACACACACACAATGGAAAACATGTGAGTGACACACCTAGCAACGGCGAAAGAAAGTTTGTTTCCCAATAAACATAAACTTAATGTCAAATGTGGCAAGCAAGGAGAGGGGAGTGATGTTTACGTTGTTATAAATGAGCCTGAACACCGTTTCATGTCTCATAACAACATTCACATTTAAGTATGAAAGCAAATTAGACTGTGTATTCATTTGACTGAGTTTGACGTCCTATTTGAGCAGAAATGTAATTCCAGACTTGTGGTCTAAAGCAATAACACAACCGACAATAAACAAACAGTGCTTTGTTTACTATGCCAAACTCGATGTTGAAAGACAGGTTGACTGAATGTTAAGTTTGAATTACGTATTGGTTCACGCATTACGTATTGTTCAAAGTTCAACATCAGTCCCAGCTCAAATAAATGACGCCTTCGCTGATGTCCATGTGAAACCCTAACCTAGCAGTCACACGAACGCCGGGTGGACTTTAGAAGAACACATTTTTAGGAGGGAAGAAACCAACTTCAAATCAAGTTACTGCTACATGAAACAGGTTTACGTTCTAAAAAAGGTCCCTTTTACATGACTTTACCCCATCCGGTGATAATGACCGCCTCACCTGAATATTGCTGCTGGATCTGCTGCGGGTTGCATGGGGACGGGGACTGGGTGATCTGGTACTGCTCCGTGCTGGGGGGCTGCAGGTAGCCGACTGATGGACTGGGGGGCACAACGCAGTGTCACACAGTGAGACACAAGCAAATGAGCCGACATCAGATACAGCATAGATATCTGTGTTGGACATCTTGATTCAAACACAGATACCGTTGGATGTGGATAAGAGAGCTTTTATCATTAATGTTGTCAGCTCTAAGCAGACTATACCGCCTCCCAGATGGCACTAGCTCAAATCCCTGATGTATGGCTAGGAGGGATTGCGGCACACACCCACATATACACACACCTACAGACACACACACACACACACACACTAACACACTAGTCCGTTCACATCCATAGTTGGACACATCCATATAAGTATGAATACAATTAAGATGTGTTATTGATTGCCCTCATGGAAATCTATACAAGCCTTGTCTTCCTTTCCTGACGGGGAGTCAGAGCATTTACAAGTTGTTCAAGTGGATGGGAACGGGGTCACTACGGCAAAAAATAACTTTATTGATAGTTGGACAGGGCTTTCGCACACCATTAAATGCTATTGTTAAATAAAAGTTGCCTCTGGAACACTGTGTACAGATATAGGCCCTTGTAACATTACACACATCCTTGGCATCGCAGGCAAAAGCTATTCTATGTCCAACGTTTGATGTCACGTTGTAAATAAAATGCTCTTATTTTACAATGTATTTTACAATGTAGTACTCATTGCTATGGGCGTATGCAATATGTAATGCTACCTCAGTGTGTATATTTTTAAATTGTAATTAATTGCTAAGGATTGGAAAGTCGGCCAAGGCTATTGGGAGGACTTGAAGGTTAGTAGCGATTTAAAAAAAAGAAAAAAGAAAGGTATTTGGGACTTTTTACCTTGTGCTGGTCTGCTGTGTGGGGGTGATAACGCTGTAGTAGACAGGCATGGGCCCCTGGACAGACTGGCTGACGGGCACCATGACCTGCTGCTGGTACTGCTGCTGCACCTGCACCTGCTGGGACTCATTCCCCACGGACACCTGGACGCAGGCAGGGAGACCCGACTCCATCTGTAAGTCAACACCGTGGACAGAACATTGAGTGGGACCGGTGGATTTGTTGTGATGCTCACATATATGTGAACATCTGTATGACGGGTATATCCCTGTACATACAGATGATTGATGAGGGTTATGGTAAGCCACACATGACGATGGCGGATAATCATCAGGGGAATTGAATACACTATAAACAATTGAATAAACTACATTTGCACATTAATTACAATCTTGCCCTTTATCTTACACGCACAATTACCACTTTACTGCCCCTATCACTTTATTTATTATTTATTATTATTATTATTTTTTTTATAATTTTATGTTTTACATGCTTTTGCTATCCTTTTGGTATCCTTATGACATTGTATGTATCAATAGTTACATCATTGTATAGATATAGATCATCCTGCAAAATGAGTCTCCCTTTTAAAAATAAGTCTTTATTGGTAATGACCTCAAACAGAAACAGCAGTCGTAACTTGGAGATTTTAAAGACATGGAGACGTGCCGAGAGGGCAGCTATACTTTGCTGTGGTACTTCCAACAGAGACATTGATGTGAGCAGATACCTGATACGAGGGCATCTGCTGGTACTGGACCATCATGCTCTGCATTTGACCCCCCATGCCGGCCCTCTGGGAGTTGATAAGGCCTGGGTTCTGGGGCTGCTGAACCCCCATCATGCCCTGGTAGCTAGGCTGCTGGCTGGGCATCATGGTCTGGAGACCTGCGGCCACAAAGGAGGGCAGAGCACAATTACACCAAAGGGACTTAATACAAGGAAGATTGGAGGAGCTGGAGTACAGGTGTATGTGTTTTTATTACACAGTAACAAGGATGATGTCATGAGGTGGAAGGTTGTGTGGCCCATAAAACATGGAAATACATTGGAACCCATGACCCTGTTGAGAAATAAGGGCTTGAACGTTGGCTGGAAACACAAGGGAGAGAGCGGTGGCTGCGTGGAGGTTGTTGACAATATAGATTAAAGGTGGCGTTTGCACAGGCAGTTTGTGTGTCAAATCATAGTATTACAGAGAAGTAATAGTGGTGGCTGGTCTAATATTGTTGGTGCAAATAAATTATATTTTGAACTGTACATTATTAATTAAAGGCAATTATTGTTTATCACCAAGATGAGTTATCAATTATAAGTAATACATTAGCAAAATAAATATATAAGATTCAGATAAGATGTTATTGTCACATCTCATATCCACACCAAGTAAGTTGTTTTCTGCAAATTTAAGATGCACTTTTATCATCCCAGACGTTACGGATGTATTAGAAAAAAAAATACAAAAATAAGCCTATTTCCCCTCCAATATCAATATTGACCTTACCCTCAGTGGCTAGCAAGTGTCTGCACACACATTACCCAATGGAAGGTCTCACTGACAAACACTATAACCCCTCCTCTAAACTGGTCAACACAGTCTAGCCATTAGTCATTGCACACACACACACACACACACACACACACACACACACACACACACACACACACACACACACACACACACACACACACACACACACACACACACACACACACACACACACACACACACACACTTCAGAGGAGGACCTTGACGGAAAACAAGTGTTTTCCTGCCAAAAATAAAAGTCTATTTTGCTTTGAGCATAATGGACTTGACCAAATAATGCAGGACCATTATTGGACATATTAACCCTTGCACCTGCTTTCACCTGGTCTCAAGTATTACTCAGTTACTTCATCTTTTGTTACCTAGGTAGCATGTACATATTTTATAAAAATAAAAATAGATTAGGTGAAATAGATTGCAACAATGCAATATTAAAAAGCCAAGTACCGGTATGTAGAGTTTTAAGACAGGAGGAAATGGAAGTATATGTGGAGTTAGGGCAGCGTTTACAGACAGACATCTGCCTACAATCCCCTTGTTAGCTTACAAAAGCAATGATCACAGCAAACTTCAGCGGGGAGAAAAACTTCTCCCCGCTGAAGTTTCTTAGACCAGAGGCTCTAACCAGTACAATCAGATTAAATATGTTTCAGACAGTATTGATCAGACAGAAATCCATTACAAAAACAAAATAAACAATGTTAGAGCACTCGTATCGACAAAGATAATATATTGTTTACTTGTGCTAAACATAGGCTGGTGTCAGGTGTCCAGTGTGTGCGCTTTTTGTTTTTGCTTCAAGGACTAGTATGGGAACATTTCAGAGCGTTCAGTTAACTGAAATAAATACAGCCTGAAGTAATAAAGTTCGGGTCATAGGAGTTATTTTTATTTGAGCACAAAATTGCGTATGCCTCGCAAGCAAACTTTCGCTCCACCTAAACCCCGGCCTCAGACGCTCCCCCACTCACCAGACTGCTGCGCGGGCTGTGGCATGGGCTGCGGCATGGGCTGCGGCATGGGCTGTGTGCGCTGCGCAGGGTAGGACACCTGGTGGGCTATGGGCTGGGGTACGCGGTACTGCTGGCCCGTGCCGGGGTACTGACCGGGAGGGTAGTAGGACACCTGGATCTGGACGGGGTGGTGGGGCAGGAGAAGGACAATGTGATGACGACGCATAAGCCAAAAGAGAGCCTGTCCCAAACGGACACTTTGACTTTACAATAATTCAAAGTCCTCACGTGATGAGCACGCCGTCCCGCCAAGGAGAACGAGAAAGAGAGCGTGGGTGTGAAAATTATTACCCACAGGCACAAAGTGACAAGATCAATGTCACAAAAGTATCTTCCAAAAAGTTAAACTGTCCTGTTCACACCTTAAACAGCATAACAAAAGTCATATGGATCAGACATATTGCAAATAACACACCTTTGTGTCTATCCACCTTACTCCAGGCTAAACAAAGCGCGCCACCATGACGACCAGTCCGGTTTCCCATTTCCGGTTAGAAGCGAGAATACGTAGCTGGTAGTACTTGAGTGAGAGGATGAGTTCTGACTCCACTTGCCATTTTGACCAAATGTAATATATAACTTTTTAAACTATTGCTGTAGCCTTCAAGATATGCGCTAGCGGTGCAAATGTGCTAGCCTCTATGTAAACAGCACTCGACCAGAAATGGAAAACCGGTGGGCCACTATGAATCATGGGAAATAGAACGGTCGCGGAATAAGGTGGATTAAGACCATATTCATAATAGCCGTGGCTTTGTGTTGATTCTGTGCATGCAGCAAAAGGTCAAAGACCTGCATATCTCTCTCTCACACACACACACACACACACACACACACACACACACACACACACACACACACACACACACACACACACACACACACACACACACACACACACACACACACACACACACACACACACACACACTTCATCAAATGAAGGAAGAATGCGTTGGGTGTTTACACAGATATCATCCGCTGGACGATGCTATTAAGCATTGGTCATGTAAACCCATTGACAAGAAGCTTTCAATGGACTGAAAACGCATGTAGTTACCTGATTCTGAATACAGCCTTAATCCTGTTATCCATTCATCATTATCCAGCTAAGGCTGTGCATGCATAGGCGCTGAAATGCACTCTGACTAAAGTACACATGGGGCTCATATTTAGGCCCAGCGCTGTCAATGTCTGCCTCCTTAGTTTTCCATTTTTGGGTATCAGCCCACAGTGGTTTATACAACACTGGCAGATAAACATAGACATACTGTGTGAGCACACAAAAGGAGACATCAAAACGACACATAACAAAAGTGAGAAGCCGCGAAGCCGTGAAGAATCGATGGCTGCTGTTGCCTCCACCCTCATCTACATAAATGACAACCGTCTCCGCGGCCCGTCTGGGGATGTCGATATTTGCTCTCTCCTGTTACACTGTGGACCAGCCCCCGCGCCCGCGCCCACACACACACACACACACACACACACACACACACACACACACACACACACACACACACACACACACACACACACACACACACACACACACACACACACACACACCTCGTTCTGCAGAGTATCAATTGAAAAAGACAAAGCCTATACAGGGAGTTGATCAGGAGAAAAAAATATAAAAATAGACAGACCATTTAGGACAGTCAGCAGATTAAGTACAATACGGAATAATACTTCAACTTGAGTCAACTTGGGTCTTGTATAAGTTAACTTGTGCATACATATTTCTGAATCCAAACTATACTTTTTTAACAAATACCTTAAAATAATGTCTGTATGCATTAGTTTCAATCGTTAATGTTAAATTGGCTCCTGAACTGTCGGATATTTGGATAGATTGAAACGTGTGCAATCATTGACTTAGTTGTGAAACACTCTTTCTCTCGTCAGAGTTTTTAAACATATTTCCCTGCGTTTTGGATGTGTACAATTCACACACACACACACACACACACACACACACACACACACACACACACACACACACACACACACACACACACACACACACACACACACACACACACACACACACACACACACACACACACACACACACACACGTAGCTTTCGATCGGTGTGTGTCCACTGAGGTTCCTTCTTCTGTGGTGGAATGGAGCAACTCAACTCAGCACTGACGGAACAATTACCCTCTGGTGGGAAGCTTGAGTTGAGTTAAAGGATTTATCGATGAATGATCCATGTGTCACTTTGCAAAACCTTGTTGATAAAACTCGAAACTAAAACAATGAATTAAGCAATGCACATATTAATATTTTTCCTTAAGATAGGAAGTGTGACCCTGGCCGCGGGAGTGTGGGTGCCTTCAGCAAAAGTGGAGCCACAATACTAACGCCTAAATTTCACTTAAGTAAAGGAAAATAGCAACGTGGCTTGTTTAATTCATATTTTTAGTCTTGTAGTTCCTTCAACAACGTTTTGCAAGGTAACACATGGTTCACCTACCAAAATAAATGCTTTTGTGTTTCCTATCGGACGGTAAGTACCTTGGCAGGACACTGGCTAGTGCTGAGTTGAGTCGCTCCACTGCACCACAATAGATACGCTCAGACCTGTAGTCACTTGAGCCCCTAATGTGGATTCAACAGTTCACAGTTCACATGTGGGCCACACCAAGGAGTCATACTGTATGTACACATTTGGGCAAATCATTTGACATTCATTTAAATCCCAATTTACAAGGTGACACAAGGTGACTTTCATGAGACAAAAGTTGACTCCTCTTAGTATTAATAATTATGAGTGAGTTAGTATATTTATACATCCCTTCACTACTACAGCATCACTCGCAGTAGGAAAATGCATCCCTTAAACCATTTTGAGGGCTCATTATACCCCAAATAACCAATAGAGGAGAGAGCCAAAGATACATCTGAAAAGCTATATAAGAGAACAGCATGACTGACTGAAAAGCAGAACGTATAGCAAACCGAGTGGGAGGAAAGCACTTCACACCAGGGAACGCTGCTACTTGGTGAAATTCACACCATTTCACTCTTCCGGTGTTGGACCCAAGTAAGCAAGGCTAAATAAATGAATTACTTTCAGAACAAAGCAGACAGCAACTGATTGCCAACAGATCTTTCTTGGACGAGTGCAGACTGGGATAAGGTGGAAACTGGACAATCATCAAATCCAATCTAGTGAAAAATTACTTGTAAATAATCCAAGTAACCAAGCTCAATCGGCAATTGGAAAGCTTGATGGAGAAGCTAGGAAGCAGTTTGATAGGCTCTAAATTGAGTGATAGCAGTGGTAGGGTGAAGAACACGGTGTACTTGCACCTCTGTTTTAACAGTGGAAGGGCACTGCATTAGGGCTGATTAATGAGCCGTTAGGAACATGATGTCAACCATGGAGCGTTCTTCAAAGTGCATGGATGACGGCAGGTCAGAATGCAGGGCATTTGTACATATTGAAGAGAGGAAACGTATCCTACAAATGTACAAGTTTGCAGCAGTGGCCTACTCAACCGCGGATGAACACACACTCGATAAGAGTCCACCAGGGCACATGACGCAACAGGATGCCATTCAAATTCTGCTAGCCGGTGGATCTATTCTTAACGTTCACCAACCTCGAAAACAAACGATGGCTAGTGACAATTCATCTACCGGTTTTCTCCCTCTCGGCCACCAGTTCTCCACACACCACGCATACTTTAACAAGTCAGTCACCATCTTTTTACAGACCCCCATTTGTAGAGAACTACCAAACGGCCACCACTGAATCCAACAACCGGAACGTAAACCCTGTTGGGACTGTTGTGCCCGTGGCGGTTGCCTCCCTACCTGTTGGGGCGGAGGGGGCTGCATGTAGCCCTGCGGTGGGGGCGGGGCCTGCATGACGGGCTGAGAGGGCGGAGGAGGCGGGGGCGGCGGGTGTGGGTGCCCTGTAGCGGGCTGGTAGCCAGACGGCGGCGCCATGGCGGGGCCGGCGGTGGCCATGATGTAGCTGGCCTGGGGGGGCGGGTGCTGGGTGAGCACGGCGGAGGGCGGGGCCGTCTGGTACATCGGCGGAGCCTCCGGGTTCTCGCTGGAGCCCTGCCGACTCAGGGTCATCTGGCTGAACTGGGGGGCCAGCTCCTCTCCCTGAGGAGGGAGGCAGTGTCAGGGTTAAAAAAACAAAGGCTGATATTATTCACTTCAAGAGTATGAATGCTGAAATGCCATCGGATTCCAATTAAAAGGACGAATGACTTAAGACCAGCGTTGGTTGGTCTCAAGTCAGCTGTTAAAAGTCCAACCAGTTGTATTTATGTTTTGCAAGCCCGATTGAATATGCCAAGCCACTTTATCAACAACAGGGTTTGGGTGAGGAGTGACGATGAGGAGCCAGTACCATGGTGTACTGCTGGGGAGGAGAGACGGGCAGGAGGACCTGGGGGCAGGTTGGGCTGGAGTAGGAGACGGACTGGGAGGGCTGCATTGACGTCACTGGCTACACACACACACACACACACACACACACACACACACACACACACACACACACACACACACACACACACACACACACACACACACACACACACACACACACACACACACACACACACAGAGAGAGAGAGAGGAGGAGGAGAGCAAGACATCGCAGAGACAGATGAATACGCGTTAATAAACAGGCCGACAAAGGGAAGATTTGGGTCAGAACACTGAGGAAATTGGTAACTAAAATAAATGGTTTGGCCTCAAAATGCTTTGAAGACAACGTGGTGCATGGAAACGCAACGCAATTGCGCCGACGGATATCACCAGGGGAGGAAGAAAACATGAGGTTCTCTAAGGTGTTATGCAACCCCAGAGAGAATCTCAAATCAAAGACCAGATAGGTGGTTCCAAAGTCTTTAAACATGCCCAATTTAACCCACTAAGTCATTCATTGAAATGTATCATCATGGCGATTACTGGGACGCGGGGTGGAGGCTGTTCTTACCTGGGCCATCATATGGTTCCCCATGGGGTGCTGCTGTGGGGTGGGGAGCAGGGCGGTCTGTGGTGGGGGCGGGGCGTGAGGCTGCTGGGGCTGGGGCGGGCAGGGAAGCAGGCTGCGGCTGGACTGGGGAACTTGGCTCGGGGGACATAGGTCCGGACTGACCAGGGGCAGGCCTTGAAGACAGACAAAAACAAACAAACATTGAAGAAAGCAAAGGAGACAATAGAAGAACCGCCAAGTGATCAAGCAGAGTTTGATTTGATTTTGTGCAAAATTATGATTTGAAATACATGAATCAATATTATGTCTCTTTTTGATCAACATGATCAAAAATGTTAACGGAAAATTTAATACTTGTCATTTGAACCATTAGCCGACATGCTAATTTGAAAAGGTTCTTGAGATCTCACTGTTAATATTTTAATAAGCACAATTTCAAAAGCCTGGAAGCATAAGAATTCCACATCACAGATATGACTAATGAGGAAAAGCCTTTCCTCTAATGATACATTTGACAACAGTTCACCAAAGGTCCAATTCCTCAGGGATCAGCCATCCATCTATCCACTTGCGCGCCCCCGCCTCCCTCCCTCCCTCCCTCCCTCCCTCCCTCCCTCTCTTCCGCGGGGGCCCCTTACCCGAACGCGAGCCCCGGCAGCTGCCCTGGGAGCTCTTGTTGCTGCCCAGGCTGTCGCCGCGGGTGAGGATGGAGATGCCCGAGAAGCTGCTGGCCTTGGTGACGGGCGGCCGCAGCGTGCGGTTGGAGCTGTCCGAGTCGGTGCTGCTCCAGGGCCGGGGCTCCAGGCACTTCATGTCGCTGTCCGTGCTGCTCTGACGGCTACTGGACGCCCGGCTGGAGCTCTCGCGGTTCCCCCTGGTTGGTTGGGCCGGAGGTGGTGGCGGTGGCGGTGGGATGTGTGAGAACGACGGGGGCGGGAAGGAACAAGAAAGTAGGAAAGTGGGAAGAAGCAGAGGAGGAAAAAAAACACAAAGAAGTCAGTCACGGACAGAGGTTAAAAAGAAAAGGGATGAAGGTGTGTAATTATAGGATATGGGGGTTGAGAAGAGCCGAGGTGAGGGGAGCAGGATGGAAGGTTTGTGCGAGAGGTATAATGGGCAGAAAGGAAACACAGAGGAACAGAACAATGTTTTACAGATCATTAAGGTGCAAAGAGACCCAGCGGGGCTGTAGAGGGTGGAGGTGAGGGAGGACAGAGGACAGAATGGCCATCCACCGCTCGAGAGTCTGACAGGATGAGGGCATTCGACAGACAAGAGATGCAAGTGGGCTAGTTAAATGAAACTGATTTAAAATATTGTAAAAGAAAACAGGCAACAAACCCCAACCATAACAACATACACACACCCACACACCCGCGACAGTACGGTGCGACAAAAATCAACACAACCATGCAGGAAGAGTGATCTCCCAAGACAACCGACGCCAATGTGTCAAGACTCAAAAGACAAACCATCCAAGACTTGAGACACAGATACATTAACTAATGAACCTCTGTGATTATAGAAACATTTCAGGTTCATACAAAAAGAAAAACATGCGCACATACAGACATACTTCAACATAAACAGGGAGACAAACGCACAGAAATACACATAGATTGAGACCGGATACAAAACGGAGACACTCTCTAGGGAATAAAAACTTGCACTGGTTTGCAACTAGTAACCACTGTTTTGTTGATACTAGACTGCTGAATAAACATGTGTTGCTCTTGTGGTGTTTAGCGGTGATGTAGTCGCTCTGCGTTGGAGCAGCTGCCAAGAAAACAAGCGATCAGACTGTAAGCACAACCTCTGGGTAACAACTCCGTAAGGGCTCATGGATGGCCTTGCAAACGACATGCTATTAACATTACGTTGCTTCCAAAGGAAATCAGACTACCGGCAGCTATAGTAGTCTTCAAGCAATGCTGCATGACAGACAAAACTCCAAATAATACAACGTATTCATGTTTCATTTCATTGATGTAAAACATTTACATCAAAATAATTTAATATTTTGCAATAATGGTAGCCAAAATATAAAAATAAACTGTCAGTCGCAAAGTTATGCTGAGCGGATTAACACAGAGCGTGCACTCCTGTTGAGGTTTATGTTGGGAAATAAATACATATATCAAAAATAATATAAAAATTAAAATGATGGATGATTTTTTTTGATCTTCTGCCAAACAGAACGGGGGCCGTGCGAAACACGGTAAAAACACACCAGCTTCGGTGAACTGTGTTTTTGACATGGCAATAGTTGATAAATATTTCAGAGAAGCTGCAATTAATGGAGAATCTATTTAGAGCCCTCACTCTGCAGAGCCTATTTTAGGGACGGGCGGGTGCTGTGCTGCTCACTGCACACAGCCAACGCTTGTTTCACATCGCTCTGGAGACAAAGATGAGAGCAGGGAGATGGAGGGGGGGGGGGGGGGGGGATTCTGCAGCTCATCACATGATATTCCATCTATAGCACTCGCATAGAAACACACCTTTATATGTATGCAATCTGGCCGAAGCCCCACTGTTGTTTCGTGCTTTCATCATTAGTGCTCATAGTATGGAGCAAATCGACACTGGTTCCATTTTCTCTCTGAAGGCTATGTAGGTTGGTCAGTAATGGGAAGCCCATGTTCGTCCGTTTAATGGCAATTTATTGTTAAGTGTTAAACAAATTATTGTTAAACATTGTGTCAACTAGAAAAACATATGTTGTCTAAAGTGGGCTTTATATGACTAAATAAAGGGTTTGTTATGCAATACTATTACACTAATACCAATAGATTCAAAGACTGTATTGTCTAATGCATTTAACTGGTTACCAACACTATGGGATCTTCAATGTTTAAAAGAGAGGTGTTAAAATGAATAGATTAAAATGTCCCATTGACCCAAATTTGTCTCCCATCTCCAAATTCTTTGTTTGTTCGGTGCCACATGGATTTTATTTTTTTTAGTCTGCATGTTATTTTTCAAAATGTTCAAACATCATGAAAGAGCGAGAATTCACTCTTTACTGTAGTAGGGGGGAGGGGAGGACTGCCTACTGTCAGTTTGTTTATTCAACTTATGTGGAGGGTACCTTTTGCCCTCTAGTGGCCAAATATCAATTAACGCTGCTTTAATGCCAAGTGCTAGACAACGCTGAAAGCTAAATAGAATAATAATGAATGTACATTTGGCTTCAAATAACCTTTGAAATACCAAAGCATCGAGTGCAAGAAATGAACGGCTAGCCTACTGTATACAGAAAAACAATGCTAAACAAATTACCATATTGTTGCTGCATCGACATTTACCAGAAGGTAAATTTTTGTAGGCCTGGGCGATATAGCTGAAAGACATATCACGATATAACTTCATCATATTGATCGATATATGTATAACTATTGATAATTGTAATGACCTAAAGAGACTAGGAATTACATGCTGGATTTAAACACTTCTGTTTAACACTTAATATGACCTTCCACTGTTCTTCATTGATAAATACTCCAATGTCAAGACAATAATGAAAAATACTGTACTATACTGTAAATAAGTATGGCACTGTGTTTGTTTAACAAACCCACCTGCTAGATTCGGTGGTCAAGTCTCTTATCAATATATATTGAACATGTTTTATATTGATATTGATCAAAAGTCTATCATGATATGATAATTTATTGTTTTATTGCCCAGGGCTAGTTTTTTGTACTTTTTTTGACTACATTGATTACATTGTGTTGCATAACTTGTCAACATTTGTTGATAGCTGAGATATCATCAAGCCTAGAGAAATTATCATTTTGTGTTACTTTAAACATTTAAACTACGGTAAATGTGCTTATTGCAATTACTGCTTAAATCTTCCTCCTATGATTAAAGTGGGGACATCCCTGGAAATAGTCTTTAGTTTATTTGCATCATATTTATTTAGTTTTACTATTTTTAAGGACACAAAAAACTGAATTGTTCCAACCACCAAAGAAAAGTAAGTGTGTCTTTGGTTTAAACGTTTCATATTTTCTGCCTGGCTAACCCTAACCCAAATTACTGTGTATTACATTCTATCATAGATGATTCAATATTCCTATCGCAAATATTTAGCCGTCATCCTGTTTTTGATATACAGCTCCCATAATTAAATCGTTAACGCACAATGGAGATTTCTTTCATGCATTATACAACGAATGATGTGGAAAAAAAACCTCACGAAACAAACAATAAGACCGAAAGCAATGCGGTAGCTGCATGAAAAATAACCAAATATGCAGTGCTGATGATGATCGACGGAGTGGAACGTAAGCTAGGTCAAATCGGTCCCCGGTGAGATCATAAAGCAGCCATGCATGGGTCATGGGGGGGTCCCACAGTGCAGTGCTGGAATAGCCATCAATCAGCGGACTATGCCAAGCAGAGATAGAGATACATTTCAATAACAAAAACAAACAAAAACCAAAATAGGAAAAGCACCACAAGTCCACCACCATTATCACCACCAAACCACTTTGAGAAATGGGCATGGCAAACACAGAGGTCAAGGTCAGCAGAACACCCCAGTACCTAAAGATCTGCCTCCTCTTTTGAGAGGAGTAGCCATCAGTGGAAAGTCTGTTGGGGTTAACATTGGGAGAAAAACGCTAGGGTTACAGGAATGGATTGAAGGAGGGTAGGGGGTGCTTGGGAAGGCGGGGGATTTGGGGGGGGAGGGCAGTAGGAGTAGGATTGAGGTAGGCACAGTGCACAACTTCCAGCCCTCCAAGAAAAGATAAATAATTAAATAAAGGAATAAAATCGCAAACTAGGCAGAACCCGACTGCTCAAAAGGCCCACGCTCCCCTTTTTCTCTCCTCCTCAGCATATTGTCCACAAATCTGTCATAGTCAACAGCCTGGGGAGGGAGCTGGACTTTTCTGCCTCTGTTAGCTAACCTCCCCTGCAAAATGCCCTTCCTCAACAAACACATGCTTGCAACAGATGATATAACCCCTGCAGTCATATTGAGCCAAATCCAACAGGCCAAGCATATTCATTATTACAAGTTAATGGAAATGGACCTCATCTGATACCAAATGTAATGAAATCAATAACGGCAGCAAGTTATGAAATCAGCTCAGCTGCCATTATTAGGACTTAAATTAATCTATAGACCCCATTGTCTTTCAGGGCACATGCCCCTGTCTACTGAGACAGGATGTTGGCAAGGGGCTGGCCATGTCTTATTTAATATACACAACAAACTCTAGTGGACGCATCGTCTTACCTGTTGTCGTTGATGTAGCCATTTTGAGAGGACTGTAAAGAAAAAGACACCTGCACATTACAAATGGCTAATTCCAGCCAAAGAAGGGCCACAGAAGAGACCAATGCTTCAACTCTTTGCAGATCATTGCAAAAGATAAAAGGTTAGCGTTTTAGCAGGGGTCAGTTACATGACTCAGTACGGGTTGAACACAAAGAGAAAATCTCTCCCTGCGTGTACTCCCATTTCCTCTGAACACCGTAGATTCGCAGTAAACCGACGGGGTCTGAAACGCTGTCTCTACTCAATACTTACTTCTCGGGCAAAGATCCGGTCTCGTACCCGCTGGTACTCCTCCTCACGCTCCTCGATGGACTTACTGCGCCTCCCGTCCTGCAGCGGAACACGGATCTGCAGGAAAACCAGACCTCCACATGTTATACGAAATACATGCATGATATTCATTAAAGCTGCGATTCCATGCATAGATCATAATGCATAACAGCATCTAATGCATTATCGTGGTTTGCTAGACTGGCTGCAAATGCAAGAAGACAGAGTTGGAGCGTTCATCGATCAATTCTACATTAGTCAGACTAACATTTGCATTTCATTTCAGTGCATTTGAAACGCATTGTTCCATTTCCTGCTATAGCATCTTGAAAACATCACAAGCAAGATTGTATTGATGGAAGATGCAGAACAATGTGATTGTGATAAACTATTTTATGCCAATAGGCACCTTCCTGTGTTTCACTGACAGCTACATGACATACCAAGTTCAAAAAACTGCTGGATGGTTGGTATTTCAACAGCAGCTTATTCAGTTCAATATACAAGACTCAATCAGCAGATTGAACAAACAAACAATGTAATCCACATGCCGTAGTTCTCTTTTATAGAACGTTTTTTTTTATCCATGAAATGGCTTACATCTTGATAGTTTGTACTGTGCACATTACCCATATTCGTAGTCCAACACTTAGTAAGCACAGTGGCGAGTACCTGATTATCGTCCTTGTCCATACTAGCGTCATCTCTCTTCAGGATGAACTTTTTCTGAAAGTCAATGTTGCGCTCATCCTTAATGTGCTCAGAAAACCTTTGCTCTGGGCTGTGGGGCAAATAAACAAAGGAGAGCGCAACAACGTCAACATAAAAAAAACAACTTTTTCGAGTTGACAAGTTCCCTATGGTGTCCTGTTAGTATCATGCATCCAATTAGAGAACAGGTAAAACACACAAACCCTGCCATTATTCAATCTACTCAAACCTGGCCCGTAAGAGTCGACTGTGAGGACTTTTCAACATCATCCACATACGCTAAAAAGAAAACATCATAGTAACACAGTACTTCTGCTTCAACTGAACAGTGAGCGTGTTTCTTGAGCAGCTCACATGCGTGTGTTTCCCGTCTTGTTAATGATGACAGCCTTGCCCGTCTGGTCCACATTGTGGTCCATGCCAAAGTAGGCGGCCACCCGGTGCAGCAGCATGCGGTGGTAAGAGGTCATCTGAGGAAACTTCTTATACTGGTTACTGCCAGTGAAAAACCAGGGACAGACGTCAGTGCATAGGTTCCCACTGCCGGTGGACAAAAATGGTGCCATGACTTGTTTACTTGGGTAGCAGTAGCCAACTTTCCAAAACGCTCACATACGTGAAACACTGTAACCAAGGTCCATTTGCTTTGCTTTCTGAAGGTTATTTTCCAAATGTTTATGCAACTACGATAAAAAACAAGATATATTCAAAGAAATGTTTTATGGATACATTGAAATTACTGAAATCACCCAACAACTACTAAAACGCCATGTGTCCCGGACAAAGCTAACCCATAGTGATATAACACAATGGTCAGTTCCAATTAACTTTGTCATACCGAATGGAGCATGCCATATTTATCTGATTACCACAACAGCCTATAAGCAGAAATGGGCTAGACCCGGGAGAGCTAAATTTAAACACAAGCGAGTGTTTGTGAAGAATGTGGCTCACTTGTCATCATTTATAAACTCCAGGATATCTTGTTCTAGTTTGAGCAGCATCATTCGATCCCTTTGGAGAGAGAGAGAGAGAGAGAGAATTGATTAGCGTGTGTAAGTACCAGGGAAAGATCAAAAGGCGAGGCTCTTTTTTTCCAACCCATCTAAAAGGAGAGGACGGCCAGCTCCCTTTCCCCACTCAAGGCACCCCCAGCGCTGACGCAAGCCAGACTTATCCAATGCCAAAGACTGGGGAGATCTCTAAATAGTAAGCCCATTAAGTGAAACACAGGATTTCCTTCCCTGTATGGTGCAGGCTAATGCTTCCGGGTCAAAAATCTTGTTCTCCTTTGAATATACAAGCAGCAGCCTTTGCACCGATCAGATATATAAGATGATAAACAAAATAAAACAGTCTCACAGGTTGACAGGGTTAGCACATGCCAGTGTTGTTGTTGGTCCATTTCTTCTGACCACAAAGGAACAAGGAATGTGGGACAAATACCTGGGATTGTTTTTCAGTGTGTTGACCAGAAACTCGTGCACATCGATGCCAGTGGAGTCTGTGTATTCTTGACTGGAGTCTGAGGGAGATCATAAATATATCAATGAGGGCATTTCCAATGCATTATTAAAAGCCTTGGAGAACCCCAGCGACTCCATGCTGCAAGGTTCCCAGAGGGAGAGGAGATTAAGTGTTACACTGACTAATTCCATATAGTTATGGAGGCACCGACACACACACACACACACACACACACACACACACACACACACACACACACACCTCTGCTACACTCGTGGGCCAAGTCGTTTAGTCTCCTTACTGCTCTATGATTCAAACAAGGCCTGAAGGTCTCGATGGAGAGAGAAGTAGAGAGATGAAGAAAAGATTACAGAAGAAACAATGATGAAAGGGAAAACAAAGCAAATAATTCCCATTGGCTTTCTTAGAAGTCACCTGCATGTCGATGCAAATTGGTTTCCATTATTTAACTGATGGGGCACTGCACTAGCACTCTTAATGAGATTAAATTACAATCAGATACTTGGCCATGCCTGACATCTTGTCTGCTTTGTCTTCTTGGTGATAGATGGTCACATGATGCAACTCACCATCACACGTCATATAACAAAACCTATACAATGCAATCTTACCGCGGGACAACATTTTGCGTGCCGTTTTGTCCTTTTTCTCCTTCTCTTCGTTTTCATACTCCTCCTTGGAGGACTTCTCCTCTTCCTTGTCGGATGGACAGCTGATGTGCAGCTGAATGATATCCTGGAAAACAAGATCGGATCAGCAGATAAAAACCAGACTGTTCGACCGGTCAATACAATGAAGCTGACTTATGGCATGGACAACTGCATTATACGTGATTATGCATTTGCATATCGTATATGAATAAATACGAATGAAATGTACCGATTCTGGAAGTCCATCGTTGGAAAATGGACCCGAGGACTCCTCACACACCGCCAGACTCCGTACTAGCTTCAGCTTGGCATTAGACTGAAACACAAGCCATTCAGTCAATTACACCATACTTCTGCCGTAATTAATCGAATATAGACCACGGCCTGTATACAAATATTTCAGACAAATGATGGTTGAGCGGCCTGTACACGAGTGCAGCCTATACACAAAAGTGTATGACTAAAATTGGCGACAATTTAGCCTCGCAGCGATTTCACTCCTCTGTGATTATGCCCTGTATTCTATAGAAATACCTTTCAAAAAGAATATCAACATGGTCATTATTTGCTTAATAGTAATGCCCCTCTGGCATAAAGAGTTGGAACATGTTACCTAGGCTACTAATAATAAAAGGCTGCTAATTGGGAATTAAATTCCAATTCCAATTCCTTTTCTGGTGATCCGTCATTCAGAATAGTGCCTTTATCCGCATTCACTCGAATAGCACTAGTGCTGCGTCGCAATTTCATTGAAACTTTCATTGGAACTTAAGTGGGTCGTGTTTCCAACTAGAGCACTCGCAGCGGCGCTGCCATACAGCCGCGTTACAACTTCCAACCGTGCTCCGGGCCTTGGCGCACATGGCAGCGGCATCAATACAACTCCTTATATATTAAGGACAGAACGAGACCATCGAATGTTCCACCGTGTGTTGTCCTTTCTATTACAGGGTGCTGCTCCAACATAAACATCCCCGAATTTTATAAGGCTTTTCACGGACTCATTGATTTGTTATGCTGCAGCTTTTCAATGCAAAACACTTGAATTAAAGGTCAAATCAAAAGAGTATCTTTGTGAGTCTTTGCACCATTCAGCAGAACGTGGGGGCCTTCGGATAGGATTTGACGTACTTTAAACTTTGGGCATTTGTCTTCACAAGTGCGGCCTATATAAAGATTAGTGTTTTTCAAGCCTTAGTTGACAGCAAGTGAAGCTCATGTACGATGCGTAATCACAGTATTTACAGCCGCCATTCTCATCCATCAGCACACATTATAAAATGTAATAAATGTTTGTTATTTAGGACTGCAAAGCAACTTTTTTTTGTTGATTTTGGTTGATTAATCAACTTTTAGTTGATTAATCAAATAATAATAGTTGTTTACTAAAGTTATTTAGTAAACACAAATAGGCTACAAATATTTACTTCTAAATGCATTAGAAATTCTTATTTGGTACATGGATCGTTATAAAATGAATAATTTAGTTTGTCTTCAATCGGACCTTTGGCTATAAAGCAAATTGTAGACTTCACTTTCAGACTTGTAAGATGTGATGGGCATTTGTTATTATTTATGACATTTTATAGACAATGAATAATAAAAATGAAATCCTTGGTCCATTTAATCTCCCATGAAAATAATATTGAAGTTGCAGACCTACCTGCTTATATTAGCATTAAATGTATTTTCAATAAAATATCAAAATCATGTTGTTCTGCAATAACTCTAGTGCCAAGGAATAGCTGTTCTACGTGGCTGATTAGGACAGGCCCCTGGACAGATGGTTAACTCCAGGAACAAGCAAGTGGTCCAGCCTTTCACCGATCAACATATTAAAAGAAACCTGTCCTTCCAGTTTACAAGGATGCGCCCAAAATAGTCTTGTTTCACACTCATAACAACAGATAGTCGCTGACTCAGAAGTGCAATATTAAATATTATCATCGTTTGGACACATTTCTACTTTAACAACACTAAAACCTTTCAACCTTGGATATAATACAATATTATTTATTTTAGAAAGTACAGCTACCTTTGGCCTTTTCCTGCTATGGCTGTGGTTAGGCGCCCGTCTCTGTGTGTGAAGGACAAAAACATTAATCACAATTTATTTTGTAAATATGCCACAATATGTACGATTATGTCTACATAGAGCGAGTCAAAATCAATTTAAAATCCCAAAAGTACTACCCCTCTTCCACTCCCTACGCTCTCCATCGCCGTGCCTCACCTGTGCATCGTGCAGGGAGCCATCGTCGGGCTCCAGGCCCTCCCCGGTCCCGTCCTTGGTGGCCTGGGGTTGAGGGGAGCCCATGCCTCGGCTACAGGGCTCGGTGAGCTGCCCACTCTCTCCCTGCTGCTGGATGTCCGTTGCCAGGCTTACTGACATCTTTCTGGGGAAAGGGAGAGGGTGGGGCGAGGGAGCTGGAGGACCCAGCAGAGGCTTGGGGTCAGGGAGAAAAAAAAAAAGGCAGGTGTGTTACTTTGGTCTTTATCCGTTGGGACATCAGAGGGGTCAGACAGAGAGGGAGCTGCTAAGCTGGTGACAGGTTTGTGGCTACTACTGTGTGGAATACCTGTGGATGGTATCAGATGTGCACTGACTCGCAGGGCGGATGCCACCAGCAAGGAGGAGGGGGGGTCCCACTAGAGTGGGGTAGAGGGTTGGGCTGCAGCAGGAGGGGCACGGCAGTCCATGGCAAGTCTGGAGCCTTAGAGCTGGAGGCATCAGTTACAACGTCAAGGTCAGTTAGACAAGAGATTGTTTCTTTCTATTTAACCATCTCTTCAGGATTTCATGATAATACAAATTGTTCACTTTAGTTTAGTTTAGTTTAGTTTGCACAACAAAATTCCATTGACCGTGCCATAACCCCCAGGGAGTGGATGTTCATTGTTGAAAATCTATAGTTGTATCCAAAGAATGTAGACATCTCTTAAACGATCAATGGCGTCTTGATATTTAAATGAATATCTGTTTCAGAACGTTTAAATGAACAGTTATTCAAGTATTATATCTTTCTTTCTTTATTGATTGATTTGTAAAAAGGTAAATTAATTACTTAAGACCGTGTTCAAGGCAGCCGAGAGCAGGGATTAATCCTGGCTCTGCCTCACTCTCTAGTGACAATTTTGCTTATTATGATAGCGTCTACGCGGTTCAGGCTACAGTATTGATCAAAGACTACTGATGGCAAAGGGGGCTTACTGTTATCCTCAAGCCAACCCAACATTTTTGTTCTTTCTTCCGCTTATTATTAGTTTGGAGAGTTACTGTTTCACCACATTCAGTTGGTTTTAGTGGTCCTCACTAAGTTCCTGGACATAAACTCTTCACTCATTTTCCATATTTCTATTGTTGAATATCTCAGCAGTGAAATTACTGACCCTCCGCACTTGATTGCCTCGGTAGTCATAGCATCAGGAAGAGTGTACTATTTTTACACATAGAATCCCAGACGATTCAAAAGAAATTGACACTGGCGTTTTACATCTCATTTACTGCAACACTAAGACAACCAAATAATAATGGACAGAAGAGGTATTGTTTACTCACTACGGATCCATTACCAAAGTCATTCAGCAGCAATTATATTTCCTCTATTTTGTGATGCACCGTAGCAAAACAATATTGAAAAATGACTTCAGTAGCAGCGGTGAAATGCTTCACCAGTAAGAATATCTTGGTAAATCCTAATCATCGTTATCATCTTGATATCAAACAGATGAGTTGTGCAAATAGAATAAATAATTCTTCAAAACAATTAACACCACACGCCTATTACACAATGACATCCTGACAGCCCCACATTCCCTAGGTGCAAGATCGATGAAGACCAGAAAAACACTTAAATCAACAACAACACAACCGGTGAAAAAGCACAAAAGTAGCAGGCATATTTAAAGCAATCGGGCGGAACTGAATGGGCAGCGCTTAGCTAGCCAGACTAAAGTGGTACAGGGAGGGAAACACCGACCGACCAGCCCCCACCTGAACGTTCTTCTGGAGCCTCGCTCTCTCTCTCTCACTCTCTTGCTCTCTTCTCCGTCTCCGTCTCAGTGCAGTTGCATGCTCTGCCTTCCAATGAGGAGTCCTGGAGACCGAGAGGGAAAGAGGAAGACACGGATGACGTCATTTTTCACACATCCAGTGACTCATCGCTGCTGCTGCCACTGCTGCTGCTGCTGCTGCTGCTGCTGGGGATTCTGTAAGGCAGAGCTCCTGAGAACGCTGAGCCCATTGGCCAATAGAAGTGCCTGGGCAACCATTACAAAAAATAATGTTGATATTTATTCAATGAAACCAAAAGTGCATTTCTCATTAAAATGGGTTTCCCCAAACTGCAAGCATCAGTACTATTTGAAAGGGAACAAGTCTAGTGTTATCTCCCACCACAAAGTAACACTTTACTAAACCTCCATGTTAACAGCATCTACGTAGTATTCCAGATGTTAATCCACTTGTCTAGCCAATCATTAGTTTTTTTGTTACTTTTTAGTTTTACCAACTACTCAAATACCATCTACTAAATTTGGCCACTATCCAATCGAAGAACAAGGAAATACCTTATACCACACAACAATAAATGTGGCAGCAAGTTGAGTATACCGTACAGAGTTAGTCACTCACTCATTCTCATTCTGCCCTCATCAATCAAAAACCCCTCATCATCTTCCAATTACAAGTTCCTTTTAATTTAACTTCCTCCAATCAGAGGAAACAGCTTGAGCTCTGCCACCTCCCTTGTCATGAACGACAACCTGTTAATTACAGCACTCATCATCATTGAATTATGTTTTGTCATACGCACACATACATACATGGGCACACTCTGCGGTATTAAACAAGCTTTGCTTGGACAAATGGGGGGGAACCACAAACACCTGAGGGGTAAACATGCTATTGAGAAACTCAGTCTGATGTGTTTAGGGCTGAAAAAGAGGCAGAGATAGAGAGGAAGAGGCAGAGAGAGAGAGAGAAAGATAGAGAAAGAGGCAGAGAGAGAGAAAGAGGCGAAAAAGAGAGAAAGAGAGACAAAAAAAAACAGAGACAGAGACAAAGACCGAGAGAGAGAAAGAGACAGAGTGATAGAGACAAAGACAGCGAGAGAGACAGAGACACAGAGAGAGACAGAGAGAGATATCGGGATTCCCGGTGTGGGGAAGACCCAGGCAATGCAACGGCAAGGGCGTCATCAGCCTCCTCGGCAGCAGCAGCAACGCACTGCATCAATGACCAGGACACCCACACAACCTCGCCCCGCTCTGCAGACAGTTACACAAGCACGCCATGCAGCAGCAAGCACAGCACAACAGAGCCAAGATATCTACGCAGATACACTTTCTACTTGGCTAGCGACACAGCGTATTGATGATTCACCAGGGGCTCTGGCTGCCTCTTCACATATTGATGTATGCATATACAAAATCCTCCACGCAGATACACACTGCTTGCAATGCAATTGTGCCTTGTGTGTCTGCAATGACAGAATGAATGAGCAGAACACACACACACACAATGAATGGGATCTCCAAATGGTGCTCATGAATGAAGCAGCCTACCCTATTCACTCTACCTCAGCCCGCACCTCTCTCTCTCTCTCTGTCTTTCACATTCTCTCCCTCCTCCTCCTCTCGGCGCTCTGCGCCCCACTTCCCCCACACGGACATGGGTTGCCTAGGAGACGGTAACGTCATTCTCAGCTGCTGCCATTTGCGTTGAGCGAGCACCAGTAAGCAGGGCAGGAAGAAGGATAATATTAAAAATAAATACGTGAATTACAGTGCGCGCTAAGTGCCAGAGAGGTGGACAAATACATATTGCCAGAAGGAAACAGGAAGAAAAAAAAAATTCAAGTAGCTCACAACCGAACACAATAAGGCACGAGGTCGCTAGAGCAATTACACCTTTTACTCGCACGTATGGTTTATTCAGTACACTTGCTTTTGACTATACATCGACATTCTGCCCTCACACCATTCCAAGAGTAAAGAAACATGACTTAATCCAATGGTCAGCAAAGAGAGTACTCAAGTACTCTTCGCTCGTATTACACCTTCACTGAAGTGATAGCACAGGGTAGTGCACAGGAATTACCTACACCATGAGAGTCACATTTTGGCTTTAAAAGTAGTTGAAAAGGGACGGGGGAAGAAGTTTACTGGGACTTTCTTCAAGAAGAGGGCAGAGGCTCAAATAAATGCAGTAAATGCATGGTGCAATTTCGTTTTTACTATGTTTTTGCTGAAATTATCAATGTTTTGGAACAGGCATATGCAATTGAAAAAGCTAGGAAGTCTTCCTAGCTCTCACACACACACACACACACACACACACACACACACACACACACACACACACACACACACACACACACACACACACACACACACACACACACACACACACACACACACACACACACACACACACACACACCACCCCCCCCCCCCCCAGGTTAAACCACACACGAGCAGGGCAGTCCAGCAGCATGCATGAAGCAGTACAGGGCACTCTGACCCACTTCAGGGCATTAGCGTCCTTGGCAGCTCCACCAATACAAGCATGGTGGATGACAAGTCACTAGCTGACAGCCACAGGTCATCCCCTGCCCAGCCCACTGTATCAGGTTACCACTCCAAACACAGTCAATGCTGGACGGTTCACAATCAGGGGAAGTGAGCGCCCGGTCTTTGGAGGGTGAGTGGGGGGGGGGGGGGGGGGGGGGGGGGGGGGGAAGGGAAGGTTAATAGAGTGAGAAATATTAACCCTTTCCAGCTCTATATCCGGGTACATATCCAAAAAGGACATCTGCATTAGTTTAATTTTGGACTGAATGACCACCTGACAGCTACCAATAAACAAGGTGGTAGGTAAACAGATACCGAAAATATGGAAAAGATGAACGAAATTACCACTACGTGCATTGCACGTACAATGTCAAGCATCCTTCTGTAGTAGCAGAGGATGCAGAAGGAGCAGCCGAAGTCGCTTGGATACACCACTTGTTTGATCACCTTCAATGATAATTGCCTTACCGCATTCTAATTAATAGAAGGTACTTTCACACGAAAAGTGCTTGTACAATACAGGGCACGCATGTGCAGTGTATGGCCATCAGTATGCTGGTCAAGGAGGATATGTGCAGCGGGTACGTCACTGTCCAATTTAGCTTGTCCAGGGCAAGCTGGGTCATGGTCTTTGCAATAGTTAGCAACAGGGCATTCCAGAGAACGAAGTGAGAGGAATTTCTGTGCACACTGGGGGCATAGGGTCTGCTAACATGGGTGCATATTGTTTGAAGTAATAGTTTCCCCTCATAGAATGACCCAACTAAAAGTAAAAGATGGATTCTGACTATCAGAGGAACATGCCTGCTCTGTGACTTCCCTTTGTTAGCTTTTGGACAATAAGCACCAAATGTTTCCTGTAGTTCACTCATTTCCATTCCACTGCATTAGCCTATTACCAATCCTACCAATATCCTCCTTGTATCACGTTATCGCCAATCCTCGTAACAGTTTGCACCAAGAATGCAATGTAGTCTCTGCGTAGCCTCTGACTAAGAAATTAAGATGAATGGAACATAATTCACCTACTCCGTATTCTGCAGAGCACAGAGCCCGTTTGGCAACATCACAGAAAACCCGGTTCACAAAAAAGGAAGCAAGCACAAGCAGCCCATGTCCTCACCGTAGTCGTTGCAGGTGTATTATAGCACACCGGTGTTTGTGATTTATGTGTGAATGAACGTCAGACAGGATTCCCCTTTTTGCCTTGGCAACAGTACAGTTGAAACACTAGTAGGCGAATGGACTGGGGTGGGGTGCTGTTGCAGTCACAGACAAGAACACGTTTATGAGTATCCATACAGTGACCGTTCATGAAGAACGCCTGGGCTCACGACTTTCCCTCGGTAAGTTTTACTAATTACCTCAGTTTCAAGTAAATGAGGAAACTGGCGTCTTCCCCAAACCCGAAAGCTCCAAGGCTCGGTAGGACAAGCGCTCCTCGGCCACAGTTAGTGAGCGGAAACCGGGGCTCCGTTCTTTTACTTAAAGTCTCCCTTCATTTAAGAATCCGTCATCAACATCCCACCACCTCCGTTATGTGTGCTCGCTCGGTTCAGTGAGGATACCCCTGCCTGTCATCTGCCCCCTCTGCCTCCAGCCCCTCCCGTCCTCACATCCTTTGGTCAACCCACCACTAAGCGTTCTGTTTACTTTCTCCCTTTCCTCTGATTTTTCGTCCACGTTTAATGTGTCCTCCCGATTGTCAGCCCTTGCTGCTGACGCCATCCTCCTCCGCTCAGCCAACCCACTCAGTCCTGTGGGATGAGCTCTCTGACTCATTCCCTCCCTCCCTCCCTACAAACCTAGCTACCTTTCCGTCACTCACTTTCCAAGTTCAGCAACCTCTCTCTCGTTCCTTAGTTACACCTGTGTTTCTCGCCCTCTCCTCAGTCGCACCTCATCTCCATCTCCCACCTCTTTCCTGGCTCCTCCCCTAGTTTCACTAAAAGTATCTTCCTCTCTCCCTCCCCTTCCTTAGTTACTCCATGTGTCTCTCTCCCACCACGCTTTACCAGGCTAAATTTGACTTTCTCGGCAAGAATGAGAAAACAGGCATCAGAGAAATGAGAGTGGGCCTAATGGAACCACAGAACGCCTCAACAATGTATGCAAGGGGATGAGCATGTCAAGTTCTCCCTTCTACATAATGAATAGGTAGCAGAGGAGAAAGGGGGGGATCCTTAACCGGCATGCTTTATTGATACGGCTCGCGGCACTGCCAGGTGGAGGATTAGATTGGGCAATGGGCGAAAAAACATTTTACACAACACTAGTTTCCCCACTGATGTCATTCCCATCAGAAGCCCCTTCTTATGTCTAATAATGGGCATGTGCAGGTCCAGCAGAAACATCTACCTCATCAACCTCTTTGTCAGAAGCTAGCCCTTTGGGGGTATCTTACTAACAGCAACAGAGCACACACGATACATTTAATTTGGCTTAGCAGAGAAGCTGAAGACTGTCACACATGGAGAAACCAAACATAAACAACTCGGAACATAGCTTCAGCCCTTATGAATGAAGCCACTAGTGTATGCAGTGATGCTACTAATAGCAAAGTGACCAGGAAAGGTTCACTGCATGATACTCTGATTTGGTTGCACGATCTCCAGGCCATCACATGTACCTAACAAGATGGCAGCATCATTTAGCACAATGCTCACTCCAAGAATAAATAAATGGGGGTGGGGGGGGGGGTTAAGCTGCATCAAGAGTTATAAGGTGAGAATTTAGTGTCAGTACAGAAGACAATAAAATAAGAGGATTCAAAGATGAACAGTGTCAACATCAACAAATTACTTTACATTACTGAATGGACACTGGATAAATGACCATGTGCATCCTCTTTACCTCATTTTGTTAGGAAGGTGGGGGGAGGAATGTAAGGGGAGAAAAAAAACATGATCAAAGAGGGAGAGCGAAAAAGGAGAGCGAGTCGGGAAGAGAGGAGAAAATTCTCAATGATGAAACAGTCTGTGCCGTTAAGTGATTGGACTAGGCCTCCACCAATGGAGAGAACAGCTCCATGGCAACAGGCTCTGTCACCAAGAGAAAAGCAGCCATACCCCTCAATACCCCCACCCACTGCGTGCACGCACAAAACACACACACAGACACACATACTTATAGAGCTCAGTGTATTTACCAATGTACTAACACACCTGGTATTCACACAAACACTAACACGCAGGTACTACACAGCAGCGGTGGCCCACTTACAACTGCACACTTCAGATCCTTAAAAAAAAGACTCAATCCTGCAGGCCCACAAGGGCTCAGATACACACGCAAGAAGCAGCCTTGTAAGAAGGCCTTTGTGAAGAAGATGAAATGTTTCTTTAACATTACAAATCATGACATAAATTGATTAGGCTAATTAGGAAAGACATTTATATTAAAGAGACCCTAATCACAAATGATTAAAATTACTAATCATTAAAATACTACAATTATACAACCAATGTTCGCCTATAAGTAAGACTGCATTGTTAGTGACTTATTTACAAGAAAACCTTTCTTCTTTGAACAGTCTTTCACAATTCTAATAAAGTGCTTTTTATTTCAGAATCCTCTGCAGATTTGGGATGAGTCCAAACCACCGTGCCTTGCCGACTGTGTCAACAAGCTTAGCAAAAGGGTAGAAAATGGTAAAACATGAAAACACAAAAAGGTAATGTATCTCAAATTGAGTAGGACATGAAATCAATTGAACACGTAGACAAAGATGATGGCTCACGCATATAAAATGCTTTTAAACGTTTTGATAATCATGTCCTATATAGTTATAGCAGAATTTCTGTTACAGCAGAACTTTTACTATGAGAAACGGCAAAAAGCCTGGGCAGGAAACCAGAAACTGCAAGGGGCAGAGTTATGTTTCCTGTTTCGTTACAGATATTCTCTACCTAAGAAAACTATTTGTAAAAAAATGTTTTACAAGTGGATATGGTTTTCATAAAGGGATTTTAAGACATCCATGTCTTAGCCAGAACATAACAGTGCCTATCTTTTCATATTCTAATCACGCTGGGTTAGGGTTAGGGTCTTCCTCTTGGCCTTATTATCCACAGTCGCAGAATTTTCTTTCCCTGCTATGCTGACAATATTCCTATTGGATCAAACAACTCATCACAGATCCGGATGGTTGAATTAAAAGATGGGCGGCCCAAATCTACTGGCATCTTAAAACTGGGAAAAATAAGAAAAAGCCAACACAATCTGAGGACGTCAGTGTGTTCTCCTAAAGTTCCTGTGTCCGAATTCTTGTCGTCTTGTCTGACCCTCTGCTTTCTTTTGATCTACATGTAAAAAGTATTACCAGAACTGCAATAGATAGTTTCTATCTAAGGCACCCATTACACTCCTAACCACCCCTGGGAGGAGGCATCCCCCATTCTGTGTTCCTTCTTAAGATTTATCCTTGAAAATAAAGCACTTTCTAGGCTTAGGGGGTGTCATAAATATGTCCTTTAAGGCCTTTTGAGATTGATTAAGGGATATAGAAATTAAATTGACTATCGATAATGCATATGTAATGATGCTTGAAAGGATATACACATACGGATCACCCATTTAGAGGATTTATTGGTAGATTATGATCGGAAGGCGCATCCATGTCTAGAAACAAGCGATTTCCTGGTCGGCCCACGGTTTAACTCTTAGTTTGATTGGCCATGAACAGACTCAGGTCTTGGTCGCTTGCGTGCATATGTGCGTGTGGGAAACTGGAAACTGGACACTGAATTTTAAATCAACGAAAGATGCAGTCAAATCCCTGATTCTTTATGCAAAATATATATTTTTTATAGTTTTGTGTAGCTTTGTTAAAAACACAACTGGATTTTTGTTTCTCTTTAGTGTTAAACAAAACTACAAATTATAACAAGTAGGCTGTGCAGTTTTTATTTATCAAAAGGGGAACCTACAACCTATCCGCCTTTTGACTGCCATCTGCAAATATGATGACATTCACCAATAGCAGTGGCCGATGTTTAACTTGTGTGGTGTCAAATTCAAAACAGTAATTTCTCACAAAAATATGATTGGTCATGTGAAAGACGGTTACATTAAATAAATAAATTAGTATCAGTATAGTCTTTTGGCAAAATTGCTATTTAAAGCATCGTATCGGCCCAGAATTTCACAAGTGCATGCCTAAACAGGACAAATTGAAAGTCATGGATACATGCCCCCAACCACCTGCTGGAAATCTGTCAGAAAAGCTTTGATTAACCTCATGAAGTGGACCCCGCTGCCAACAGCTTGAGTACCCAGAGAAAAAAAGAAGACGGGCCTCCAATAAAACATCTTGGCTGATGGAAAGCCAGGGCTCCTTCCACACTGACATATGGGGACTGAGGACAGAAACCTGGCATACATTATTGCCATATAATAAACTTAACACCTATCACTAGGCAGAGTGACAGCTTTACTTTCATTTCAATAAACCTTAAAGCTTGCTCACATGGGAGAGTGTATAATTAGGGTGTTCTGGTGCCCACGCCCACTAGACATGAACCCATTTGAAAGTTCCCACACTGGTTCAAACATAAGAACATACTCAAACATACTACTGACTTAGCTCGCATTACCATATTAGTTAAAAACAGCCTACCTGGTTTTATTAAATGGGTTTGTAACATCATTATTTTTCAAATACAAATTATTATTTCCTAAATGAGACTTGAAAAATGGGGGGGGGGGGGGGGTCATCTAATTATTTGGGTTGTTTACATTTGCGTCAATACGGTAATAAAAAAAAAATTGGATCCAGTGGTTACACAAACTCTTTCAATATAAAGTGTCCTCCCTTTTGCTTCAACGTTCGTTTTCCTGCATTCTCTACAAAATAGGACAGAATTAAATACAATTTACCAGTATATTCTGCACCTCTAATGAATCCAAAATTCAACCACAATACAGATTTAGTTGAGAGGGCCATCACCGCCTTCCTCTTGATAATTAGCAACCAGAGAGCTTTCACTCTGGGTCTCTGTGGACGTGTACTTTGTCACATAGTAATGGGTGCGGTAAGGCATTTTGCGGACAACCCTTCCCTATAGGGTAATGTATTAATATGAAGAGGACAAAGGAGCAGTCAACAGCTCCATCACTGGGGCTTTCCTGAAAGGTCTGCAAGCAGGAACCCTATCCCCAGGGATGCAACACCAATAACACCACTGAAGCGTCTATCAGAGCTTGTATGGCTCTGATGTCCCCAATCTCTCTCCTGTACTCACTCTGATCATGAGTGTCTGCACTCAGAATCCACCTTGAAAGAAAATGGTGAAACAAATAGCGGGATAAAACATCAGCACTCAAGCATCCTTCTTTTTCGTTTTCCTAGCTCCTTTCCTAGCTCTTCCAGCATATTCTCCTTTCATTTCCTGTGGCCACTGACACAAGACCCTTGAACTAAATAAATGACTAGGCTACCTTACAGCTCGTCTGGTCAGCGTTTTATATTTCTAGTAGGTATATAGGTGTCTTTATATTCTCATATTCTCTGTCCAGCTATAGCAGAAATTCAGATTGGAGGTGCACAGGTACTGCAAAGTGAGGGGTTCTCAACTGCGTTTCCCGTTAATAGGAAAACCTGTGTTTCAAGTTTTGGCATCAGAGCAAAAACCTGATAATCAGTGACTGAGAAGATTACCAGTCACACTATGAACAACCTCTGCTGACAGCTCATTTTAAAACAACGAGCCGAACAAGCCTAAATAATTCAGAGTCAATAAGAGACGTCAGCAATGCTAGCAGCCACAGCAATTAGTGTTTCAATTTGGAAGTTGAAAATATGTTGCATTTTTTAAGGGCTGTTAAAAAAATTATTGCTGTACCGTTATTGTCAATTATGAAATAAAGCAGATGATGGATCAATGCCGTCTTCAGTGATTGACAAATAGTTTAATCTCATTCTGAACTACTTGAAAATACCCTATACGTGTCTTTTTAAGACCATGATCCGATTGTTTACTAAAATGATTATGCTATGTACATTATAGCTTAAGTAGCATTATATTCTTACCAAAAAATCCACACTCTTTATAAGATATCGTCATGCATTGATAGCTCCAATAAATGTTTGGCACATCCTGAAATGTTGCTAGCAACGACATAGACAACAATGAAGAATGTACAGGAAAAAGTTTCCCATGAGCCCAATTTGCATTTCAACACACCATCATATTATCTGGAAAAATCCTAAAGAAATTTACTTTCAGTCAATATTGAGCTGCAAAAGGCATGGCAAACCCACTACTTCACTCTTGATGCATTGACTGCCCTTAATGTTTGTTATGAAACTTCTACAGACACAATTTTAAAAAGTGTTGTGGAATTTCCCCTTTACAGAGCCTTTTCTGGAACCAAATTTCAAATTATCAGAGAGACCACACTGCTCTTGCTCTGCACGTGCACCTAGTGCAGACATTTGATGGACCTAGTCCATCAAATGTCATTGATGAGCTGCCAAACTAGAAACTCAGACACCCTTTGTGAAATCTGCCTCACTGCAAAGTCAAAACAGTGGTGGTGGTTGTGCAAGGGCCTCTTAAGAGGGACTGTGAGGGCAGCCACCCAGCCAACAAGCCTGGAATTCAGGCATCCAGCCAATCAACCCGACCGGCTGCCCCTACTGGGCCAGGAGTCAGTGCAGTCTTTGTCACCCCACAGCTAACCACTTCAAAAAGGCCAGAAGGCGGGACGTTAAGCAGCCGGCCATCTAGTCGATCAAACCTTTATCTAGCCATCAGAACAGGTCTGGTTGTCTATTAGTCTTAGTCTTCCAGTCAGCATCACATTTGAGGTCCTAGCTTTCTCACAAGAAGAAACACAGCATGAAACAATAAAGCAACAACACATGGTAAGCCAGATCCAAGGCAGATACAGTATTATTCGAATGCTCCAGGAATGGTAAAGTACACAATTACGGAGGCAATTACGGTGGCAGATGCTGGCTGAGCTTTGCAGAGGCCATTGTCATCCTTCTGGATAATATCATGTTCAGATACCATTTTGGATAAGTGATGGCCAGTGGATCATGCAAGGTATTTTTATTGGAATCATCACAACCCTTACCATCATAATGAGAAATCATGTATTTTTCAACATTTTTTGGTGTGACTGAAGGAACAGCATGTACATGTGCTGCCACAGCTCAGAATAGGATGTAGAGTTAATTAGGGGAGTTGCACACAAAACTCGAGCTCGATCACGTAGGTGACCTAGCCGTGGCGACAGGTCCGCTCCTCACTGCCCTCCACCATCTGCTTCCTGCCACCAGAACCGCCATCCACAGTGTGTACCTGCTTCCCTCATATACACTCGCCTCTCCATTCTTCCTTAGGAAGGATGGATCTATAGGACTAACCGCCCATACCAGTTAGCGTTTGGGGAATGCTTAATGCACCCTGCCTATCAGTATCTACCTTGCCTTGCCCTTCAACGACTTCAACGACAATGAGCTGTTCTTTCAAATGCCACCCATTTTCTCTGATTAAAAGCTGCTGTAGGGAAGATTGGAGAATTGCAAAGAGAGAAGAGAGCAGAGAGCTAAATAAAAAAAACAAAAAAGCCATTGGTTATAAGGAAATTGTTTGCTTCAGAAGAAATTCTGTGGTATCCTTCTTTATCCGTATCCATTAGCTGCACAGTAAAAGGTTCTTACTCTACCTTTAGAGTCAAAGACAAAATATTATTTCAATGGCTGTTCAGCTGTTCTTTCAAATGCCACCCATTTTCTCTCTGATTAAAAGCTGCTCTAGGTACGATTGGAGAATTACAAAGAGAAGAGAGCAGAAGAGAACTAAATAAAAAACAAAAAGGCCATTGGTTATAAGGAAATTGTTTGTGTCATAAAAAAATCAGTGGTATCCTTGTTTATCCGTATCCATTAGCTACACATGCACATTAAAGGGTTCTTACTCTACCTTCAGAGTCAAATACAAAAGATTATTTCAATGGCTTTAAAGAAAATCAAGACAAATAACAACTCAAGTGTGCCAGAGATAAAAAGAAGGGGAAAGTATGGAAGCACCGTGAAACAATCAAAGTGAATGCACATGATAAGTCTCTGACAATACACTTTTACATGTTCATCTAACGAGTTTGAAAGGAGTGTGAACCTGCTGACTTCAATGGCAATTACGGCAGCAGCTGATCTGGGGGTATCTATTGATTTTCTGCAACGCCTCTCATCCAGTAGCTTACTCCCATTCCCTGCTCGGTCGCTTTTCCCACGGACAGATAATTGTTATGCAAGAGGGCGGCTTTCCGAGCACGCAGTACCTGGGAACCAGTTACCGAAAAAAACCACCAAACAAACATCAAAAACACACATGGCCATATCGACAGAGGTGTGTTCACAGCAAGAACCATGGGTGAGAGGAGGGATTTAAGCTGGATGCTTCGGCCACATAAGTCATCCAAGCCTCAGTCTCTGAGGGGACTGAGGGGCCAAGTGTGTAGGCTGGGGGACATAAGGGAGGAATGTTTAAGAAATGGAGTTTGTCTTTCTAGTTTGGGTGTTTCTGTGATCTATATCCATTATTTTGATTTTCAAAAGGACGTATTTGTAGCACTAGTCCGCAATATGCTAAGGATACATGTTAGGACTCAACACAGCTTCAACACAATAAGAAACAACAACCATTGCAGTCAAACAACATTGACTGCAATGGTTGGCATCCAAGCATTATATATATCTTTTTTTTTGTAATGATTCTGTATCCTAATTATTTTAATGATGATAAATAATATGTGCAGTGATAACATTTATTTAGATCCCCATTACCCAAATGCAAAAGTGTGACTCCTAATGTGTGTACACAAAGACATGAAAAACGTGCCAGGCAATGAGAAAGGATAACAGATGAAATCAACCTTACAACAAGAGAACGATTGATAGGGAAATACATTATTTGTAGTTAACACGTACCTGAATTTCATCTTTTTGACTAGATAAACATGTCAAAAGCAGAATTTTTCTGTATGCAGTAAACACTTTGACGCATGTATAAATACTTCCATTAGAATAAATAATTTGTGCTCTTAATACTACATATAGTGTGAAAAATTAAGACATGTATATACTGGAAACGTATGAGCCAAGGACAATTGTACCAAGTAGTCAACCATATAAAAATACATGTTTTCTAAAGCTAAAACAGCACTTAAGACAAGAGGAGCATTTGCTATTAATAGCAACATATTTTGTATTAAAGGAGGACTCTGCTGCTACTGCTGCTGCTGCTGCGGTCTCCTATTCCTTCTCTTGCCGTATGTTGGTGCACATTATGGTCTTAAACGTAGGTTTCAGTTAGGATGAATGGCACATGATCGCTATAATGCACAGCGCAATTGAATGTAAAGTATCTTCCTTCATTTTATGAATAATGCACTCTTGCCCATTTTATGAATTATCGCCGTCTCTGTGACAAGTCTTTAGCGTATCCATATGCAGCAACAACAAGCATTAGTGCATGTTAGCTGTAAGCAAACCAAGAGAGCATGCAAGGTCCCTCCCCCTCCTCTGTAAGACAACGTTGAAGTGAGCCGCCCCCATGTCACCGACTCTCCACCCACACCCACCCTTAAACTCTTAGAGGGGGACACAGGAGCAGGGAATCCCTCATAACCTCAGTACTGGCCTCACTGCACTCAGTATGTGTATGTTTATTTGTGTGTGTGAGACACTGCACTGTCCAAGACATCAGGGAACAGCTGCCACGAATAGAATGCCTTCATGACCAGTCCAAAAACTTCTGCACGCTGTTGCTTCCGTGTACCATTGACTGAAATGGAAAAAGGATACGCATTAAAGAGTAAGCCTATGTGTATTTGGCATAGGTGTTGCGCTTTACCCGATTCTTATGATCTGCTACTCCAAGTAGAGCCTAATTAACTTCATAATTTGAATAGGGCTTTCTAAATATAACGTGCCTATTTAATGGGAGATTGCAGAAAATGACCGCAAATTTAGTCTTGGGAGCATCGTCCACAAATCGGAGGCTGGGGAAAACGAAAAAAGGCAATTATAATGGTGACAATGGCCGCAGGTCAAAAACACACTTCTCAGAGTCGAGGGAAGCATTAGTAAGTCAAATCCTACCCTACTCGGCTGCATGTTACCAATACTCACTAATGCACACACAGCAATAGAAGTAAAAACACAGAAGGAACTTACTTGAATTGTTAACTCAGCACGCTGGGTTCCCAGACTTGCAGGATAAAATGGTTTTTACCGACAATAGCACATAAAAGAAGCACAAGAGATAACAGAAACAGTGACAGCAGGTTTGGAAAGCGACGATTAGTTTGGTCTTAAACGCTGGAGTAGAATATTGCATTTCCCGCGGCAACACAATTCAGCTGGCTCACTTCTCTTCGCTACTCTTCTTTGTTTCCTTTTTTCCACCTTACGCATGGTCTGATCCCATCTAGACTGTGACCACCACTACCAGACGTGTCTTTTACAGAAGCTGTATGGACACCTATCTTTTCATCGTATCCGGGGGTTTTTCTGAATGAGGCACGCTTACGAGAGGGAATTAGAAAGCTTTGCTCACTAGCTAGCTCACGCTCTCTCTCTTCTCTCGCTCTGTGTTGCTTACTCTGATACGCACTGCTCACCGCTCCCTTCCACTCCAACCCTCCCTGTTGAGATGTCTCTTCGTCTCCAGGTCTTGTTTGCTCTCTAGCTCTCCAGCTTCCTCCCTCTTGCTCTCTTCTCTCTTAAAACTATATAATTGTGATGACCATCCTAGAAAGCCCAGCTGTGTATGGACCTACTTGTATCCGCCTGTATGCCATTCTTCGTAGCACAACAATGAACCAGAAAGCCTATTTATGACCCATATTCAAGGCTGCATTATGTCCACACATCTGGATATCTACCGGAGTCATAAACACAAAAGCAACTGTTTGCACCATCCATCCAAAATTTGGAGCTGTAGTAGTTGAATCATTGTGCTCATGTCTAAGGATCAACACTTCTACAGTAGAATAAAGAAAAGGGAGGAGATAAACAATCAATATAATTTAATGGTATAAAGATAACCCCCTCCCGAGCACATTTGTATCTCTTTTCCCTCAAACCCCACTGTGTAGTCCAATGCCAGAGAGGCGGTGAAAAGTTCAACATCAAACAGGGCTTTACCAGGGACTTATCAGCAAGACAGCATTGCTTGTGGGACGTCGGCCCAAACAGCGTTAAGGTTGTTTCCCGTAATTGACGAGGATTAACGGTGCATTGTTCAACAGCTAGAAATACACTACTGCTACATATTGAAGGCCAGTGCCAAGGAAAATAGAAACCATTTACATCCAGGCATGCTCAATTTCCCTCTTAAACTATTTGTATCAAATAAATCAATGCCTCTGCCCACAAAGTCACTATGGGCCATCCTGGATTCGCCAAAAGCTATTTGAAGTTTTTCGTTAGTAGACACAAACCTACGATTGTTCACAAACATGAACAGAAGAAGTTTCATCTTACAAGATACACGTCAGTCCAGCATCCAATCATTGTGCTCAGAAAGCTTGGTGTTTGCATGAGAATGTATAATGCTTGATTTGCACAAAGGAAGGTACCAAACACCGAGACAAAATACTAATTGCAATTAACATCAAATGATCTCAAATCATGGAAGGTGAATTTCGGTCTTGTAACAAGGGACACATTTATATTCAAGAAGCATCATCAGACTCCGTCCAGTGATTGTCAATGTAAAAAAAAATGTTAACTTACTACCCAAAATACTTTTAAATAAAAAGGGGTACTGCAATACTTGAAGAGTCGTGTGTGTGTGTGTGTGTGTGTGTGTGTGTGTGTGTGTGTGTGTGTGTGTGTGTGTGTGTGTGTGTGTGTGTGTGTGTGTGTGTGTGTGTGTGTGTGTGTGTGTGTGTGTGTGTGTGTGAGAGAGTAAAACATTTATAAAAACTGTTTGTTTTTCTATTAGGCTACAAGCCACACTGTGCAGTGAGACTTAATGGATGAATTGAGTTGGAGTATCATGCCAAAACGCATCAACTCTGCAGCAGAGTTAGGTCTATAGCAGTAGGTCTGTCAGGAAGCCAAGCCTCATCGAAGCCAGACTTGGAACCACACAACCAGTTACCATTCCGCTCTGATACATAATTTACATCAAGTAGAGGTAGTAGTAGTTGCAGAATATAGAGATGGAAACAAAGATGGAGGGAGATCATGATGAAGAGGGAAGAGAAAAGGGAAAAGCAGAGAAAGAAATCAAGAAACATGGGAATGAAATGGGTACAGAGAGCAACTAGACTCGGAAGGATGTGAGAGAAGCAGGGGGAAAAAAAAGAAGCAGGAGTGTGAAAGAGAAGGGAGCGAGGAGAAGCAGCAACAGCACCATGCTTGCTGCTCTGGCAGAGATCTATAAATAGCTCTTCAAATCTCTCTAGAAAAAGGCACTCTGCTGCTGCAAACAGATATTCAGACACAGAAGGCGATATGGATACCTGTTCAAAGTAACACAGGGGTAATGTCAAACCAAAGGACCAATGCATGATTAAATAACCTGCATTGTATATAACCTTTAGGTTTAATAGTACTTTCAAACCACATTTAGAATGCTAACCTGCGTTAATATCTGATGTGAAGAGTAAGTTACACAAGGCAAGCTGTGCACGCTTAATTCATATATCTTACATATAAGTATACGTAAACACTCATATTCAATTACGCCTAAAGAAAAATGACATCAGTCATTTGCTCACGCAAAATGCTCACTTATTCCAAGAAGCATTTTTTTAAGCATTTCAGTTGATGTTCCAGTTTAACTGATAGTTGATGCTAGATCGTCAGGACCAAAATAAGCAAGGGGCAGGAAATGAGGCGTAGTACAGCAGACGGGCTCCATCATCTTCCTTGTTTCTACCCTTAGCAACAGCAGACTGGTGGTTCACTGATCCACCGCCATAAATCCCGCTATATATTCTCAGTTCTTTATTGCTCAATGGTTTAATAGAAGGGTATTGCAAAGTAGCACCAAGCGCACTGGGGATAAACTGTTAAATAGAACTGGACATCAATAGGAAACATATTATTTGATAGTAGGATATATACATATGTCCCCACTATATATTATTATAATTATACATTATTTGGAGTTGCGCTATACAGGACCAAAATTATCTCTGCAATGTGTTTCTGGACAAAAACTGTTCAAACTTTAACAAACAAATTAACGGACGGTCACTATAGAATAATTAGGCATAGTGTCGAAATTAATATACTAAGGAATAAATAACTAGCATGTATTGCTATTTCAACTGGTCCAAATATTTTGAATGAACCATTTACAAACAAATATTACTAATGGATTCTGACCAGACGCACATGCACAATTCTAGCGAATCCCAAAAAATGCTGAATGAAATATACAGTACATTGAACACGGGTACTACTACATAATTCTAGTACTGAAGTACATATCACTTTTACAATAAATAGAACAGATTCCGATATGGTCTCAAGCATCCAACGCTCATCCTTAGTATTTTCCGTTTGTTTACATCTTAATTCAACCAATCAAGACGCAGCGTTAGTTAATCAATCTACAGGGACAGTAATGGTTATATAATGCTATCCATCCGATCATTTCTGCACCGACTTTATGCACAATTTGAATAACATTAGGAATCAACAGTTTCGTCGGCAGTAAGGGTTTGGTGCAGATAAGGATGAACGACCAACAACGTCTAAGCATCAACGCTATATTCACCGCCGGGGATATCATGACCGCTCTCCATGTATCGCTCCATATGGATTGTCACCCAATGCAATACAACGTTTACTGGTGTTATTGGTGTTGAACGTCGCTTGTTATGGGTCTTATAAAACATAACTAGTTGAGTCATTAACAAGGTTAGGCTCACCGCAAGAGGGGTTGTGTTCAATGAGTCCGATTTGGATTGTCCAATTCTTCACGATAGGTCTGCTGAGCACAGGTGGTGGTGTCGGTGCCGAGGCTAGGCTACTGAAACACTGGGTAACAATAGCTAATGATAGCTCATGGCATTAGCTTTCTTTCTCCAGCAAGTATAATTAGCCACCTAGTTACCTACCCACCAACCTAGCGAAATAGCCAGCTAGCACTAGTACATTAGCCCAGTAGACGTTCACGTTATACCGTTTCGTCAACAGGCAACAATAGTGTCACCAAAACGTCAGCTGCCTCCCAAACTAAATATCAAATATTAACACTGAGGTTGGCCATTTCCCTAAACTAACCAGGCACTGACATGTCACAATATGAGGCGCTAGCTATGGGGTGGGCTAAGCTATATAGGCTCATCTCCAGAAGACTCACCGATGCTAATAATGGTGTTGCTAGCTTCACTTGGTTTACTGCGACCCGCACTGTCACAACTGCGCCGCGCGAGACGGACAGAAGTGATAGGCCGCCGGGTGACTATATACTGCCGACCGGGTCGCCCCACACTCATGTCAGACCGCGGACTGTCAGTGGAGAAATTAACCAGACGACAACTCTTAGAAATAAGGCATTCATCAAATTAGAGAACAAAAAAATAAACAAAACGGTATTCACCTATGAGCTGCGGCCACTGTGGCAGCGTCACCTTTTTGTCACCAATAGTTTAAGTCAATTGCACATTTGACAGTGTTTGGTATTGGCCTTTGCGTTTAAGATAAAATGTATACATCGGAAAAGCCTAAACGGATACACATTAAGGAGCAGCAGAGGGAATAAGAGTAGCCTAAACAACATGGAAATGACAGCTTGATCATCTAGAAATCTCATTCATATGCCTTTTCATCGTTGTAGGGTAATTTAAGGATGTAGGCTATGATAAAGTCGAAATTAAGAATAGTGATTTTTTTTGTAGTTATTGGTTGTTTACTGCATTTCAAACATCGACCCTAGAGCCGAAATTAGCCATCGATCAGCATCTGCTTATGGTTGCGTACTATTATTGATTTCCACGCTCTTCCTGTACTTACAAATACGTACCGCGTGTCGGCAGGCTAGTCCCGCGATATTCCCAAATGTAACGGACTCGTTTTGTAGGCCACTATCAGTGTCACGATCGGCATCCTTCAATGCCGATCCACATTAATGGTTTTAATGTGTGTGTGTGTGTGTGTGTGTGTGTGTGTGTGTGTGTGTGTGTGTGTGTGTGTGTGTGTGTGTGTGTGTGTGTGTGTGTGTGTGTGTGCGCGCGCGCGCGCGAACGAGAGAGAGAGACAGAGAGAGATAGAAATAATACGATTATGGCAACAATTCATTTTGACACATTGTGAAGAATCCACCCGAAATTAAAGTAAATAGTTTTGATATTTAACAATAAACAGAGAGCGAACCGTGACTGATAGGAACTATTAATTTATTGACATGACAACACGGTCGACCATGTAAAGGCTGAGCCAGCTCCCACAAGAAGTGAGTCTGTACACATGGCACTAACGTTGTGTTGGAAACTGCCTTTTGCTGTTGCTTTATATCTTTTTGCCAATCAAGACATCAAAACACATATTGCCAACGGGGACAAAAAGGGACAATAATTTGGAAACCATTACACACACCACATCACTTTCTTATCTTTAAGGAGGAAATATAGCCTATAGGCCTATATAAACTCATTGTTTGCGGTTTTAAGAGGGCGACCAATATATCTATGTCACTGTAACTCAATATAGACACTATTGTTTTGCTCTTTGTCTGTTTGCTTATACTTTTATATTTGTAATAGTACTTTTTATCCAGTACTATTTGATTTATTTTTCATTAGTTAATTTCAATGTGTGCATGCGGGGTTATGGGTCAAATATAGTATACGCATCGGTTGCTGTTCGGTTGATCTCTGGTGACAAGGTTGAATGGATAACAAGCCTATTTACCTTTTATAAAGTACATTTTGTTCAAGGTTTTAATAGTAGAACGATATGCTGGTGGCGTGTAGGTAGGCTCGAGAGAAGAGGTGGATAATTGAGGGTTGGGTGAGGTTGAATTCAGGGTGAAGGATCAGGGAAGGGATTACCGCTACCGACATGAATGAGCTGGCTGGCTGATTGCGCCACCGCAACTACCTGACGCACATGGTTCACAATGTATGAAGCGTTTTTTTTTATGCTAATGTAAACGTTTGAATTGCATTGAATTGCATTAAGCCTTCGCACCCAAACACATTTAAACAAACGAACAAGAAACAAACAAACGCACAAACATGAACACACCCACATGACGCACACACACACATACACACACACACACACACGCAATTTACGCGCACACCCACACACATACACCGGCACCGACACACACACACACACACACACACACACACACACACACACACACACACACACACACACACACACACACACACGCATAATTAAGCAACTTGATTCGGTGCCTTCTAGATCGACATGTTAAGACAACTTTCAGAACGTCGTTAGGCCTACGGCCTTGGGCATTTTGGGCAAGTAGACTAGGCCTACTATAATTACTGACAAGCCGCCGTCCCAATGAGATGCGGGGGGTAGGCTGCATGTTGAACTCGCTCCTATTGAATTCGAAATAAGTTAAGTAATGCTGTAGCACGTCGTATTCGTCACCGCGTTTCTAATGAGTTCCTCTTTAATGCAATTGTCTTACTGTCCGTCCAACATCGGGAAAAGTTTATAGTTTGTGCTGAAGAACGCTTAATTGTACCAAGGCCTACAATATGTCAGATATGTCAGAATACAGCGAAGGTAAAAAAAAAAATCTCTTTTCATTAGTGTCCGCCGCAGACATGCAGTTGGCTATCGTGTGTGCGTAAGAGCTGCGGTTCAGCATTTCCAGTCATCTGTGTGTGTGTGTGTGTGTGTGTGTGTGTGTGTGTGTGTGTGTGTGTGTGTGTGTGTGTGTGTGTGTGTGTGTGTGTGTGTGTGTGTGTGTGTGTGTGTGTGTGTGTGTGTGTGTGTGTGTGCGTGTGTTGTGTGAGAGGTGCTGAGACATGCAATGCCAGAATTTGGTCTATGCCTCACTGAGCTCATTGGTACGCCTCTCCAACGTGTCACACGTTTTTTGTGGATTACCCCAGATATTTCAATCATTAGATGAGGAGTCACTTTTTCTTTCTCTCAACAAACCTGTCCACTCGGCCACAAGGACCCGGACCATCATCAACCAAAACCTCTGTAAATGTCATATTCTTCCAGTTCGACTAGGATTACTTAAGGAACACAGCCTTCAAACCATGCGTTCACGTGTGTTATTACTTGTGCTGCCTACTAAACAAAACTTGCGCACTTCGATTAAGGAGAGCAACATATTAACGTCGATGATATTACCAACGTTTTTATTGATAGCATCTCTGATGTTGACGGGGCTCCGGGCTGAGGTCACGACTGGTGGTGACTCCCCTGGGTGTGTGTCCTGTGGTTTGCCGGCACTGGATAAGGAAGCGGAGGAAAGACTGATGATCGAGGTCGCGAAGCAACAGATTTTGAGCAAATTGCACCTAAAAGAGAGACCAAACATCACTCACAATACAATTCCTCGAGCGGCGCTTTTAACGGCGATTCGCAAACTGCAAGCGGGGCGCGTCAGCAACACCATACCCACGAAAGATCAAGGCTACGAGATAGTAAGCTTTGCAGAAACAGGTGAGTTGTACCTTTTATCGGTGACAACGTTTTTACGATGAAATAAAGGCCTGATCATTCAAGTGACTTTAATGCACTTAATACTTCTGCGAAAGAAAAAAAAAGGTCAAGCAATGACCATATGAAGATTTAACTTTTATACCATACAAACAAGCAACATGATGTATACTTTATTTATATGAATGCGCATACTTTTTCCGCATGACACCTACTTTTTGGTTTAATAAACATATTGCTTTTAACTTTAAGTTATTTCCAACAGTTCTCACTTCATAATGACAACAAGGAAATAAAAGTTGTCACATCATTTTTTGTCAAAAACAGAAATGCCCCTAAACATGTATTCAACACTTTTAACTGATGCAACATGGTTTCTACAGGGGAGAGAGGCAGTGGGCACAACGCTAGCCTCGGCCTCACCTTCCAGTTCCTGCAGGAGCACGGCCAAAACATCCAGGTGCTCCAGTCCTCTCTGTGGGTCTACGTCCGCTCCTCTGGCCAGGGGCACCACCTACCAGCCCAGGTCTTCCTGTCTGGCCGCCTTGGGGACTCCAACCGTACGCTGCTTGTAGAGAAGACGCTGGACGTCCAGGAGAGCAACTGGCACACCTTTCCCATCACCCGCCCGCTGCAGGCCTTCCTGGACCGCGAGCACAGCCACCTCCACCTGGAGGTCAGCTGCCGGGAGGACTGTGGGGAGAACCTGTGCTCCTTACAGGGCTCCTCCGTCTCCTCCAGCTCCTCCGGCGACAACCCCCACCACAAGCCCTTCCTGGTGGCCAAGGTGCGTCACCGCAACGACCAGTCCAAGCGCTCGCTGAGGAAGCGGTCTCTCCGGTGCGGCGACGACGTCACCGTGTGCTGCAAGAGGGACTTCTACATCAAGTTCAAGGACATCCAGTGGCAGGACTGGATCATCGCCCCCGAGGGGTACCACATGAACTACTGCATGGGCCAGTGTCCGCAGCATCTGTCCGGGTCGCCCGGCATCGCGTCCTCCTTCCACGCCACGGTGTTCAGCCAGCTGAAGATCAACGGCATCAACACGGCCGTGTCGTCCTGCTGCGTGCCCACCGAGCGCCAGCCACTCTCCATGATGTACTTCAACTCGCAACACAACATCGTGAAGATGGACGTCCCCGACATGGTCGTGGATTCTTGCGGATGCACATAGAAGGAAGGGAGGTGGAGATGGAGCTGGAGGGAGAGGCGGTGGTAGATGATAATGTTGATGTAATCCCACAGGGGTGGGGGAAATTCCTATTGACATTCACACAGGTACTAACACATACAAAGAACAATTATATGCATATATACATATGTGTATATATATTTATATATACATATATATACAACAATATATTTTATAATATATTTCTGCAAGTTATTCAAACAATATACTTTTGGAGTAAACATGCAGAAACAACATGTACCCAATTTTTAACCATCTAATCAGGGGGGTAAATGACTAACCTTACTCTGTTGTAATGCAATATACTTTTTCGAAATCAAAAAAACAACAGCCAAATACTAAGGAGGTTATAGAAAAATCTGGACCCAAACATATTGAGACAAAAAACAGGGATTGATATAGTGTGCTAATTCTAATGGCAAAACTAGTTCAGTTACTTTTATCATTCAATATGTTGCTGAGATTCTGTTCAGAGATGCAGTATGATATAGTGCCTTAATAATGGGAGCATGATTGTAGGGAGTAGTTTTTAAACTGTAATTGTATCTAACTATTACTTAGGTGCAATTTGTTTTGCATTGCATTAACTTGCAATACTTTGTACTAGAAATACACACTACCTTAATTTGTGTAACTGCTGCCCTTATGTAAACTAAAATTGTGCCTTTAGCACATCAATTTGATACGCTGAAAAATATGTCCAAAGAAAACCACATTTTTTTGTATTAACATCTTAATCCGATCAAGTTTATTTATGTTGGATTTATTCATAACTATGACAGTCTTCCATTTAGAAGCTTTTGTGCGTCGAACATGCTTTTCTGTTTTCGTTGCATTCTGTTAGCAATTTGAGGAGATGTTTGAAGTGATCGTCTGTGAATAATGGAAGGCAGGTCGCGAGGGTCACTGGTGCATTCAGATTTCACCATCTAGCGTCAAGCATTTTACGTCTAGAATCCGCCTTGAGAGCTGTATACATGCGCTTCATGCTGGGGAAATGCAGCTAATCAGCATCTGCACTGTATTGTTTGCTCAGGCAACCCGTTGGGCAACTGAGGCTCCGATGGCCTGAACTCAAGGTTATTTCCCAGCCACACGAGTAAACATTCAGCGATTGCTTCAGAACCAGGTAATGTGAAGGTCTGCGAAACAGATGGGTCATTTGGCATGTGTTGCAGGCACGTCGGCATTAGCATTTTCCAAAGTCTAAAGTCTTTTTTAAAGTCATATGCGTCTCAAGTTCCACCAAGCAAACCATTGATTATTCATCTGATTTTGGAAACATCTGGTTCTTGCTATGTATGTCTTTCATTGAAGTTTTGACTTAGAATGAAATGTGTGTTTTTGCTTTCTTGTATTGGGTCTATCCTTAATGGTGTAATGGCCTGAATGGTCTGTACTGTACCGTTCTGCTGTATGGGCTGTCTCTTCAAATCACAGGACTTAGATAATGTGATATAACAGGTACAAATTTGAAGCAAGTAGATGATGAGCTTTTGAAATAGGCAAGGATAAAATAGCACACGGCTACAAAGCTATCCATAAATTGAGATTACTACTATACAATTATAATGATATAATAATGAATACTGCCAATGTTTGTAAAACAAAAATGATATGCAACATCTGTTCACCTAATAGTTAAACCCTGCAGCCATCAATTTAAGCTAAGAGTTATTGTGTTATTTTATTTTTTATATTTCCTTTTTTTGCAAGCACTTCCTCTTCCAGGCCCCTCAGCCCTAAGGAGGGGCCGTACAAAGCTTACTAAGCACTTTATCAACTTACTGTACTTTTGAGTTCTGCTTGAAGCATCTACGTCTCGTAGCATGTTTGAGTACTGCCTAAAATAAAGCAAAAAGCTAATGTTTTTGTCTCATGCTATAGTTGTGTAACAGTATGATGTTGAATATGTGTGTAGAGTTGAACTGATGGTGAAAATTAATTCTGTGGCATTGGAATTGTTTTCAAATCGTAATCGTATCTCTGTCTGAAGAATCAATTGTAACTAAAAGTTAGGGTTAGGTTAGGGTTAAAATTTTCAGGGTGGTCTGAAATGACAGTCAAATTATATTTTAAATAAAAAATAGTAAAAATCTGTGCTGCATTTGTTTTGTATTTGTATTTATAGATATCAGAGGGTCTTTTCTCTCTTCTCCTTCTTATCATTTAATGCATTGTCATACTTCACAACATCAAATTGAAATAAATTCAAGGATTTATTTTCACATTCCATGAGAAACATGGGATTTGTCATGTCACCGGCGTGCTCCCCACCCCGAGGCAAAGGTTGTGCTTGCGCAAACAAAAGGTGGAAGTGCTATCGAGTCTATGTTTGTGTTGTAAACACTTTCCAGATTCCCCTGGCACCTGGCACCACATTGGCATGTGCCTTAAGAACAAAGTGACAATACGGAACATTTCAGCTCTGTACATATCTGTAGTCAATGCTGATCGATAATGATTTCAATAATGTTAAAATCACATCCTATAACTGATCTATTCCCGGCCCGTCCCTCTCTCTTTATTGACGTGCTATGTTGCATAGCCATGTTTCTACAGCAGCCCAGAGCAGACCAATGGCTTTAGAGAAGACGCCTTTTAAATTTTGGTTTTGGAGCAAGGCCTGAAGGGAGGGTTGGAAATTTCTCAGTTGGAAACTTAAAAAATCTGGCTTACTCTGGCTGGTTTCTCCAAATTGCCGACCCTAGCTCTAATGAAGTGCAAAGAAATACAAACCATATCCAGGTACCTTAGGGCGTTTGGTTTTGGTCTGTTGCTGTGACTCAAATTAGTCCGTTCTGCCCTTCTCTAAAAAAACACTGACACTTTCCATTCAGTTAGTCACAGAGGATGTGACTAGCAGTTTCAACCATATGGGTTTATAAAATGAAGTCCAAATGTGGCAATTCCTGTAGAGCAACCAAAACTGAGTCATGAGAATAACTGACTGATTCATCATGATTTACCTGCATCATCGTTGCCTTTTTCTGTATTCAAATGTAATTTCAAAGGCAAAGGGAAAGGGAAAGTTCCATGCATTGTGAATGAATTGCCTACTTCGGTCCTTATTACTAAGAATGTTGCCACAGTTCCTCTGCTTCACATCACAACACATTTCTTCTTCCCCTGCCACAGTTCAAGAACAACCAAATCTTATCCAAGAGAGAATACAGGCAAAAGGCAGTGAGCGTGTAGCTGCAGGTGTGACGGGTGAAGAGACAAAACAGTTTCCCCATGAATGCGTGAGAAGATGAGACTGTGATGACAGCAATCTGCATGACAAATCCATGTTTATTATGAAAAGGAGATGGGGGAGTACTCGAAGATTGTATCAAAGACCCATTGACGCACTGATATACTGGCACACTGACCCACAGGCCCACTGATTGCTGACACTAAAAAACCCTAATCCCTCACTCCATTTGCCATCCCACAAATCCCCCAGGGCGCGGGCTGGGGGGGAGGTTTATGTTGCTGTCAGACACACATGTCTGACAGCAAGTTTCAAGGGGCTTTCTCATTTATTTGTGCAAGCCTGTGCTTAAGGCAGTTTGCTCAGTAAACCGGTAATATGGGCTGCAAAACTTAACAGTTTCAATAAATATGACCTCTGACTGAATTGAGTCTTCAAGTTCCTTCCTGATAATAAAGAGATGTGTTCATTTTGTTTAGAAAGACGACGTAAATGTTGCATACATGGTCCACCTCTTAACTTTTACCACTGAAAACACAGTAGATACACTGGCGAGTAAGTGACATAACAGTGTTAATATTGCCTGTTGAAGAAGACTAGAATTGCTATTCTTTATATAAATGCAGATCTGACCCGAAAGGGTGTGTGCCTTCTGATGAAGCATAACCCATACAAAACCCAATTAACACACACTTCTTGCTTCCACTGTCGACAAGATGTGTATATGGTTGGCTGGCTTGTGCTTTTACAGCCTTGTACAAACCACTCCAAATAACGGAAGGATCAGCACGGGATGATCTTGTTACGACAGAGCCAGTTTCCTGATACGTGTGACATCAAAATGGCTTTACTTCTGGGAAAAAAACAGGTATCCTCAATCCTTGGTGACCTCAAGGATCATTTAAGCACATAACTTAAAGCATAGTTATAGACTAGTTTACTTTTCTTATGTAATTACTTCAACTAGATTGTCTATGTGCTGGTCTTAACTTGAAGAATAGATGCCTTAGCTGGGTGGTTTTCAAAGGTAGAGTTGGGGACCACTGAGGGCCCATAAGAGGACTCTAGGGGGTACACCTTTGTTGCTTGATTGGTTTTGAAAGTCATACAAAATACATTTATGCTTATGTTTAACTATTAAAATTGCACCTTGTTGTTAGCTATATGAATACAAATACAAAATTAATTTAGATACGTTGCCCTTAGTTTAAGCATCTTCATGTGGGCATTGGCATAAGGACATTTGGAAAATAAGTTATGTAAAGTAATATATCTGCAATGATTCTAAGATTATCTTTTTCTATATTTGTATTCACAAACATAATATAGTGCAAAATACATATTATATTGTGGCAAATTATATTGAACAATCTGGTACCCCACGACAAAGAAACAATTGAGAACACAAATATATGTTAAGGTGACCTTCAATACCTTTTAACTTACTTCAAACTACAAACGTCATTGTTTTTTGTGCAAGTGGTTTCCGCTTTCTTTTCAAAATAGGAGCAGCATGCCAGTGAAATGTTTGCCACTTGATGGCAGAGTCTAAGAAGATAGCTCAAAATACATTATTTTAAAGTCTCACAAATTAGACTTTAAAATAATATCTAAAGTCTGATGGCATACGAGTGTGGATCTGGGGGAATAAGGCGTTTCACTTTCTTTCACTTCATATTTGTTTCAACCAATCTCTCCTGGGGGCAGGGGTCTGTAAGTGCGTAATTGAACCAAACTCAACCAGCAGCACTAAACTTAAAAAAAAAAAAAACTTTAGAATCCCGGCTGAGAGACAAAGGAAACATAACTCTGCCTGTCAAAACGCTATTATCCAAAAACACATTAAACATGCCCCAACCAGCAATGATTCCTGTATTGAGTATGTATTGTACGTGTAGCGACATGCCTAACCCTACAAGAATATAGGCATGTGAGTGCATGATCATTATAACAGGGCAACATTGGAATGAAACTTGCACTTATATGAGCCAAAGGTTTTAAGCAACAACTGAAGCTATATACTTACTGTATACCCAAGGTATTTGTTCATTAAATTTGACACAAAACTTTTTTACATTTCTTAAGTTCTATGTTTTCCATGACAAATGGCATGGATTACTTCTCTTCAATTGTTTTAAGATCATGGCTAAATGGTGTGACCATCCTTTAGAAAGACAACTACATAACATATAAAACTCATAAAAGCGTTCATGTGCTGACTTGAGCGGCGGTTTGTCACACATTGGCAATGAGTGACACACTGTCTGCTTCCACTACTTAGTCATATAGCAGACACTTTTCTTCCACGTAACCAACAGTAAATAAATACAGAGACAGGTTTCTAAGGACCAACTAGGGGTTACGTATCTTGCCCAAGGATAGATAGACTTCCGACATTGGAGATCAAACCCAGTAAACCTAACCTGTGGTTTGGTGTCAAACTCCTTATCCACCATCCCATCCCATCCCTATACTCAAGTATTAGCTTTGCTAGCAAAACCGGGCCTTTATTTGCTTTGACCTAAAAAATAATGCGACAAATGCAGACTGCCTCAATATGGAGTTCTAGTTCAGATTTCTGTTCCAAGTTTGACTAGATTTGTCAAACTTGGACGATTACTAATATCTATCATTACAGGGGTTCAATTATTGTTTCACCCACTGACAGAAGGTTTTGATTGTCAAAAGTCATACAAAACTCAGTAGGGAGGCGGTGGGGAGGATTTTAATCGGCTGGATACTTTCAAATTCTAGCTTACTGTGGTTGCTTTCTCCAAAGTTCCCCAGCTTAAAAAACGAGAAAACCCTGATCCTATGACACCTGATCCTGAAATGTGAGGCAATAATATTGTAATTGTGTAATATTGTTCTTTATTGTTTGCAATTTGTCACTGGTTGTCATGTCAGGCTTCCCACAATCTGCTCCAGTGTGCTATTTTGTTTACGTTTCCCAGGACTACTTTTGCTATCCCCCTCTAAACATCCGTACGCAACATTTATTTATTTAAAACATTGATTATAAATTTAATGAAGTATTCAAATTTATTTTAACTATATGTAAACAGGCTTTATAATTAATTGATAAAGACAACCAGAAATTTGGCAGTATGATGTGGTACAATATGTTCATCACCAATTCATGATAATAGTCATGGGATTAGAGAGCATGGTGACTCAGCTGGGGGAGATAGCCTGGCAACGTTAACCAGTCATGGCTGATCTTGCCACAGCTTACTTTAGCTTAGCCAGTGGGGAATTCTAGAACACTTAATGGCCAAATGTTAGGATTTTGATTGTGTAGGACTTACACTTGATTGTGTAAGTCCAAAACCAAAAACACAAACCTTTCAGAGTTGTAGCCAAGATGCTGAGGCTAGCGAGATTACAGATACTTTACTGACTGAAGTAGTACCTGAAAGTTTAACTTATAAACTTAAACAGCTGGCAAATTGTTTTCTTGACAGCTAACAGTAAATATTTTTTGGTAATGATTTTGTAAATATTAATAATACAATATGCTTGTGACTGATTGAACTACGGTAACAATATATGCTTAAAGAAAAATATATACATATCTGGGCTCCCTGCTGCCAGAACAGACCAAATAAGACTAGGGTTAATTCTTTGAATAAGGCCACTCCTCTGCAACTCTATTGAGATCATGGTCACGCCCAAAGCCCGAAAAGCCAAAGTACTTTCTGGCTGCTAGGCCGGCAATGATTCTGTGATATAACCTCTGAGTTGTTGTCATATGGGAATTAAGATAATATCTGATACATATGCCACTTTTCCACCGACAGTACCAGCTCTGGTTCCAGGCACGTCGTGTTTCCATCTAAAAAAGTACCTCTTAAAGTGGGCGGGTCGTAGAAAATAACCTTGTTGTCATTAGGGTTTAATCCCGGGAGATGGGATTCCCGGGAAATCTGATCAAGACTATTTCCTGATTCCTGGGAAAGGTTATGACGGGAAAAAACGCAATGAGTGCGCGTCTATTGTTGTCATACGGTAACGTTGATGGAGGCGTAACTCGAGCCCTGGGAAAGGAATGACACAAAAATGAAACAGAGAAACGCTGATCCGTGTCCCCCTCGGGAGCGGGTCCGTGGACTCCTAACTTTAGCCCCAGGAAAGGAGTGACACACAAGGCGAAACGTTGATCCGTGTCCCCCTCGGGAACGGGTCTGTGGACTCCAGCCACGGCGTACACAACTTAACTTTGAGTGATTATTCCCATTTGCAGCCGCTGACCAATCAGTTGCAGCTCAGCTCGCTTGGAACCTCGACTGAGGTGCTACTAAAAAAAGTAACAAGTACCAGGAACCAGGTACTTTTTTGGGCGATGGAAACGCAAAAAAAGGCGGGCCAAGTCAAGGCGAGTCGAGGCGAGTTGAGCTGGTACTGTCGGTGGAAAAGGGAGGGAGATTTAAAGGCAATGAGGCAACCGAGAAAGCTGATTTATCTGCAGTACTTTGGAAACTAATGGCCTTCTGGTGTATTGCCTGGCAGTATGTAGCTGATGGTCAATGGGCTCAGGCCATCAAGAGTAAGGCAAGGTATGGCACAATACTTATACTTGTCCTCCGGCAAACATGTCCCAGTGGCCAACTCTGGTATGGACGTCTGGTCCCCAACTTTGAGCATGCACACTAGATCCAGCTCTATCGTGCTCGACAAATACATACTAAAGCTTAACTCACAGTTCTGCGTAAAGCATTTCTGCAAAGATAAAGGTCAGGAACCAGGGGCACGACGGCATTCATACCTCCATACTTCCACGTTCAATTAAAGTGGAAACAGGGCTATACCATGTGTTTCTAATAGGGGTGTAACAATACGAGTATTTGTACCAAAATGTTTTGGTACGGGTCTAATGGTTCGATGCACATTCCATTTCGGTACGTACCGAAAAAAAGAAAAAGAAAAAAGATTTTATTGATTATCACACATTCTTGTCTTGTCTTGTCCTGATGTTTTGTGTTGAGGACCACCAAGTCCTGGACTTTATTGTTTTTATCCTCAAATGTATTTGAGGTCTTTTCATTTGTGTAAGGCATTTGTTTGATACAATTTCAATCAAATCAAAATTAAATTAAATTTAAAAAAAAGATTTAAAAGTTGAATAAAAAAAAATAAAAATGCTGTACCGAAAAACATACCGAACCGTGACTTAAAAACTGAGGTACGTACCGAAACGTGACTTTTCTGTATTGTTACACCCCTAGTTTCTAATCCCAAATGTTCATGAACCGATGGGCTTATCTGTAACCAAATCGCAAGACTGAGTCTGCTCCACTGAAATTATATTGCATAATGAAATATGTCCAAGTGAAAAAGATGCTAAATCATTCCAATGACTGATTTAGACTGATGTCTGAAAAGGTGTTGGAGAATTTCAGCCAACTGAGTGTACATTTCATTTTGAATTTTGTATCTGGCAGACCAAAACAAACACTCTGCCTGTTCCCCTCTGGACCAATCAGTGATAACTTATTTTCATACTCATAGGTCCTCAAATGGCAAAGGGGGTGTGTACGGCTGAGTAGTGACCTTCTCATATGTGCAGGGTGCAGAATTTTGATTTGGCCTTGCCATTCTACCTTGGTAACCAGTAAACCAGTAAAAATGTATGATAGTGCTTTCAAAGAGACCAAAAGCGCTTTATAGGGAGTGTGTTTTAGGGGGGGTTATGACACCTTATCCACTACCAGTGTGATTGCCGCTTTTCCACCGACAGTACCAGCTCAACTCGCCACGACTTAGCGTGGCACGACTTGGTTTGGTTCCAGGCACGTCGTGTTTCCATATAAAAAAGTACCTCTTCAACGTGGGCGGGTCATAGAAAAGAACCTCTTCAACGTGGGCAGGTCTTCATTAGGTTTTAATCCCGGGAGACGGGATTCCCGGGAAATCTGATCAAGACTATTTCCTGATTCCCGGGAAAGGTTATGACGGGAAATGGGAAATAAAATAAAATAAAAAACGCAATGACTGTGCGTCTATTGTCATACGGTAACGTTGATGGAGGCGAAACTCGAGCCCTGGGAAAGGAACAATGCAAAAACGAAACAGCGAAACGCTGATCCGTGTCCCCCTCGGGAGCAGGTCCGTGGACTCCAGCCACGCCAAACACACACAACCATGCCGGACACACACAACCACACCGGACACACACAACCATGCGCAGCCTAACTCTAGCCCCGGGAAAGGAGCGACACACAAGGCAAAACGCTGACCCGTGTCCCCCTCGGGAGCAGGTCCATGGACTCCAGCAACGGCGGACACAATTTGACCTTGACTTTTTAACTGTGATTATTCCGTTCGCACTGCAGCCGCTGGCCAATCAGTGGCCAGCAGCCTGTTTACGTCACACAAAAGTACCAGCTCAGCTCGCTTGGAACCTCGACAGAGGTGCTACTAAAAAAAGTACCTGGTACCAGGTACCAGGTACTTTTTTTGGCAATGGAAACACAAAAAAAGGCGGACCAAGTCGAGGCGAGTCAAGGCGAGTTGAGCTGGTACTGTTGGTGGAAAAGGGGCACAAAAGGTGCTGCCAATATGCTCACACACACTGGCAATCCAACTAAAGACAGGGGGAATGATCAGGGGGCCATGTTTGCAAATGGGCCCTACCTCTACAATGCGTGTCATGGGATCTTTTGTGACCAAAGGAAGACAGGATCTCGGTTTAACATCTCATCTGAATGACAGTGCTTGTCTCTGCCTCAAGTCATTGGGGATATCAAATAGAGAACAGTGATGAGCAACTCCAACTGGTCTCCCAGCCAATAATTGACCATGACCAGCCCTGCTTAGCTTCCAGAGAACCCGTTATTGCTTGGCCTGTAGATGTGATGCCTGCTTACATTATATAGCCACCAATCCACAAGTAATCATTGCCTGTTTCTTATTTGTAGCCAGTATGAAAATTAAAAAGAGATTTGACGCTGGCGTGCCATGCTGTGGAAATGGCCAATAATTGTAGTAAGCTCTCCCAGCTTCTATTGCTGTCTCTATCTTCTTCTACAACGCGCCTTTCTGTTACAACTTACAGACAACTTTTTAATTAGAAAACAATGGTCGGGGGTCTGACAAAATTGTTTAATAATGGTCTGCGCTGACTTTTACCTTTCTTCCTTTCTACCTTTCTTCTAACATAAAATATATAATGTTTAGCAATTATGTTTCATATATAACACATTTAACATTGTATTGAAAACCCTTGGGGGGGTACAATTGTTAATATGGTTAATGGTTAATGAAGTTTCACAACGGTTAAAATAAACAGTGGATATACCTTCTACAATGTCACTATGGTTGTTACCATCAGAGCTATTTGCTATTGTCCTAGAAAGGCTTTGCAAACACAAAGGTGGGAGAAGTGAATGCATAAGTGAGTGCATAATGGGGAGAGTTGTTTTGCAACTGTTCTTGCAGAACAATTCAGGGAATTAATGCCAGAGAGCTAGCTGTTTCATCTTAGCCTCCACTCATACTTTTGGCTATTTCTTACCGCATGCAATTTCCTGTGGAGATTTTCCTCCTAATTCTCCTAAGGAGCCAGATCGAGCGGAAAATACCCGACCAGTATTTTTTTTATGCCACTTCCTGTAGTTTACAGCTAACACGTGTGACCACTGGAGTCTGCTGTAGAGCAGCATATACAATGGACAAATGGAGATTAGTTGTTCTCTTTGTTTTGAGAGATAATTATAGAATTTTAAGGAAGTATATAGGGAGATTGGTTGTCTCAATGTTTCACTCTATTATGTCCGATTATGTTGTGGATTATTATTATTTTTATTTGAATTACAATCTTATGACCCTGAACATTTTTTTTACCACTACTTGTATAGGGTTTTATGATCTAAATTAATATATATTACAATTGTTGCATTAATTTTTAATGTGATAAAATGTTAGTTACTGATTCCATGTGTAAACAGCGTACATCACTGTTTCATAGAATCTGCCAACAATATTGCAGGTTGGGTAGGCATCTTAGTACACATCCAATGAATTTGAGTCACGTCACAAGTTATTCACATTTATTAAATGCACATATACATAGATGCATACATACATGTGTAAATATATATCGATGCCTAAGATTTCCAAACAACCATGCAAAAACGTACACACACACACACACACACATACAAACAAATACATACACACAAACACACACACACACACACACACACACACACACACACACACACACACAAACATACACACACACACACACACATAGAAGTAGACAATATTCTAGCATAATGAAGACTGTTTTACTTAGGCTACATCTCTGACAAACCGCTAACAGTTTTATTTCCAAATTTGGCTGTGTTTAATTATTGTATTTTCTAGAGAAGACATAAACGTTTTTTGTAACATTTCACGATTTAGACTAGGTCACATTATATTACAAAGTATTACACAGAGCTTTATTTTGGACACAGGCGATATAGGCTATTACCACTCGTTAGTAGAGTCTACTCATCCATTGCATATAGTTTCTGTATTGGGACGTCCACTTCCTAGCCTGTGTTATGGTGCCCTCTAGCGGCTGTAAATTGATTTGTTGATGGTCGTATATCGGGATTCCAACATAATAACACATTTACAATGATCATTTGTGCTAAAAAAGCAACTGAAAAAACTTAAAGAACATTCTGATATATATAAGAATAATAATGTGTGTGTGTGTGTGTGTGTGTGCGTGCGTGCGTGTGTGTGTGCGTGCGTGTGTGTTTGTGTGCGTGTGTTACCCTAATTGAGAATCAGTAAAGAAAATGGATGAAGGGATGGATTGATGAACAAAGTAATGATAAAGCATCACAATTCCGTATTCATGCTATATAGTTTGCTAGATCATAAAATGTAACTGCAGTTTAATTAAAGAAAACAGCAACACCATAATTCTAGTTTCTTAAATTATGCTGGAGGACTTATTATTACTTATTATTCCATTAAAAAAATGTATGAACCCAATAACATTGTGTCACCGCTGTTCCCCATCAACATCTGTCACACAATCTAGCAGAGGAAAATTCAAAGTTGCATCAATGTTTTTAATTTTCTCAATGATTCCAAACATGGAATGGTGTTCCAAAAAAAACAATGCTTTGGGACAGTGGATGCATTGCAACCTCCCCTATACCCTCTCTCTGTTCTCGGTTCTCTGAGCCTCTTACACCTCTCATTTCTACCGCGTGTGTGTATGTGAGTGTGTGGGTGTGGCGTGAGCCAAGGTGAAGACCAGAGACATTAGAGAGCTCCGTCATACAGGCGACACATCGGCAGTGTGCCTGAGACCCTGACCAATGGGAGCGGAACATGTGCAAAGGGCCATCTGCAATGGAAAAACAAATCCTGTCAACAATTTGCTGGATTTTGTAGCACATGGGGAATGATGTCCAGCTGCTCCCGAGTCTTAATGACAGATGCATGGTCTCTCGCTCCGTCTCGCTCACACACACCCAGGCTATATGAGCCTCTAGCCTCATATGGCCCTGGGGCTAACCTGGAGACCAGTCAAGCTGACACTCCCTCGCAATGTGCTTCTTTCACTTGCTTTCCCGTTTCTCCGTTTGTGTGTTGAAAATCAATGTTTTTATCATCCAATTAGTGTAAACTAACGGTTATTGAACCACCGGTAATTACAATGAGGGTGTATTTCTGTCGACGTAGCTTCCGCACTGAGATTGTTCACAAATGAGTGAAAACCTACTCAGTCGTGTTTTCATGACCAAGATCATGTAGAGCGGCTTGTCAAAGGTTTGTTTTGGTGAAGGCTGCCACTCTTTAATTTTCCCTCGAACTAGGTAGCGCAGCCAGAAGTCTCTGCCTTGGCTGAATAGCTACTCACCCTCTGTGTAATCTGTCGTCAAGGGTAAACTCTGCATGAGTTTCTGACTCCTTCTGAAAGTCAACACCTGTAACTGTTATTCACTCATCCTTCTAACCTTCAATTTGAAGATACTGTTAATTCTGTAGATATTTTGACAGGATTTAGGCATTTTAATGTAAAATATAAACATATTGAGGTCAACTTTGTGAGTGTTTGAGTGTATGCGTGCATGCACTTTAGTGTGTGTATGTGTGTGCACATGTGTGTGTGTGTGTGTGTGTGTGTGTGTGTGTGTGAGCATGCGTGTGTGTGTGTGTGTCTGTGTGTGCGGAAAGTGTAACCATTCAAACGTGATCATATGCATATGTATACATTTACAAAACTACATATGCAGTTACCTCACATTGAAAACCATTGACATAAATAAATGACACACAGCCCACCTCCTATGCCATGACACTCTCACTCATTCAACAGCTCCATTGAAAATGCAATCCTCTCCATTGATACTCTACAGTGGAGGACTTTCCACCTGGTGCGAATGAGGCGCTAAGCCGCCACAGGATTTTCATTGCCACAGTCTGATAAGGCATATGGCCCCGGCATCTGTGGAGATATTTGCTTGCACCACCACCACCACCATATCCCCTGTGAGGCCGCTTAGGGGTGGCTATGTTGGGACTTAATTCCCAAGACTCTCATTGAGGATATCTGATTTGGTTACCTGCTGTTATGCTCTCTCGGTGTACTCACGCGCTGAGCAGTTTGAGACCTTGTTCAAAGCAACGTTCTGAACTCATTGCTAATCTGTAGGGTAATCTGTGGTCGATGTCCTACAGCAAGTTTGCATTTCATAATATAATAAAGTCACATTCTAATTTTGTACTTTATAAAATGTCATATCTGTATAAAATATTTGCATATGGATTTGAAGCAAAACCTGAGCTGTGCTGTCAAGAGCAAATGCAAAAATGACTCGGCGTTTTCAATAAATCCGTTGATATCTATTCAAACTGTACACATACACGCGCGCGCGCACTCACAGAGGCAGATTCATATGGTCTGGAAGATCCGGGTTGAAATCCACCCCGGGTTTTGGGTTGATTTAAACAACTTAATAGCCTAGTAAGACTCGGCTTCTACAGCATACACACACGTAAGCCACCCACACACGCAGTCCAAGAAGTTGCCTATGAAGTTACAGCATTTAAGTAAACACACATATTTATAGATCGACGTGAGTAGGCCCTGCGTTAGATAAGACCACGATACCTTTTTGGAAGGTCGTGGTGTCCTTAATTCACTCATGCAACAAAACGCAATTGTAAATATTTTTTTAAATATATGTAGGCCTTTATGTATTGGTTTAATTTGATATTCAAGTAAATAAAGCAGCGGCGTTTATCCTTCAACTGTGTGCGAATGACGTGTGCAATAAATTAACTTGGAACAGAAAAACCCCAACCAGCGTGGTCTTCTTTTTTTTCTTCTCTTTTTTTTAAGAAAAACAAAAAGTGAGCTTCCTGTTTCGGGGTGGTCCACAGACTGGAGCAGGGAGGGGAGGAGGGAGTCAGGCGAAGGGGGTGCGCATTCCCGCATTGGCTGAACCAACTTCGGATTTTGCGGGACTCCATAACCGAACATGGGATACAATTTTGTCACTGTTTACGATACGTGGCTTTAAAGAAAACTATGGAAAATAACTTTTAACGGAAGGGATAACGTCTTGCTTTTTACTCGCGGGGCGAACCATCTCCATCTGTGTTGCGTCCGCCAGAACGCAGAGAAGAAGAGGAGACTTTATTGGAAATTCTCGAACCCCCAGCCGGACGCTGAGACTTCAGTCCCTGAACTTTCCGAGACCATCCGAGGACTGGGCATGAAGTCAGAGAATTAATGCAGAATACTCTTCCACCGAAGTGATAAGGTAGGGCTTTATTTATTGATTCATCTGTAGAGATTTGCTGTGGAAGCAGTGGAAGCAGAAACGAAGTGAAACGACTAAACGGTGTTTCTGCTTCATCCAAATGTTCAAAACATCGCAATTCATATAAGTAGAATTGTATTTTTCAACTGCGTTTTTCAAGCATTCATGCAAATGATTACAACTATTTGCAAACTGCATGAACCAGACCACATATTAAGCAGTGGATTCAATGACTGAAGTGTGGAAGCTATTCAGTGTGATGCCCAGTCAATGCAACACACACCAGAGCTGAACCCACTGTGGTCTAAACAAGGCGAAATGACACATGTTGATAACAACCTGTGGATTCAACTGCTTGCTGTTCCTCTGTTCAGGCGAAATCAATGTTTGTGATGGACAAACGTGTGTGACAACACACACTCGTAATAATTATGTTACTATCCAGACTTAAGGATACATTGAAGACTTTGCCTTCACTTTTCATTTGAGAAATTAATTGTAGATGTCTGTCTGCCAATATTAGCTATACCTTTTTCTCTTTGCCGTGTGTGTGTGTGTGTGTGTGTGTGTGTGTGTGTGTGTGTGTGTGTGTGTGTGTGTGTGTGTGTGTGTGGAGGGGGGGGGGGATTCTTCCGAGGTTCGTAAGGCCGCCTGAAAACAGCTGTTTCTTGTAACCTGAAATACTTAAGGTGCCAATATATTTTTCCAAATGTGAGTTTCTGGCAGAGACCCCACCACAAAACGAGCACCAACGGGTTATAAACAGATTTCTTATCAAGTTTGGTTGAATTTGGACTGGCGTAAGGCCTGTAGTGCAATAGGCCTCTCTACTTCAAAATTATAGTCTTTTTAAAATTTATTTACTTTCTTTCATCTGAAGTGGCAAATACAGGGACATTTTGCATAATTGTACCATAATCCATTTTATTGTCTCTTAAAAGGTCACTTTAGCTGTTAATGTGGACAGATTAGGCCGTTTGTCTCATGTTGTGGGCGAGCGCTCGAGAGTGTCAACACCAAACTCAATAGAAGAGCCAAACACCTATTTATTCTACATTGACAGTGGAGTGCTGAGCACACAAGCTAAGCAGCCATTTCATATTCACACACACACACACACACACACACACACACACACACACACACACACACACACACAAATACATATATACATATATATATAACAATAGTATATGCTATTCTGATGCTATCGAGAATGAATTGAATGCACTTGAAGATATAGCTTGAACTCTTTTCCTTTTGGTCAGGGTGGAGTTGTGAACCTTTTTTTTTTTTCGGATGAAAAGTGCACTTTGGCTGTGTGTGAAAGGCACTGCAGGGAGGCTTCCTCCTCTCTGTCACTGTGTTAAGGCCAAAAGGTCCCCCTATAAGGAATGTCCTTAAACAAATAGAAAAGCGTATATACAGGAAGGAACTGTCCTATACAGCCAGTGCTGGGTTAACTCCAGCAGAGGGTTATCACCGATAAGTCAGGAGCAGAGAGATAAGTCTTAAACACACACACGCGGAGAGCATGTCCCGATTGAAACAAACAAAGGACTACTGTGTCTTTTTTTTTTTAATGAGGGATAATTGTAAACCGGTAAACTGTAAGAGGAACAATACATGGTGAGGCTTCAATGACAGATATCTTCAGAATCTTATAACTCGTCCATGTGAAACATGGGACCATGTTCTTAAGCGGGGTCTTCCTTCAGCGTCGCGCCATGATCCACCAAAAGCGCCTCTTGTGCCAATTGTGGAGCACATTTTTTGAGGGTATGATTGATGATTGATTGGCCGGTAATGATTTGTAATGCATGCTTTGAAATTAAGGACTGTGAGTCATGTGCCACACAAACCCACGCACTCAGCCTCACACACACACACACACACACACACACACACACCACAACACACACACACACACACACACACACACACACACGGTGGCAGGCAGGCAGCAACAAGTGGTGTGGTTTTGTCCAGATTCCATTTTGGTCCGCTCGGCAAGGAACTTGTGTCACGTGATGTGACGCTTACAATCCCGTCCTCCACTCCTCTTTCTTCCCCAACACCTCCTCCCTCCTTCCTTTCTTCCACAGAGAGAGGGAGAGGGAGAGAGAGAGAGAGAGAGAGAGAGAGAGAGAGAGAGAGAGAGAGAGAGAGCGAGAGAAGGACCACCCTCACTGGGATCAGAGCCCCTCAATCAGGGCCTTTCACACCCTGTGAACCTGAAACAATTGTGGTTTAATAGCAGCTGTCTGTCTGCCCTGTCCTGTCCTGGCCTGGCCCAGCATAGCCCGGCTATACCCCTGCCCTGGCTGGGCTCTGGTAGGGGCGGAGAAGACCTTCTTTAGGTTGGGACAAGCGGGGAGATGCTCCAAGAGAAGATTTATTTCTTGTTGTTGTTGAAAAAAACAGAATGGTGCCTACCCATTACACACACACACACACACACACACACACAGAGGCAGCGCAGGCACATTGGCACGCACGTTGAGTGCACACACGTAGAGCCACGAACATGATATGTATAACACGTGGACACGGTTCATGCCACCGTCTTTTTCTCTGTTACCCCCGGTGTAGGTTTTGTCGTTTTTTTAATTCGTCTCGCTTGGATTTTCAGTTTTCAAATTAGAAGTGATTGTTTTGGTTTGCAGTGAATTAACATTACTGAATGAAACGTCCCTTTGAAACATCCCCTCAGTGTGAATCAGACTCGAGTTCTCAAATCAATTGTCATATTGTCGTCTTCACAAACATTTGATGTGACTATGACACACCATTGCTGAGATCTTTTATTCTGTGTAATTTAGCCTGAAGAACAACAAAACAGTGTTAAACCACACAGGTCGTTGGCGACTCATCGCAAAGTGCTTGACCATCGGGATTATTTTCTTTTGACTAAATGACTAACATCTATCCACTGGAGATGCCAAAGTCAGCCCTCGTGACGAGCCCCTTGTTGCACTAATGATTTCATTCAATGGGCCACGGTGAGGCCCTCTAGTAAAACATAAGGGGATGTTCGGGGGAATCCGTGGAATGATCCTGGGGGGTGGGACACGGGGCTACACAAAATGGATGTGTGACACCAGAGGGCAAAGGCATTATGCGTTTGAAAGCGCTCAATGAGAGTAAGCGTAGGGCACGCACAAACTAATGGAGAAATGTGACATTCATGACGAATATTCGGAAATTCGTCTTTTAGGGTTATATTTAAATCGTGTCCATACTGAGACGGGGTCACAACAGTGGCAGGGGACAGCAATGAAAATAATGGCTAGGGAGAACTGCAGCTCACAAGAAATTCCCCAGAGCAGAGCGAGCGTTGGAAAAGGTTATGTTTAACCCAAGGGATCTGAGGGCATCTGATGAATCCATTTACAAAGGCGGGTATACTTTATTTCTGTGATAAAATAATGGGTGAAATGTGCTTCAATGTTGGTAATTATAAAAACGGTTCTAACCATACTTTTTTTTACATTAAAATGGCATTGAATCACTTAACAACTTCTTTAGTCACGATAATCAACATCAGGGTATTTAAGTAAGGCACGTTTAATTTCAGCAAGGTGTTAAAAAAAAAGGATACGAATTGAATGTGAATGTAAACAAGCCGTCTTGACCCGGCGGTCATGCTGAAGGAGATGAGACGGAGAAGACGACTTCCAGTCATCAGTAGTACATCAGTGGGCCATGCTCTCTTGTCCATAGCATGTGTTCAGTATTCGTTAAGGCTTGGTATGCACGTTCATGTTAGCGCCCAGGCATATGCCCCAGGAATGTGTTTGTGTGTGTGTGTTCCTTGTAGTTTATGATACTGACAGTAACAGGCAGAGTGGATCTGTTCTCTCACCCGTTCCCTTCTACCTCCCCCCCCCTACGCTTTGATTCAGGGTGGCGATTTATTTTCTTTTTGTTTTTCATCCATGTGTGTGTTTGTGTGTGTATTTAGTGTGCTATAGTATTTGATATGCTGTGTGTATGCATGTGTGAGTGTGTGTATGCTTGAGTGTGTGTGAATGTGTGCCTCTGTGCATATGTGCGTGTGTATATATATGTGTGCGTCTGTATATATCTATAAGATATATAAGATATATATGTGTGTGTCTGTATATATCTGTATATATCTATAAAATATAAAAGATATGTAAGAGCAGGGCGATTAATACATTTTTAATCGTAATTAGAATTTATGGTTTAGGGCGATTTTTAAAAATGAAAATCAATTATAAAATAATATATATATTGAACTTTTTTTTTCTTTTTTTTATCAAGTGCAGTGATTTTAATCGGGTATTTACAGTAGCGCCACCACTTCCCCTTCTCTGAGGTCCCATAGTTCATAGTAACGCCCCCTCCTCTTCACAAAAAGTTAAATATCAACATGGCAGCATACACTCCAAAAAGTGAGTGTGTAGAGTTTGCCCAAAGGCTGTGGCAACCAGAAGCAGCAGCAACACATTTATTCCAACATCTTAAACTGAGGCACGCAGCAGAGTGGGAGACGTGTGTTATTTATTTTGCTTTTGTTAATCATTGTTATTCTTCAAATAAAACCCAAACTTAAAAATATTGTAATTTACAGAAAAAAAATGGAATAAAATCGATAATCGGGTTTGGTTTGAAAAAAATCAAGAGATTTTATTTTTAGGCCAAATCCCCCAGCCCATACGCGTGTGTGTCTATGTATATATGCGTAGGTGTGTGTACGTGCATACTGCGTTGGTGTTTCTGTGTGTGTGTGTGTTTGTATGAGTGTGTGTGTGTGTGTGTGTGTGTGTACATATATGTGTGTGCGTAGCGTACGCGCGTGGGCAGGAGCATGCACGCTGGAGGCAGGCCGCCAGAGCGACTCGCTGTCGTCTCATGTGGTTAATATTAGAAATCAGACCAGTAGTAATGGGATCCAGGTGAACACAGCCGATGGCTTTCACATGCACGGCCAGCCGCTGATTCTGCTCACACACTGCTCATTTCCTGCCTCCGCCGGGTGAGGCTGGCCCACAGCACGGAGGCGGCCGGGCCGACTGGGGCTCCCTGAGCAGCGTGATGGAGGAGCCTGTGGATTCCATCTAGATTTGACAAAGACCAGGTGAAACACTAGACGTGTGCGTGTGTGTGTGTGTGTGTGTGTGTGTGTGTGTGTGTGTGTGTGTGTGTGTGTGTGTGTGTCTCAGTTTGTGTGTGTGTGTCTGTGTGTGTGCGTGTGTGTCTTGTTTGTGTGTGGAGCACTGATGAAAACGAACAGGTCTTTGTGTTGCTGTTTTTTTTCCATTTTCCAACATCAGATTCAATGCCCTTATTCAGTTTGGTAACAGTTGGCTGATGAGATGGTTCAATAAGAGAGTGGTGGTCGCTAGCACACATCTCCATAGAATGTGGACAATCAAAGAATAACAGAATAAACTACTTTACTATATTTTCAATATCTACATTAATGCATGTGCAACTAGGTTAAAAAGTACAGTGTGTGTGTGTGTGAGTGTGTGTGTGTGTCTGTCTGTGTGTGGTGCATGTTCTCACTTGGGTCATTTCAATGAGGGCACCCGCATTGTTAGGAGAATGTGTGTGTGTGTGTGTGTGTGTCTGTGTGTGTGTGTGTGTGTGTGTGTCTCAATGTGTGTGTTCTCCACAGTGGATGACTCACATGGTGTCGTCCCCTTGGCAGGCAGAGATTGAAGAGGAGGCGGTGTTTATTATTTCCCCCGGTTGCCATGGCCACGGTGCGTTAGGGCGGCGTCATGGTCCGTGTAATTGCAGCGCTGTGACTGTCGGACTGTCCTCCTCAGTGTAAGCTACTGCTCTCTCTCGCGCCAATTAGGTCCTCACTCTTGGACGGCTGCCCTGCGATTAGACAGGTGATGAGATGGACTGGTTTGAATGTGTTAGCGAGTGAAACAAAAAAATGAGAAAACATCGGTGTGTGTGTGTGTGTGACAGCTTTGAGTGCAGTTGAGGTTTTTTGGGGGAAAAAGTGGAATTGGGCAAAAATTGGGGTTTAATCTTTGAAACACTAGCCTGTGCATGCAACTTGTTTACAGCCAACAAGGCTGCGAGTTAATGGTATTCTCCATTCAGAATGAGTTGTTTCTTTTAAGAGGTCTTATTAGGTATCCTAAATAGATATGAAACAGTTTTATGGGAAAGCATAAAGTGAAATGGCCGCCATCATTTCTTCTTATTTCCATTCAACGTCAAGCGGGAAAAAAACTGGAAATAAGCAAAGTGAAGCCGGCAAGAGTGAGGGAAGCACTGAGCGCCAGAGAGAAATATTTTCAAGGAGACCGAGATCAGAGAGATATGCTGACTGTGTGTTGATGACAAGCCTTCTCAACAACAACTCTCGTTATCTGAGATGAGATTTAAAAAAAAAAGAAGAACATTTTGGAACGGACACATGTGCCGGCCAAGCTGGAACTATGGCAGTCCCACACCCAACCCTTAACCCTTGAGTAGGCAACTACAGTACCCATGTAACACGGCACCATTCATGCTAAACTACTAGTCTAACACACGCATGTGTTGTTAAAGGGGCCGGCTATGCTATTTCTGCTCCTAATCACTGGTTGTGGTGTCTTTTGTTTGCATAAAGATGTCCCATCCTTCTTTGTCCTCTGCTAAATTGACGCGTTGCTTCACACTCCCTCTCTTTGGATGTCGTTTTGTCAATCAGGGTGTTTGAAGGGCCACTTGTCAGCCTCACGTTAGCCAAATCAGATGTCACAACAGGAAATCAGTGTACATACATAGCTGAGGGACACACACACACACACACACACACACACACACACACACATGCAGATGACTTACAACCACTGCAAGCCAAATGTGGGCAGCTCGTCACTGATACGCTGACATGAATCCACCGTAGGTCAGAGGTAACTGCTTCCACAGTCAAAAAGACATGACTAATATTTACAACCGCTATGCGTGACATGCATGTTAACAAGTAAGTTGTACTCCAACTAAACTTGCCTTACTTACTAAGTCATGTCCCTGAACTCTGCAATCTAGAAACATGTTTTGGGGTGTATTGTATTCACTGTAAATGTATCTTTTCAATTTACCAACTACACTGGTGGTCCCATTCAGAAAAGTCATAGGAATTCTTTCGAATTTGAGATTGAGTTTTGCTTTATTTTTACATCTTCTAATTGGCTCCACATCAATATTTGGCTTTACTTTGAGTAGAAACATCTTGTACCATAGTAACTGTCCCTTCTGCCGTTTGTGTCCCTTTCTGGAGCTTTAAATATTATTTATTGTTATGTTCCATGTGGTCCACGGCCATAAATTACAAAGACATGGAAACTAATAATTGTCCTTGAGCTGAAATCATTACAAAGAGCGCGGTTCCTTGCTGGAGAGCAAGAGGCTTTCTCTAAACCTCGCTTCGGGACATGCTGCTATCATTGTTTCAGATTGTAATGACTGTGTTTGGGCCAGCAGCTTTCAGAAAACAAGTCAACGCAGCCCACATTTCCACACTAAAATACCGCTAATGCCCATTTGCTACAGCATTTGCAAAGACAAATCAAATCAAGTATTTGTGAAAATAATATTATTGGCACGAACCAAGAATGAATTATTTTTTCCCTCATAACCGTGGGTATTGACTAAAAAGGAATGGGAGAAAAGAGAGAGAGAGAGAGAGAGAGAGAGAGACATTTTTTCATAGCAAGGCAAGGAGTAAGACAGCGAGAAGGAGGGAAAGAGAGAGAGAGAGAGAGCGAGAGAGATGCAGATTGTTTTAAATCCGCACTGAGTCAGGCTCTCAAATTTATGCCCATGGGCTGCTTCTTGGGTGGGCTACGGCGAGGGAGGGAGGGGTGGGGGGAGGGGCAGGGAGGGAGGGAGGTGCTCTAGCTGCAGCAGGGGAAAGTTGCCGGCTCCAGACTTCTCCAGCCTAGCTTTTCCTGCTGGAACACATTTACAGCTCCACTGTCCCTACTGACTGGCTGGCTGGCTGGCTCGCTAGCTGGCTGACTGGCTGACTTACTACCCAGTACAGCCTTCCACAACTTTACCACACTCCGAGAGTGCTTTTTTTCCCTTTCTCTCTCTCTGAATTAGTTTCATTCCGTGTATGATTTTTATTAAAAGTGTGTTTCACTTAAAAAAAAATAGAGCACACAAAAAAACGATAGTCCACTTTGTACTCCCCAAAAATCGAGATCTGCTGGATGTATATATTGTGGCAAACTTTTTAACCGGTTAGGTTTAACGTCGTCCACAACGACGCACAACATGGCCGCCAGACTCCGAACCTTTTAACCAAGGCCTTTGGATCTGATAAGACCCTATGCGGCTGCCTCCTCTCTCTCCTCCGTGCCAGCACACTCGCTGTTTGTTTTGCTCAGCAGGAGGAGGATCTGGGCCCTGCTTAGTCTTCACGTGGATTCGCGTTTCCAACGGACAGAGAGCAGCTCACTCCCCCAGGCCGTTGGTGCATGGCACACGGCTGTTTGGCTCGCTGTTTGGTCCCCACAACCTCTCTCTGTTTATAAGCTCGAAAAAGTTCATTGAAAATAATGACTTTATTTTAGGACATACACGAGGGAGTTCGTCTTTTCTTTCTTTTTATTAAAGATAAAATGTAAATATAATTAATTCAATGTAGTGCATCGATTTTTAGTAGCAAAGCAAATTTTTCGTTAATTGTAATTAAATCATTTCTCTACTTTGAATTTAATGATGTCAATAATTTTTTCTCATATAACATAAAGGTGGCCTGTATTTTCTGGCTATTCCAATGCAGTATTACATTAAAGCCCTGTGGGTCTGTGCTTGTTGAAACATGGAGGTTTCCCTTGGCCTCAGGAACACGGACAGGAATGACATCAGCTGCATGTAAACCAGCTGGCTCAGGGCTGCCAAAATCAAAAGTTAAAACTCTCACAACGGTTGCTTCACCGACCACCGCGGTGGTTTAGCGACACACACACACACACACACACACACACACACACACACACACACACACACACACACACACACACAAGCATGCACACACATACGCATATTCACTACTGGATTAGCACACACACACACACATTTTTACGCATGCATACACACACACAAACACACGTTTCACACACACACACACACACACACACACACACGCACACACACACACACACACACGCACGCACACACACACACACACACACACACACACACACACACACAGCCAAAACGTATATTTGGCATCATTCGGTAAATCAATGCTTCAATTTCTATTTTCCTAACCCTCTACCCTAACCCTAACCCTAACCCTAACCCTTGAAAATACTTCCTTAGCGTAGCTAGCATGCTAGCCTGGCTGGTTCCCTCCAGATTTGCTGCCTCACTTCTCCCCGAGATAATTCCCTCTGAAGGCATTACGGTTATTGGCAGACTGGTAAGCCATTAAATCTTTATTTACAAGAGAAAGAAAAAAGAAAAGAGGTGGTGGAGTGTAGGGGCCGTCTGGGTGACTGCGTGGGCCAGGCCGGG
>NC_140272.1:15826146-15963646 GCF_964030765.1 Micromesistius poutassou
ACATATATCTATTAGGGGGGGAAGACATGTAGACATTTGTGACAGTTGTGATTGTGTGATGTGATGGGGGGCCATGTGATGATGATGATGATGATGTGGTTGAAGATGATGATGACGGTAGGACACCGAAACCCAGTATTGCTATGCTCCCGTTATCCATTTAACCAATACCTTCCTACGTGCATTTGGCGTCCATCCCCATTTTGACACTTTGTAGTAGTTAGTTTTTCGTTAAGGTTTCAAAAATGATGCAAAAAGTGATATAGATATCAAACGCAGAGTATTGTTTTTTTTGTTGTATAACTGGAAAAAAAACTCATATTCTTTAATATTGTTTGCTTATTATTTGAAAGAATAATAAAATAACTGTTGTTATAGCGCACTAGTAATGGTGAAAATTCGAACCACACCCATCCATGAGTGTGAAACATCCCCATCACAATCCCCCCCCAATCGCTGCAAATAGGGCTTCAGGAATGCGGGGATGCTCGGCTATATTGAACTGGGAAGACCTAGTGGTGGTGGTGGTGGTGGTGGTGGTGGTGGTGGTGGTGGGGTGGATGGTTTGGACGGCTGGGAGGAGGTATGCAGGGGTGAGGATTTACAAGACCACCACCAGACCACAGCTAGTGCTCTGTAGTCGGAGTTTGACCCCCTCTGCTGTCATTTAAACGGGGGTCTAATAGAAATAGTAGTAGGCTGAGGATCGTGTGTGTGTGTGTGTGTCTTTATGCGTGTGTGTGTGTCTGTGCATGCGTGCGTTCGTGCGTGCGTGAGTGTGTATGTGTGTGTGTGTGTGTGTGTGCGTGCACGCTTGTATGTGTGTGTGCAGTTCCAATAAAACCCAGTGTAGAAGAGGCTAATGAAAAAACTTTAGGGGGACGTCTCGTGTTTCCCTAGAGCCAATGTTATTCAACGACGGCGCTTTAAACTCATCTAAACAGGCTACTACTCTGTTTTCATATGGCTGGGATATTATATTTAATATCTGTGTGACTGTGAGTTCAACCCTAATAGTACTCCCGGGTTATTGGTTTTGACATTTCACATTTGTTGGGGTATGATGTTATTATCACTTATTTATCATCACATATTTTCATCAAACATGTCATTCAGATTTCAATTTGCATATTTTGCACGAGAGTATTTAGCAGGGAGTAGATTAACAATGAAGGACTTGCCATTGAGGTATATTCATCCATTCATAAATATTACACTTTTTGTTGACCAGATTGTCACAGCAGAGTGAGGATGCTGTGGAGAAGCCCTCCGCTTCCTGGTTGTTTCCATGGTTTCCTGACGGTCCACCACTCCTCAATTCGGCCTTCGCACAAAGTCTGGTGTTTAGGATAGACATGGTATGGTGGTCTTTCTCATCTTTTTATTTTTTCAAACGGGGGGGCATTTATTGTAAGGAGTGAGCGGTGCGGTGAGGGGACGAACATCCTGTCCTCGTCCGCTGGGCTCCGGTGCCCGGCCGTGTTTGGTTAGCAGTTATGATTTACGACTTGGGGCTGCTTAATGGGCTACTACTGCCCCATCGCTCTCCAACCCGGCAAAGCCGCAAAATTACACTGGCGATGGCGGGAACTCCTCCCGCCTGCCGTCATTCCCACAACATATTGTCCTGAAATAGCAGGAATAAAAGGCAGAGACCATACCACTACACCTGTGTCAGCATTAACGCCCACTTAGACACACACACACAGATAGACTCCCAAAACAGGCAAGGGCACTAATGGTACATTCTCATGACTGCTACTACGCCATCTGCCCCTGTGTGGGCAGAATAGTAAAAGATGTGTACTGTACTATTAAACTCATTAAATACGCAGACTGGTTTTGGTCCCATCAGACCCGAGACAACACCTTATTCATCAGATGTGAGTTCACGTGCTGCCAGTTTCCCTCCTCCTGCATAATTGGAGAAACATTTCCATTTCGAAGAAAACGGCCCGCTCCAATGTAAACACATTTGATTCCCCGCCTTAGCCTTCTGCACTTGCTCCGGCGCACACCTGCCACGCACTCTCCACATAGCGCTTCTATATTCACACTCGCTGTTTCACAAACCCACACACTCGCTCACTCATGCACCCAAACACAAACACTCAAACATACATTCCTGGTGTACTTGGTGGGCCACTGGATTCCTTTACCACCCCCTGGCGAGACTGACAGGTGTGTGCGTGTGTGTGTCCGTCCGTCCGTGAGTGTGTGTGTGTGCGTGTGTGCGTGTTTGCGTGCACGCCTGTGTGTGTGTGTGGTAATCTGTCCGGAGACCCCCCTCCGATCTTGGTATTTATTAGCTCTGGACAGCTGAGGTGGCCAGCAAAGTCTCTATTTAGCACTTCCTGCTAATTATCATACACACATGTGAGTGTGCAGTGCTGAATATGCGCAATTACCTTGGACCGCCCCCATGCCATTTAGTCTCCCTCCTTCCACCCAATGCTCATCCTCCCTCCCTCCCTCCCTCCCTTCCTCCACCCCCAGCGTCTATCCCTATCACCCCCTCAGTACCAAGCCCCTCCGGGTGACCAGTGATCTTAAATAGGGACTGGCGGCCGCTTAACACCCATAGGTGCTGCGGCTACGGCGTAACAAATCTGCCACTCTCCCAGCGCCACAATGCGTTGCATGTGCGTTGAGCCCTTGCTCTCGTTCTCTCTCGCTGGCCCTGGCTGGGGGGGGGGGGGGGGGGGGGGGGCGAGTTTAGCCATGACCACTTGTCACATGTTATAGATGCAATGTGAGCCTGCATCCACCCACCCACCCTGATTCCACACGTAGCGCGTGGGATAGGGGGGGAAATGTCAGCCGTGCAAAGGGTGCCTGGCTGGTATAGTCTTCATCCGGGCAATGCGCTGAGGTCATCTTTGAGGAATGTGTTTTAAGATGCATTGCATCTTAACATCAGAACATCATCACACTTATATTAATACAATTTAGGATGACTGGTTGGCACCTTTCAGATCGCTAACATAAACAAAAAAAACTGAAATACAAGGGGACCGTCGAGGATTTCAGCACACTCAGTCATGTACACCAACGCAACGGCGTTGGTTTCAAATTTCGAATGCCCGGAAACGCATTTTTTCCGAAGCGGTCCCCGATCAGCGCCTGCCGGGATCTTGAGTGTCCTCATTACGTGTGTAAACCGTGTAAGAACACGCAGTGGAGAATATTAGTACCTGCCAGGAAGAGGGCCACTGTAATGAGCAGGTAGTCACTGCTAGTCTGTCTCAATTACCTGTGCACACAACTCGCTCTGAGGGATGCACGGTAAATACCGCTTCCTCTACCACCGCTGCTCCTTTGAGATGTTTCGGCTAGCCTCGTCTTAAGGGCAGCGTAAGTGGCTAGGCCCAGCAGCAGCACCACGGTGAAAGGTATCGGGTTTGATATCCTGGATGAAATGGGTTCTGAATTCACTGAAAATACTCCTCTGGGTTAAGTGTAACTGAGTAAACCGTATAGTAATAGTATGTCTGTAATGATTATGTTTCAGTTCCCTAACCTTTGCAACTTTCTAGGAAAAGAAAGGTGTGTCTTGGGTTTTTTTGGGGTGACTATCAGCGGACCGTGGGGTGATTGTTGTTAAGCGCAGAGGGATTACAGCCGAGTCCCTTGTTTGTGTTTCAGGGGGCCTTTGGCTAATCTTTGGGGGCATGTGGGGGTACATTAACGTTGTCATGTGACCCGTTTTGTGCAGGACCATGTAAACCTATATAGATATTTCTCTGTATCCTGGTGATGTAACCATGGCAGTCGGGCTGTAGTCACGCTGCAGAGAGGAAGCCAAACCTAAACGTCAGAAATGTGGATGGTCATTTTTTTATCAAATGTTTTTTTTGGGTGAGCTTTCACGTGAATGAAAAGGCATATGAGTATTTGAGTAAGTGATGCCGTCCCTCTCTTTAGAGGACTCAAGTTGCACGTCTTTTTTCTCCTCCTCGAACCAGACATCCATACTACACACGATGACAAGAGATGCCCACGTAGCCAAACGTTTCACCAAATACAGTTCAGATGCCTTGTCGTCTGATCGTCTGCATATGGGTGGTCGTTGCAAATTAGGGGACTTCCTTATGCGTTTGTTTAGGAACACGTCGAGCCCACCCCACAAGACAAAGCTAGGTAACCCGCACTCTCTTGTTGATCTTGTTTGGATTCTCTTGGACGCTGAACCAAACACATTTGGTTGCGCATGTACTTGGCTTCTCCGGTTTCTCCTCTGTTTGTCTGGCCGCCGCCATTCCTTTAATATAGAGAACTGTTGTCTTTCTCATCCCCAACGTTCCCGCCCATCGGCGGAGGAGGAGGACAGAGAGAGACTTTAAATCACAGTCAACCTCTCAACACACCTGTAATTGAGTTTCCCTGCAGTCTCCCTGCAGTTTCCCTGCGCCCACCTGTCAGGGGTGCTGGACTTTGCAGGGCCGTTCGGGGGCAGAGCGCATATTAGCAGCCCCCCCACCCCCCGCCCCCAAACGCCTCTTTAACTTTCTCTCTCTGTGTCACTCACCAGTCACTCTCTATTACACGGATAACGTTTGCGTTTACTGCTTCCGGGCCTCACCGATGTCTTCTGAAACAAAGTCTGCAAGGGTTAAAATACATTGTGGGGGGGGGGGGAAGGACAGACTTTGTTTTTCGATTATTTATCTTGGTCAGGTTTGTGCCGCTTGCTAACGTCACATCCAGCCCTTCTTTAGCCCTGAACCACAATTGTTGTTGTTGTCCCGGCCTCGATATTGCCTAGACACAAGGAGCACATTGGCTTAGGTCCGTTTTTTTGGGTTTGTTTGAATAGGGTTTCGCCGTGCGGTGTGGCTTGCTTTAGTTTCCACTGGACGACAATGTTTCTGTGTGGCATGATGGAGCCGAAACCTAAGACGAATATACCTCCCCCTTTTTCACCATTTTATTTAGTCGAGTGTGGGAGACGTATGTTTGGATTTGGGATTTTGTTTCATTTGTATAAAAACCCTAACCTTGTATACATCTGGTTCTGTCCCCGCAGGGTCTAAGGGAGCAGGCGGCCGGCCGTGGATCTCGGAGCTCCGATGCCCGTGGACATGCAGCCACACCAGGGGCTGTATCACTATGAGTCCCCGTCCAGCCAGCCCCCCAGAGGGTACGCCACCGCCGTCTGCTGCTTAGTCTACCGCTACTACTGCTGGTCGTACTGCTGCTCTCGCTGCTGCCACCAGTAAAACTACTGCTGCTCTCACTGCTACCACCAGTAAAACTACTGCTACTCCCGCTGCTACCACCAGTAAAACTACTGCTACTCTCACTGCTACCACTAGTAATAATACTGCTACTCTCGCTGCTACCACTAGTAATAATACTGCTACTCTCACTGCTACCACCAGTAAAACTACTGCTACTCTCGCTGCTGCCACCAGTAAAACTACTGCTACTCTCGCTGCTATCACTAGTAATAATACTGCTACTCTCGCTGCTACCACCAGTAATAATACTGCTACTCTCGCTGCTACCACAAGTAATAATACCTCTGCTGCTCTTACTGCTACCACAAGTAATACAACTGCTTATCTCACAGCAACCACTAGTTCTAGTACTATTTGTTGTAGTACTTAATAGTACCACTACCACTACTACTACTACAGATGCTACTACTGTTACTCATACTAATAACCCTACTACTTGTACTACTTCCAATGCTGCTACTTCACTAAAACACATATATACCGAAATAATAATATCGGATAATATTGGATGAATCCACCAAGACTAAGTGTTCAAATATTAGAACCCTTCCACTGCCTCTCTCCTTCACTCCAATCCATTCCAGTAGGCCTATGTTATAATACAGAGAGGAAAACGCATCCAGAAAGGGCACCAATCACGGTGGCAATTTGCAAGAGATAAACTTACCAATTTTGGAGGTTTCTCAAACTAAAGCTACCTTTTTAACCCCCCCCTTCCTGATATCCCCCTGGGTGAAAGAGCCCAGGTCCCAGAGCAATTGTTGTGGAGATAGATAGCCCCAGCTCAGGCCCTTTACTCCTCCCCTTTTTTTTTTTTTTTTTTAACTCTCCCCACTCCCCCTCCCTCCCTCCCTCCCTCCCTCCCCCTCACCCTGGGCTAATGCCACCCAGGTTGCGGGTGGACTCGGCCCCTCGCTCGCTCTCCCTCTCTCTCTCTGACAGCTGCTAATTACAGGCTGACCAGGCCCCGCTGTGCTCTGCATGACTGCCCCGCGCGGGCTCAGGTTACCCGGTGAGAGAAAGAGAGGCAGATAGAGAGACACAGAGAGTGTGTGTGTGTGTGTGTGTGTGTGTGTGTGTGTGTGTGTGTGTGTGACAGAGAGAGAGAGAGAGAGAGAGAGAGAGAGCGAGAGCGAGAGAGAGAGAGAGAGAGCGATGGGAAGAGGAAAAAGGTGGGTGGGCAGGAGAGAAAGACGAGCGACGAGAGAATGGGAGGGGGCTAACATGGAAGAGAGAGATAGAAACGGTGGACGGTGGGGCAGATTTGTGGACATGAATCACGGGACAGAGAAAGAGAGAAAGCAACAGCGAGGGAGAAGGAGAAAGAGAGAGGGAGAGAGAGAGAGGGGGCAGTGGAGGGAGGTATAGACAGGGTGAGGCGGGGGATACCGGCGTAGTGGATTAGAGTGGACAGATTAAGCTTCTGTGTGGAATACACGTTGTGTTGAAAGAATTAGAGCCCTGAAAAGAAGACTTAGAAGGTGGTCAGATGAATGAATCCTGGTGTGTAGAAGAGAGAAAGAAAATTGGTAAAGGAGGGGGAGAAAAGAGAGGGAAAGTAAAATGGATTTTGGAGAAAAAGGGGCTGGGAGTGATGAGTAGAGGACAGATAGAAATTCATAGGAAGCCTGCCTGGGAAGTTTCAGAGCAGCTTCGCTCTCTCCAAGTTTGGTAGAAGAACACAGAGGAACCGTTGTGCCTCAGCTCATGAGTGATGTGCCATCTAGTGGTCAGAGTGAAACATCACATCAACTGTTGCATTTTTGTATTCATTCGGTGTAGGTTCCTCTGCAACAGGGCTCCACTTTTTTCCAAGTCCTTTTTATTTTATTTTCATCTACTCACACTTTAACCCTTAAAATCAATCCCCTATTCAGCTGTCACCGTCCGTTAAGACCGTCACAATGAAACAGATCATTTTCATTTACATCGACATTTACGGCATTTAGCAGACACTTTTATCCAAAGCGACTTACAATAAGGACATTTGTCAGAAGAAATAGAAACAATATATTGCTGTCTGTACCATAAAGATATAATATATATATAGATATTATTAATAGGTAGGTTAACCCATTCCCTGTATACAACAAGCGAGCTAGAATATGATTCTACACAATGCTAAGTACTATTTTTAAGTGCCCAGTCGTTCAACATACAATAAGTGCGTAAGAGGGATGCTTTGAGGAGGGTAAGGGAGGAGAAGGGGCGATGGGGGATAATCACCATCACTAAGAGCAACCAAAGGTCGATCGGCTAAACTCTTCTCTATCTTGGGACCACAGTGGTGGATCGAGCTCCCTGCTGATTTCAGGACCGCAGAGTCGCTCACCAGCTTCCGCAAACGACTCAAAACCCACCTGTTCAGAGTTCACCTAGACTCTACATAGCCATTCAGTGCCTTATTTGTCTGTTGCACTATTGTTTGTTGTACGTCCTGGCACTTGATGAACGCACTTAATGCAGGTTGTATTCATTCATTGTACTTAATTGTGTAGCATGTACTTAATTGTGTTGTGTATGCATGTTGTGTAGCACATACTTAGTTGTGTAGCATCTGCAGTAGCTAGCCATCACTGCTGTGTACGGGGAATGGGGTTAGCCTGGCTATTGTCAGTACTTGCACTTGGTTCTATGAACATCTTTACTGTACCGACGGCGATATATTGTTTCACTTCTTATGACAAATGTACTTATTGTAAGTCGCTTTGGATAAAAGAGTCTGATAAATGCCCTAAATGGAAATGTAAAATGTAAATGGGATAAGGGGGGAGGCCATGCAGAGTCCAGGTGAACTCTGAACACGCGAGTCTTGAGTCATGTCTCCTGTCTCCTCTAAACGTGTGCGATCCATCGTCTGGTCCCCAGCCTGGTGCCGTCCGGCTGCTCTTCGTACAGCGAAGTGTCATCGCAGCGCGGCCTGCTCCACAACGGCCCGTCCCAGGACTGCCGAGCCATGTACAACCCCATGACCCAGCAGCCCAGCATGACCCCGGGCGCCGGCCCAGGGTCACAGGCCCACGGCTCCTGCATGAACCAGTACATGAGGCCTCCAATGGGCCCGCCTCCACCTCCACACAGCATGATGAACCACCGGGGCATGATGCCCAATGAGGGTGAGTGTTCGTCGCCTACCTGGGATTTGATTGGCTGCTGTCAAGAGGGCCCACGTTCCTCCACAAGAACGAGTCACGCCATTGGTGCGGCAGAGGTTCATTGCTGATTGCTTATTCAATCACCTACACCTACTGGAGAATTCGATTTTTTTTGTGCATGAAAGGGAAGAGTAGCAAAGCTCAGGTACTTTCTCTTTTTACATAGCAATCATCTTGGAGGAGCCGGGGATCAAACTAGCAACCTTCCTGTTACACGTCAACCCACTGTACCACCTGAGCTAGTGCAGCCCTCGTTATCTATACATAATTCATATATATTGTGTCTGCAAGTGGCAACAGAACTGTGTCTTCTGTGTGATGGCCCGTCAAAATGAGACCACCAGGATGTCCTCACCTCTCATCAATCAATCACAGATCATCGTCAATAACGGTCGGCACTGTGGCGCATCGTTGATCAGACACAACAAACCACATGCCGCTTCCGAACATAATTGTCATAAGTATGGATCAGTGCACAGTGGGTTTATATGTGTGAATAAGTGGTGGGTTTTGGAGCAGGCCAGCTGTCTGTCTGTCTGTCTGTGTGTGTGTCTGTCTGTATGTATGTATGTATTTTTCTGTTCTGTCTGTTCTGTCTCTATTCGCCTTATTGTTTGGCCGGCTGTGCTCTTATGGCTGTCCTTGGTGTTCCAACAGGTGGCGGCGGCTCCCCCTACTGTAGCCAGAACATGATGTCCTCTAACCATGGCTTTTCCCATGGCCAGCCGGCCTCTGATCAGATGGGCACGGGGGACGGTAAACCAGCCAGCCTCCTCCTGTGTAAACACGTTGCCCAGTGACTTAGCGGACCTTCCCTGCTCGATCTGCGAGCGACTGTGAACCGACGTGACTTTAGTCCCAGCTTCGTCTTGATATTTTCTTTCTTCTGTATTCGTCGACTTTCTTCTGTATTTCGTTATAGAGCCCTTTCACACAGGCAACAATAATCTGAAAAACACTGGTGTCGCTCAAAACACGTGCGTCACACATGTGTCTGTTACATTTATGTACCAGTGCGCCGTAAGAAAACAAAACCAGTGACACGCGATCGATCGCTCCGAGTGATCACTGAGCCCTAACACTACATCTGATGAGCGAACGACTCCTACGATCAACACCGATAAAGCAACACTCCTCCTCGTTGTTCTTCCCCTGGTGGCCCCCCCCCCCCCCCCCCGCAGCCTCCCGCTTCTCCACGCCGCGCTCCATCCTGAAGCTGAGCAAGAAGCGGGCGCTGTCCATCTCCCCGCTGTCGGACGCCAGCGTGGACCTGCAGACGGTGATCCGCACCTCGCCCAACTCCCTGGTGGCCTTCGTCAACGCCCGCTGCAACCCCAGCGGGGCCAGCTCCTACGGCCACCTGTCAGTGGGGGGCATGAGGTCAGACGCTGCGCACTCTGCCCGGTCGTTTTGGGGGGGAAACCCAACCCCTATGACGAGATCTTTTAGCTGAAATGTGATCCGGTGAACCCCGGTATAAACGTTTTAAAACATAGAGTAAGATGTAAATATGAACTCAGAATGCCTTGAATGGGTTAAAAATATGCTCTTGCATGATGAAATTGTTACTAGCAGCTTTGGACAGAAAGCTCTCAGACTGACAAGCGTTCTGGCTAACCTCTATCTAATCTCTTTCCCCTGTCTGTCTCTCTCTCTCTCTCTCTCTCTCTCTCTCTCTCTCCCTCTCTCTCTCCCTCTCTCTCTCCCTCTCTCTCTCTACCTCTCTCTCTCTCTCTCTCTCTCCCTCTCTCTCTCTCTCTCTCTCCATCTCTACCATGTGTCCGTCCAACCTCTCTCCGTCCCCCAGCCCGTCCCTGGGTTACTCTGGCTCCATGAGCTACCAGTCCAGAGTGCAGGGCTCCATGTACGGAGGAGGAGTCAGGACCCCGATGGGCGGGCACACCCCAGGGCCCTGCCACACGCCCCGCCTGCCCCCCCACAACCCTCGGCTCCACGCCCAGCCCAAGCACGGACATGTACGGCCCGTAATCTCACACACACACACACACACACACAGTAACACACTCATCATCGCTTTATCCAAAAGTGTTTTGTTATTTTATTTAACCAAGTCTCATCAACAAGGCAACAGCAGAAATCTAAACATAAAGGACGGTTAAACTTTCAAGTTACTATTACAGTGATAGGAAGAGATCTACAAATGCGTTGAAGCGATGTGGGACACAAAACAAGGATACAACAACCAAAAGAAAAAGAATCTTGTTAGTACAATGCAGCGGGTAGCTGCTGCCCGGAGGGCTGCTAACTCAGTGGTTTGTGTTTCTGCTGCCCCTGCAGCTGAAGACAGAGCCCGGGCTGAGCAGTGTGATGGATTGCATCAACGTCAAGAGCCTGGAAGAGAGATCAGAAGGAGACATGGCCAGTCCGTCCTCCACTGGCACACAGGTACAGCAGAGCAGTCGGAAAATACACCAGGTTTTCCATTGATTCTAAAAAAACATTTGTGCATGTACTGCTATTTCCATGCCACCTCTGTTTTGTTTCCACTGGAGTGTCAATATGTGTGTGTGTGTGTGTGTGTGTCTCGTGCTCATGCTGTGATATGTGTGTGTGTGTGTGTGTGTCTGTGTGCAGGACCCCCTCATGGGTCTCCTGGACGGCCGGGATGATCTGGACAAGGACGACGGCAAGCAAGAACCAGAGGCCATCTATGAGACCAACTGTCACTGGGAGAGCTGCAACAAGGAGTTTGACACGCAGGACCAGCTAGTCCATGTAAGATAGAAAACCACACCACACCATATCACACCATACCAAACCACACTATCACACCATACCATACCATACTACACTATACCACACCATACCAAACCACACTATATCACATCATACCACACCACACCACAACACACCATACCACACTATATCACACCATACCAAACCACACTATATCACACCATACCAAACCACACTATATCACACCATACCAAACCACACTATATCACACCATACCAAACCACACTATATCACACCATACCAAACCACACTATATCACACCATACCAAACCACACTATATCACACCATACCAAACCACACTATATCACACCATACCAAACCACACTATATCACACCATACCACACCACACCACAACACACCATAACATACCGCACCACACTAAACCACTGATGATTGACACTGATGAACCACTTGTGATTCCATTTAGACACAGACATACGGACATACTGATGAGACGAGAGAGAGAACACATCTGAATGAGAAGATTAGAGGCAGTTCAATCAAACTCATCATTTCATTTGTAACTACGGTTCTGTGATCAATAAATGTGTGTGTGTGTGTGTGTGTTTGTGTGTGTGTGTGTGTGTGTGTGTGTGTGTGTGTTTGTGATCCACAGCACATAAACAACGAGCACATCCACGGGGAGAAGAAGGAGTTTGTGTGCCACTGGCAGGAGTGCTCGCGGGAGCAGAGGCCGTTCAAGGCCCAGTACATGCTGGTGGTCCACATGCGCCGGCACACCGGGGAGAAGCCCCACAAGTGCACTGTGAGTGTCTCTCTATCACCCTCTCTCTCTCTCTCTCTCTTACTATCTTGTGTGCGTGTGTGCGTGTGCGTGCATGTGTGTGTGTGTGTGTGTGTGTGTGTGTGTGTGTGTGTGTGTGTGTGTGCGCGTAGGCCCTTCTGGGCTCGTGTCTGGTGTAGGAGTTGACGCATCCTCCTCTTAATCTTGCTTGACGTTCCTCAAGCAATAATAATAATTCTGCCTTCCCTCTCTCTCTCCCTCTCTCTCTCTCTCTCTCTCTCTCTCTCCCTCTCTCTCCCTCTTTCTAACTATTTTTCCTGCAACTATTCCATCATGTTTAAAAGTAAACAACAACTTGTCATCTGCTCTGCCCTACTTCCGATGTTTTGTCTCTATTTCACGCAGGCCAGTGAAGGGAATTATGAATTGTGTCTGTCAAATGCATTTTCTGTCAACAGCACTTTTTAATGAAGATGGTTCATGGACAGGCTGTGCGTGTTCATCTCTTATATCTGATGTATTGATAATGACTATAGAGAGACGTACAGAAGAGGCTAAAGTAGGCAGCTCCGCGTGACCTGTAAACAAGGCCTGGTGCCGATACTATCAGTGTGTGTTTTAAAGTCAAAGAGTGCTACTATAGACCCTCTTTGTTTCTCGTCCTGTGAAGAATATGATCATTTATTCATTTAAGCTTCAATGTGCATTTAAATGAACAGCATCATTGTCTAATAAAAATAAGGTTGATTTCTGAAGGAAATTTTATTTCTAATAGATGTATTCTAAACTGCTTTTAATAATAAATAAATATTTTTTAAATATTAAAATTGAATAATAAATCCTTTGTATTCAAATTCAATATCTGATTAATATTTATCTTTCTCTTGAATGTGTGTGTGTGTGTGTGTGTGTGTGTTCGTGTGCGTGCGCGTGTGCGTGCGTGTGTGTGTGTGTGTTAGTTCGAGGGATGTAACAAGGCCTACTCTCGTCTGGAGAACCTAAAGACCCACCTGCGCTCCCACACGGGGGAGAAGCCCTACGTGTGTGAACACGAGGGCTGCAACAAGGCCTTCTCCAACGCCTCGGACCGCGCCAAGCACCAGAACCGCACGCACTCCAACGAGGTACAGGCACCCGGACGTCCACGTGAACAATATCGGGGATTGTACCCGATTACATGTCGATCACAGAAGATGTTAATAATCCCTTTGAACTAAAAGGATAAAAAAAAGATCACTTTTCCTTCTTCCTAAATAGATGATCCGAATGAAAACACTGGCTACTCATATTGATTCGTGTTTGACTGGTTTTGGTTGTTTTCACCTTTGTGTATCGACCAAACTTCCACCAACCAAATGTTTATCCCGTAGAAACCGTACGTGTGTAAGATCCCGGGCTGCACCAAGCGTTACACGGACCCTAGCTCTCTACGGAAACACGTGAAGACGGTCCACGGCCCTGAAGCCCACATCACCAAGAAGCACAGAGGAGACACCGGGCCCCGGGCCCCTGGCTCAGCGCTGACCCCCGGTGGCCCCAACTCTGAACTGCTGCTGGAGAAGGAGGAGACGCGCCGGGAAGACTGTAAACTTTTAGCCCCCGAATCTTCTTTGGTAAGCAATTCAGCAATTCCTTTATTTATTTATTATTTGTTGTTTTCTACATACATTTTAGTTGAGTTATTTTAGGACAAATGAACAAAAACATTCTCCAATTCAAGTGGAATTTCATTTATTTGCTTCTCAGAAATCCCAGCCCAGCCCTGGCGGTCAGTCGTCCTGCAGTAGCGAGCGCTCGCCACTGGGGAGCGCCAACAACAACGACAGCGGGGTGGAGATGAACCTGAACGCGGCGGGGAGCCTGGAGGACCTCACAGCCCTGGAGGACGGTGTGGCGGGAGGAGGAGGAGGAGGAGGAGGGGAGGCGGGGAACGCTGCATGCACCATCGGGATGTCAGCCCAGGCTCTGAAGAGGCTGGAGAACCTGAAGATTGACAAGCTGAAGCAGATACGCCGGCCCACTCCTCCGGGCCGCTGTGCCGGGAGCAAGCTGCCCGCTCTGCCTGGTGAGACGGCGTTCTGTGTTTTGGTGTTCAATTGTCGTGGAACCAATTAGGGCTGAACGGTTCATTTTTCTTTAACAATTCAATAGTTAGATAATTCTAACATCAATTCGTGCATCAATTAATCTCAACACATGGGCCTGGCCTAAAGGAAAGAGCAGTTCATATGTTGACTGCTTCCAATGTTGTGTTGGTCATACTATAGAAGGATTTATCGTTTGTTTAGTGAATAATACAGAACATTTAAAGGACCTTTAAAAAGAAAAATCGCATACTAAATCGCAATATTGGTCGAAATAATCGCAATTCAATTATTTCCCCAAAGTCGTTCAGCCCTAGATCCCGTCCTATTGGTTGGAGTCGTTTTGGGGGCGTGGTCTCAGTGCTCACCATCACGTCTCCTCCTCCTCCTCCTCCTCCTCCTCCTTCTAGGCTCGGGGGAGATGATCGGGATGTGCGCGCCGTCTCCGCTCCTCTCCAACCGCCGCGTTATGGAGCTGTCCAATCACGACATGGCGGGCGGGGGCGGCGCCATGAACTGCTCGGCCAACGACCGGCGGGGCAGCGGCACCAGCAGCCTGAGCTCCGCCTACACAGTGAGCCGCCGCTCCTCCATGGTGTCCCCCTACCTGTCCAGCCGCCGCTCCAGCGAGGTGTCCCAGCTGGGCGGCGGAGCCGGCGGCGGCGGCGGCGGCGGGTGTCACCTGGTGGCGCCGGAGCAGGTGGCGGGAAGCGACCCGCTCTCCCCGGAGATGAGTCGCAGGGGCGTCTCCTGTCAGGGGGGTCTGCCCGGCCTGCCCACCCTCACCCCCGCCCAGCAGTACAGCCTCAAGGCCAAGTACGCCGCCGCCACCGGCGGCCCGCCCCCGACGCCGCTGCCCAACATGGAGCCCCCCGGCGGCCCCGCGCGGCGGGGCGGCTTCCTGTCCGACTACCAGGCCCAGCCGCTGCCCCCGTTCCTCCAGGGGGGGGGCCCGCGCAGGCACAGCGCCAACACCGAGTACGGCACGGGGGTCATCTACCCGCACCAGGCCCCCGGCAACGCCCTCCGGAGGGCCAGCGACCCGGTGCGCTCGGTGGGCGACCCGCAGACCCTGTCCAAGGCGCAGCGCTTCAGCAGCCTCAACAACGTGGCCATGATGGGCCGGAGGAACGCGCTGCAGCACTGCGGCTCCGACGCCAACGTGGCGCGCCACATGTACTCGCCGCGGCCGCCCAGCATCACCGAGAACGTCATGATGGAGGCCATGGCCATGGAGCCCAGCCACAGCTCCGCAGACTCCAGGAGCCACTCCATGATGATGGCCCCCGGAGAAAGGGGTTTCATGGGGTACCCGCAGCAGCAGCAGCAGCAGCAGCACCACGCCTTGGGCGGTGGGTGTGGAGCAGCCAACCAGCTATCTCCCAGCCATGATGCCCTGGGTTGCCCGGACCCAGGCTACATGCAAGGGCACTATCAGAACCAACAGGGCGACGCGGGCCCCAGGGGCAGTGCGGTTCGAATGGGTCAGGCGGGACCGATCCATCCAGAAGGCATGTCTAATAATCTCCTCCAGCAGGCTGAGTACAGCATGAGCACCTGCCAGCTGAGTCCGTCGGGGCCCCATTACCCCGGCTTGAGCCAGGGCGGCGAGGCCAGGGCCATGACGGGGCCCTGGGGGGAGAACCACAACCAGATCCCGGTCTCCTCTCACGTTCTCCAGAACCAGGGGGCAAGGATGCAGTACGCCGACGCAAGCATGCAGACCCAGCAGCAGGCCCTGTACAGCAGCCCCGACGGAACCCACAAACTGGTCATCAAACCCGAGCAGCAGTTCCACCCGGGGATGGGCATCGGAGACGCCTGTCGCAACGCTAAGCTGCAGCAGCAACAGCAGCAGCAGCAGCAGCGCTCTCTGGCCCAGCAGGCTCAAGGCTACACTGCGCAGGCAGGCCAGGTCATGATGAGGACCGCCAACAACCCCAGCTGTGACTTCAACAGCCAGGGGGATCCGCAAGGGCAGGCCGGGCAGACCCCTTTCCCCAGCGGAGGAGGCCTGAACATGGGCTGCGGCGGTGGCACTGTGGTGCTGCCCGACGGGCGCCGGTCCCAGACTCCCATGATGCAGGTGAAGGAGATGATGGTGAGGAACTACGTGCAGTCCCAGCAGGCGCTGATGTGGGAGCAGCAGCAGGAACAGCAGCAGCAGGGTGCCGTCAAAGCCCCGCCGCTTTCCGACTCCATGGACATGGGGGGTCAGACCGCCGTGCTGCAGCACAGTCCCCAGCAACAGAACCAGAACCTGTATTCCAGTCAGCCCTATCCTTCTTACCCCAACCAGAACCTCCTGATGAGCCCCCCGGCCCACGGCAGGGGTCCCGGCTCGGTGCAGCCTAAAGAGCAGCAGCAGCAGCTGTCGGGGCTCCAGGGCTCGTGCTACGGCCAGGAGATGGTGGTCCCCCGACCCCCGCAGGGACGCAAGCCCCTCAGCCGCCAGAACAGCCTCACCCAGCAGTCGGCTGCCGGAAGCTACATGGGCAGCCCGCCGCAGCTCAGCCCCGTCCACTCCACCTCCAGCCCCCGACGCACCGTGCGACTGCCGCCCGTCCAGCACCCGCACCACCCGCAGAGCGAGATGTTCTCGCCCTCGAACAACAACAACAACATCTACTACTCGGGGGGGGACATCCACATGGACATGGAGAAGCACATGGACCCCCAGAGCGGGCCTTTCATGAATCAGCAGCACAACATGCTGAGCAGCAAGTCCGCCGCCCTGGCGCCCTACCCCGAGTCGGGCCCCATCTCCAACGCCTTGGAGAACCTGGACCTGGACAACGCCCACATAGACTTTGCCTCCATCATCGACGACGCCGAGTCCTTCGGTTCGCTCAACGCTCTCCAGGACCTCCCCGGCTCTTCGTCCCAGGCCTCGTCGCGCCTCACCACCCCGCAGACCTCTGTGACTCTGGCGCCGGGCTCGGGACTGTCCAACATGGCCGTGGGCGACATGACGTCCATGCTGACGTCGCTGGCCGGCGAGAACAAATACTTAAACACGCTGTCTTAGGAAGGAGAAGTGGAAGTCCAGAGACTTGATTCACACAGATGCCTTGGCCAGTAATCAGAGACAGACAGATCAAATGGAGAAAGGGATGTTTTTTTTTTGGTTGTCCCCTGTCTTTGAGTGTCTTACGAAAAGGGCAGTCAAATCCAGACCCTGAAGACTGCGACTATAAAGTTACACATTGTGCTGCTTATGAAGAGTTAGAGACAAAGCTGGGCTATAGGTATTTGGAGAATGTATGAGTGAGAGATAGTTTTTTACAGGAAGTATTTCCAGATATTTCTGGGCTGTTTTACTCCCAAAGGTCTTCTAATCTGGACCATGGGTCTAATCCAGCTCAGACTTGTGGTTTATTGTTGCGATGGGTCGGGAAGTAAAACCTGATGAGTTTGAAATGATGACCTCCACATGAAAATAGTAATAATATGTTCCAAGGAGCCTGGGTCTTGTGGTGAGCCTGACTTTTCAAAATGTTTCGTCTGAAATTAGAAACTTTGCCCAAAACGTTAAACCAAATGTGCCTCGTAGTCCTTTCCTATATGTTGTGTTTTCTCATTACCTTGGTACACCGCTTTGCCTTTCGTAAGATAGGGAACCACATGCCTGATATAAAGTTGATTAATGTACATTTGCCAAACCGGAATTCCAGCTGCATAGGAGTGTGGCTAAAAGTAGAGAAGAATGTTTATATGTAAATATGTTTTATATGATTTCATATATGCTTTGTATGTGACAATGTAGACAATTTGCTGTACTCTCTCACAAGATGCAGGTCAACAGAGCAGGCTGTTTAAAAGAACAGATTGAAAAGAGAAGAAATAACCCTTTTGGCTGCAAGAGCCTAGAAATTCTCCAGTCCTTTCAGTTATTCATCTGTTTTGCTATTGATTTTCCATTGACAGGGAACAAGTCTTGCGTAATATCAGTATTTAAACATTGTGCACGCGCACATATGAAACTTGACACCCGTATGTAGATACACATGCACATACACAAACATGCACATAGACATTGAACACAGCTACAATATCACAGGAGGTTTCATTATTGTGTTGTACTGTAAATATTCCTAAAGCAGCTGTTTATTTTATAAGTGATGTGTCGTTTTTTTAAAACAGAAATACAGTTTTGGCCCATCTCTATCTATGCTTTGTGTGTTGGGGATAGCAACGACAAGAACAACCCTCAAATGTGTGTATGAATCTCCTCCGATGGTTTCAGGCCATTCAATCCATATTGACTTTGCCTTGGGACTTAAATTTGAAATAATGACCACATTCTGCTGTTGTAGATGTGTTAAGGGTCCAACACCCATATAGTTACCACGTTCTGGGGCACAAGAGGTGCATTACTGTTGCACTCACCATTCAAGAAATATAAAGATATTTTGATAGGCATTCATGATGCTGGCTAGACGGATTACTGTGGTATTGCACTGACTACAGCACTGTGTACAAATATATATATATATATATATATATATATATATATATATATATATATATATATTCATTGATGATTCATGCAAAACTCACTTTTAGTTACAATAAAATGGTACTATAGTACTGTTTTTTACGTGATTAAAGACGGCCTGGAACAACCAGTGGCTGCATGGAAGTGATGTTTGACAATATTACGAAGTATTAATAAGAATTAACATTTGGTTTAAAGATCTTGTGTTTGCGAGAAAACACAATTTACCAAAGACAATTCAAACCAACAGTTTTTATGTTTTTTCAGAAAAAGGTGCAGGGCTAGTCGAATGTTAACAAAACACTAACATCAGCAATAAGGGCATGGACATTAATAGTTAGTGCTGGTTTTTATTTTAGAATGTATCACATATTTGTATAAAAGTACTTTTTTTTCTTAATGAACTTCATAGATGTTGCCTATTTTCTGTGTGTGTTTTTGATACCTGCCATCCCCCAATCAGACTTTTTTGCTGGCAAAAGAATAACATGTTAAGCAATAAAGAGTTATAATAGTAGCGTAACTATATTACACAAAAAAACAAGTGTTATATTTTGTGTACAATTTTCTACATTTTTATAGAAATGTACTTTATTTTACCAGTCTATGAATAAATATGTTCAGCTTGTGATGAGGGTACTCTGGATGTTTTTTTTTCTGAATTCACTGAAATAGTTGCTTCATGTGACATTAGATTTGGGTTCATTTGAAAGTCCCTATATTGTGTCATAGGACCAACAGTTTATGTAAAACACAGCCTAAACCAGTCATCACCATTACCCATGCCAAATATAACCCCCCACCCAAACACCAAATTGAGGCTGGGGAGAATCCCCAGCCGAAACCCCCCCCCCCCAAATCCATAAAAATAAATACATTGACTGGACTCTGATCAGGGTAACCAAACCATAAATTCCCAAACCCATGGTCCCCAGACCTCCCCATGGTTAACTGCCAACACACCCTCCCCCTCCATCCTGGAGACCAGAGTCTTGAGCTGTTGCCTTAACTGCTCAGCGGTGTCAGCGGACATGAAGGGTGGCAGGGCTGTATGGAAGGGCTTGGGTCAGTTCCAGCTGGACAGCAGTGGTAGCTCCTCGGAGGGCTGAAAGCAGGACTTGTCACATCCCTATCTTAATTTTCCTTCTTCTTTGGCAGCTGTGCTGGCAGGCAGAGGTGTGGCTGCTGCGGGCTAGTCCCACGGGCTGCTAGCCGCAGACAGTTGCCTTTGGCGGTCTCCCTGATTGTGGGTGGTGATGGCTGGCTTAAGATGTGCACATTGATTGCTCAACATGCAACAGGTGTGCAGCCTCACCCAGCCCCAGAGTCAAATCAGTCTGACTCTGGCCAGGTGAGGCTGCTTAAACCAGCCATCATCCACACAGACTCCACAGTCATGTTTTGCTATAGGCTAGTGGTTATATTTGATCATTTGAAAAAACATTAAATGTCACAGCTGTGATGACAAAGGGGAGTTATATTTGAACACCTCTGCTGTGTTCGTTGAAAATACTCCCAATGTTTGTATTCCCCAACTAGAGGGCAGTATAGCCTGGAAGCAACACATTGAAAGATTCCCCATTCTCTTCATAGTCCACTGGTCGGCCCTGCTGTTTAAATTAATCCATATGGACATTCTAAAACCCATCAACCCAAACTTTTCATATACTAACAAACCTCCATTGTAATTTTGTTGCGCAGAAAATGTTAAAAATTATTCTAACAATTAAAATAGAACACATTGTCACTAATAAGCTGAATGAAACTGATACATTTTTTCCACATGTTTTCCCAGGAACTAATGATTTAAGCCCATCTGAATTTTGGGTCTTTAATACAGCCAACTCTCAATTATTTTCTGGTCGACACTGTAGCCCGTTGGGAGCCTCAGTTGTAAAAGCATACAAGCAGAAGTGTGGCTGCAGTAAGTGACTTCAGTCCCTGGACAGCCCCTCTGTGGTCAGTGGTGACTGGCACCCGGTTTCTATGCCCCAAGAGAAGACACAAACAACCTCCAGATCCTTAAATATGAGTTCATTACATTTACAATGGAGGGACTGTTTGTGTGTGTGTGTGTTTACTCATTGTAACATATAGCATACAAGAAAAAAGCTTTGTTCAGCCTTTCAAGACTCCACATCTGAGCAGTCTTATCACCGCAGTCAGACACTTTGTTACATATCATAATGAGAGGGCTGTGAGTTTCCTTCCCAATAACAAATGCACCTTGTCACTTTCTTCGTAAAGTTGCGTTCTACAGTATAAAGTAGTGTAATGCAATAGCAAGACAGGCTAAAAACACAATAGAACATTTTACTTTATACTCATTTCATTCCTACCCATGGTGCACTTTGGTGCCTCTGCTGGCGTTGGCGTTGTGGCACGGCGTGGCATGACAGCATCAGCATATTAAGGGACAGCCGACCACTCAGGGGCTGGCAGAGACACCATGGTTGACTCATACGGTCCAGGGAGGGGCCCCGTGTGAAGTCTGATTAGGGTGTGTGGGTGTGGGTGTGTGTGTGTGTGTGTGTGTGTGTGTGTGTGTGTGTGTAGGGGGGTAATAGAGAGGATAGGAATTCCCCGCTTTTTAATAGTGAGAGCACTGAATTTGGTTTGGCCCGGAGGTGGGGGAGGATATGGTTTGGGCAGCTCAGGCAACATTGTTTATGAATATAATTATAATCCCAAATAAACGGTTTATTAAATGTGACTGCATTGGAAGACTGTTACTAAGCTCACAGATGCTTTCACGGCTGTGGATAATTTCCGGGCAAGAAGGAGTAACATGGAAGAGTGTATGTTTGTTCAGGGGATAAAAATTACATGGTCACTGACACGACACCAGTGCAGAGCTGAGTTGGATGAATTGACGTTCCCCCAAATGTAGACTGTTCAAAATAAAATACTTGGCTGACGCTTATACACAAATTCTGTCCATGCAAAATTGACTATGGTATTCTTGCATTTCAAGTAATTTCTCAGAGGATTTGACACATTAAATGTGTGAATACAACCACTGATTAAGGATAGTTGAGAATAGATCAAAACTTAAAGGGATACGCCGAGATATCTGTAGATGGGCGTTTGCCGGTCTAGATTCAGACTCCGATTCCATTCTTTCATTCCTAATTCTTCATTCTGTGTCCAGAAGGGGACTTCCCTGGGTTTACTTATTAAGCCACCTGTGATCTAACGCTGGCACAATTATATTATCAGCTGCTCCTGGCTGGGCAGTCTGCTCAGAGGGTGGCCTGTCAACAGCGCATCACAGGTAGCCTAATCACAGCGCTGAAAATAGTGCCGAATTATCTCTGTGTTAGTAGACAAACTGCAAGCTTTTTGTGCTGTTACTGGCACACATTTTGAATAAGCGACCATTTGGAAAAAAAAATAGGACATTTTTAAAAAGTAATTGAAAGTGTATTCCCCTCATATGGACAGGCTCTTTTAACAATGCAAGTCAATGGAAGCGGCTAACAGATCTGTAATTAAACAACTGACAGTCTGACTCTAGTCAACTAGTCTGACTGGGTAAGACAGGCAGAGGTAAATTAACAAATATCTTGGTGTATCCCTCTAAACATTCATATATTAATGTATATTTAATATGCATCACTGTAACAGCTGAAAGAACCACTGGTTCTCTGGTAAGCACATTTAAAGGAACCACATTGTACTTTTAAACAAAGATGAAAAGACCACTATACAATTGTGTACATCAATATTGTTAATGAATAATAATGACACTTCTTTAAAGAAACTAGTTCGTAATGTGTCTTCACCTCTGGCGCTACATAGAGATACAAATTCAAATGGCCCAATAAGAACAGAGGTTTTCAAATGCTAAAAGTAAGCAGCATAATGACTTTATTCTCTGTGGCCCTGTCATTCAAGACAAGGGGGCGGGTCTTCTTCTTTTGTCACTCACCTTGGCATATAATTAACTCCTGCTTAATATGCTGCTGAAGGGCCCTCTCCCCATGCCGGCCGCTTTGAAGCCCTAGTCCACACTCTGGATAAAACCCCAGTGGGATGTCTTCCTCTCTCCCTCTCTTTCGCTCTCCCACTCTCTCTCTCCCGCTCTCTCTCTCCCTCTGTGCATGTACGTGTGTGTATGTGTGTGTGTGTGTGTGTGTGTGTGTGTGTGTGTGTGTGTGTGTGTGTGTGTGTGATTTCATGTGGAGATTGTTGGTAAGTGTTTCTATGTTAATATTACACACCTAGCTACCGTGAGGGGCCTTTATATAAGAGGTCATTTACAAATGTGAGCCCCTGGAAATGTAACTTACATCTGCATGTTTCAGTAGATCAGCTATCCATTGGACAATGAAGCAATTGTCGTGGGGTATAAAACGTTAATACCACAACAGACATATTACAATAAATATAAATAAATCAATGTTAAGATAGACAGCCTCACAGGACATGGTTATATTTTATTAAATATATACTTTCTCCCTCTCTCTGATCCCCCTGTTATTCGTGTTCCCCTCCCCCTGGCCACCAAGGGCTTTGGCCCCATCTCATTCTTACCCTCTCCCTTTCTCCACACCTGGGATGCATTGCTTTGCATAACCCTGTAAGGGACTAATTCCGATTAGCGGTCGTGATGTTGCCGAATGAAAAGGTACGCTAGACCAATAGGCCTATCTGTGCTTCGGATGAGACGACGTAATGTTGTTGTTATTTGTTAATGTATGTAGGCCTAGTTTATTATTTTACCTACTTTGTGCTACAAAGTTTCGGTTTTTGTCCTACACATAGTCACCGTTTCTTTTGTCATTCGAAAATACAAGCACAATAAATAAATAAAAAATGCGGTGGTACAAACGTAATTCTAGGCCAAAAATGTATATTGGATGGGGACATTCAATTAATATAATTTACTTTACCATCGATATAATCTCAAACATATGTAGCCTATGGGACTATTTCGTTTCCTATAACAGGCCCACTGTTAATTCATCCCACTGTAACAACGCAGGGAGGAGAGCTGTGTCTTTCTGCTACAGTAGGTTTCAATATGCTCGGAGAAGCGGCTACCCGGCTCGCCATTATGTACCCCGCACAACTCCAGGAGTTACTTAGAGGTAGGGGGCTCTAGAGCGTTGAGAATGCCAAGGTGGGGGTCCTCGAAGCTGAGCGGGAGTTTTATTTCGGATGTTTTTTGAGTTGCTAAACAGATTATGGTCCAGATTCCCGCACAAAGAACGGTCAATGCACCACTTCCTACAGTCATTGAGGGATGAATGGAGCGCGGGAAGGGGGTCCTCTCCAGGGTACTTGAGCGCAGGTGCGATGCGCATACAGCCAAGCAATAAAACAACCCACTGGGGTGGGGGGGGGGGGGGTGATTTGCATATGAAGCATACCTGCCCAGATAAACATTCATCTTAAAAGCCCTATTTTGTAAGCAAACGACATATTGGAAACATCACAATTGCCGTACTTTTAAATGCCCCCAATACACGCGGTTATAATGGTTCATTTTATAAAGGGCAAAATCAGACACGGAAAACAATGTTGACGGTAACGTTAAATCGATAGATAGCTTGAACAATCTGAAACCATTGCGCACACTTTTTTTTTGTTTGCGCGTGAAGACAAGCCCGTACCGCGCACGAGATAACGTTGCGCTGTAAAGTCTCGAGCCCGCGGACTGTTACTCAGTACTCACAATCTCGACTAGCTTCCCGAAGTGGACCACGACAAGGCTCTTCAAATGAAGGAAACTCACTTAGAAAACGTACGACAAATATACAAAGCAGGGGGGGGGGGTTGTTGACAACAGTGTTCCACTAGTTGGCAAAGTTAGCCTACCGACTAGTAAACTTTATTTGGAAAGTTAATCCGTCGACCGCCGGCGGGAGGGGTCTGCGGTTCACCTTGTGAATAAGTGATCCGAGGGGGCCAACCTCTCCCTGGATGACATCACTCCAGCTCGGTGCTTGTTGGGTCGTCTGGAGTCCTCTCAAGACTCTAGTCCCCCGCTGTGATAGTCAGCGATGGTTCACGCCATTCATTCTGAAACACAGACTCAGGAAACGCACACACAGCTCATCTACTGTTCTCCGGACACTTATTGCAAATTGGCCAGTATGACAGAGGAAAGCCGGGGAAAACGGAGGAAACAAGCCAACCCCAAGAGAAGTAAAGGTAAGACGTGTGCCGCTTCCCTCAGGGTTTTAAACGTGTATCATGTGTATTCACGTTGCATGCTCTGTCGCCCGGAGAGCGACCCTGAACGCATAGCGTTGCATCCTGCAGCCTTAAAACGAACTACTGCCTGACGAAAACACAGCCTACTCAATCTTTTTTTTTTTATTCAAATTGCTTGATTTGGACCGTTATCACTTTTTGTATTATTTCTTATTTAATGTATTTGTCTGATTGGACCTGCAGCATTATTTGAAGGTTGTGTTGCCTAGTGGCTGCTCTCCAGTACAGCTCAGGGTAGACCACCTGTGGGAGCGCAGAGCCCGACGGCTTGTGCCAATGTTCCCTGCTATCTTGAAACAACTATTTTAATGATTTCTGAGCCAAAGATACGCCAAAAAGTAACAGACATTTAGGCTAACATACAACTATGATACCCTAAAGCCTAATAGGGTTAGCTTTTGTCAATTGGAAGGTGGAAAGCAATTATATTGCAGCAATTACAATATCCAACTTAAAAATCTTTTTATTTTTTGTAAAAACAGAATAACTGAAAAGTCCGTGGTTACGTTTGAATATGAGTCTTATATGTGGATCATTCTACACATCCCGAGTCTCTATTTTAGGATAGCTTGACCTAGACATATGGGCTAGTTCGTATTATTGTACAACTAGTCCTACTACTGAGTAATTATATGATAACACAGAGGATTATTATTAGGATTATTAAATTTGAGAAAACATCCATGACACTTGTAAAAAGCGAATTATTTGTCTATTGGAACCTGTGACTATTGTTGACATTTCCCTGTAATCCCTTACAATAATTTAAATGATCTGGCGTGCTAAACGGTCAGTCTTCACGTGGATCATGGCCTGTGTTTACAATTTTGAAAAACGCTAGATAGGCCACAAGTCCCAAAAGAAAAATAAGCGGGGACAGTTAAATTAGCATTGTTGCAGATTATGCACTCGTACATACTATTTGCAAGTTTATAAATAACAATTAATGTGCATATTCTTGTTTCTGTTTATATATTAGCCTATTTTGTCCCCTTTATTTAATTATATGATTGCATTATACATGTGAGAATAGTACAAAAACACTAAAAGAAAATGAAACTACTACACTATACATTTTGTATTTATTCAATGCATTCCCCATGTTAAGTGTAGTTCCAGTTCAAATGTGTGCAGAAGCAAACTTTGTTCTGCATGCTGACACATACACACCTTTAACACTGACACATGCATCCAGACACACACACATGAATAGTCATGCACACACACATTTGCATACGGATATGTGTATAGCATGTTGATGTTTATTAATTGAGTGGTTGAAATAGGCAACTTAATCCACATCACTGTTTGTGTGCAATGTCCGCCCATGCAACGGCAGTCAGTAGTGTGTGTGTGTGTGGTTGTGTGTCCTCGTTTAGTTTATTAGTTTGCAGTGAGAGTTTCCTCATTTGATTTAGACAGAGGTGTGAGGATCCAGGCTTAGCGGACTTACACTATGGTGACAGGCCCTTCGGCTGCTTAGTGTTAGTGTACTGTACTCAAACACACCCACACGCACACACACACACACACACACACACACACACACACACATGCAGTGTCACCCCTCTCTGTCACATAACGCCTTGCCATCACTCAGCCCATCCCATTTGTCCAATGGGCAGCATCACATCACCAGAGACAGTCCAGCCATCAGTAACAACTACTTCCTGACCAGGCTCCTCTCTTCATGGCCAGCAGTAACACTGCACTCCTTTGGTTTATTGTAGCGACCACAGGGGAAATATTAGGGCCTACATTTTCTGGGTTTTGAATTGCAGATGAAGATATGAATCCCTAGATGGCTATAGCAATGCTCATACTATTGATTTAGTGCACGAAGGTGATGGTCCTGGACTGAACTTTACTAATGTGTGTGTGTGTGTGTGTGTGTGTGTGTGTGTGTGTGTGTGTGTGTGTGTGTGTGTGTGTGTGTGTGTGTGTGTGTTCGTATGTATGTGTGTGTGTGTGTGTGTGTGTGTGTGTGTGTGTGTGTGTGTGTGTGTTCGTATGTGTGTGTGTGTGTGTGTGTGTGTGTGTGTGTGTGTGTGTGTGTGAGTGTGTGTGTGTGTGTGTGTGTGTGTGTGTGTGTGTGTGTGTGTGTTCGTATGTATTTGTGTGTGTGTGTGTGTGTGTTCATATGTGTGTGTTTGTGTGTGTGTGTTCGTAAGTGTGTTTTTGTGTGTGTGTGTGTGTGTGTGTGTGTGTGTGTATGTGTGTGTGTGTGTGTGTGTGTGAACAAAGAACAATGAACAATGACTTTGAATTCCCCAATCTGCATTTATGTATGTGCTTGAGTGCATTGATGTGTAGCTCAGTGTAATTGTCTGCCAGGTTTCCTTCTGCTACATAGGGTGTACACAGACACATGTGCGCGATGTGCACTAATGCATGTGTGTGTGAGCATGCAATTGAGCGTATACAGTGCTGTGAGCGTGGAATGCTGGGCTGGAGGTGGCTGTGCTCGTAGGGAGTTAAAAGCCCTTGATAAAACCCAATGAATTTGGCAGGCTCTGCTCACGAGACAGCAATTTGGGGATCTCTTCCAAACCAGAAGAAAGGGGAAAAACGCTCAGCCGGGGTTTTCGACTCTCTCCGAGGCGCCTATTGATTACGTCTCTGTCTCCCCCCATAAAACTGTCAATGTCTACCAGTATCAAGAGATGAACGGAAATTACAACCCCCGTTCCCCCACCAGATTGAAAGCAGCCTGTGCTAACAGTGTCAAGAAAGACAGGCAGAGAGAGGAAACATATGTATATACTCTATATTTATATATATATATATATATATGTAAGGTAATAGACAGATGGCCTTCTTGACCAAGTTTGAAGTGAGTCAGAGATTGACTTCGTCAAAGAATGGGAAAGTTTTCATTAGCTGGGCCGTGATAGTCAAAGTGGTGTAGCATGTTAGCATTTCTGTTATCTTTTTCTGATTACTGTGTAGTGTGAGTATCACAGACTTCTGCAGCGCAACACTTGCCCTTTTTGTGAATCAACGTTAGACTTTCACGTGGGCAGAGAACAGCATGGGACATGGAGGTAACACATTTTGTAGGTAACTAAGCACACAGAACAGAGTTGGCATAAACCAGGCTTGCTGATAAGCGCTTATTATACATATTAGTTGGTCATCCCTCTGCTACATTAAGATGACCCCAAAGGCCTGGCACACTTTAATCATTTATATTCAAGTCCATGAAAATCTATGTTCTATTGTTGAGTCTGTTTTTTTTAACTTTTCTCGCTCCTTCATTCTCATTTTTCTTCTTTTTTCAAGTGCCAACTTATTTAAACTCTTTCGACTTTTTTTCTCCTTTCTCCTTCATTGATTTCCAAACCCAAGTCTTTGTGTGCAGCTGGAGCCCAGCTGTGTGTCTGTATGTGTCTGTGTGTGTGTGTGTGTGTGTGTGTGTGTGTGTGTGTGTGTGTGTGTGTGTGTGTGTGTGAGTGTGTGCGTTCGTGTGGCTTTCTCTGGCACTGGGTTGCCACATCGGGCAGAACATACCATTTGAGAAAAGGGAGGGACACAACTACAACAGAAAAAAGAGTGAGAGAAAGAAAGGGAGAGGAGAGAAAAGTGAGAGCGTGTGACACACCATTGTGTTGCCCTGCACCGGCCTACAGGACAGAGTTAGCCCAGAGAAAAGGCAGATGAAGAAGAAAAAGATCAGAACACATTTTCTGGGGACAGGATGTGGGAGCCCTAGACATGAAGGAGAATCCCAGGCACCGGGTTTATTACCAATTTATTGCCAAGTGGGGGACAGATAGAGATAGGGATCGGACAGAGCAGGAGGAGACAGAAATAGTTTGACCGAGCTAGAGCGCTCACAAAAACCAGCATGAGGCGAAGAGGTGATAATGGAGGACGGTGGGGGGGGGGGGGGGGGGGGGGATTGGAGAGATATATAAATGTCGGCGAGGGACGAGAAAACCCGACACGAGTAGACAAGAAGAGGAGAAAGGAGAAGCGTGAGGTGAAGAACACGGATGGATCGAGGGCACTGAAGAGTTTAAATAGGAGAGGAGGAGAGGAGATAAGTGGCCGGCGGTCTCCGGTCGACCCCCTGCAGCTCCAGGAGGACTCTTGTGTGAGTCCTCAGAGGGCCTTTAGGCCCCAGTGCCAGTGGAAAGGGGGACCCCCTTGCCTCCAACTCCACCACACGACTAATCAGTTATTGATTATGTCACATTACACACAGTGTACTTTAAGGTTCGGATTAGTAACATATGGGGGTAAAAAGAGAAGAGAGAGAGGGGTCTATTTGTTTAATCCCCAAAATAGCCACAGCAATGCTGTGGTTGCGTGCTTGATTTAGTTATTTTGAAATTCCTAATTATTACGTTTTCACAAAGTTGGCCTACATGAACAACAGCCTTGGTTGTTTAGGCCAAGCATTTTGATAGCATTTTGGGGGCGATGAAGCGGCACACCATCACCTGAGCTGTCTAATACTGACGCTAGTGAAAGAAAACCACACACTAAAAACCACAGCTCCTTATAAGCGATATAGAGAAGTTGTTTTTAACATTGCACTCACACCTCTGGAAGATAAGTGCCGCAGAGAGCGTTGTTAATTATATGCGTACGTGTGTGTGTGTGTGTGTGTGTGTGTGTGTGTGTGTGTGTGTGTGTGTGTGTGATTTAGTTTGTATCTGTGAATGTGTGTCTGACTGTTGACACATTTAAATCCACTTTAAATATTTTCATTAATCACTCACCAATATCAATTAGTTTCACATTGCAATTTTCTTTGGCATGGAAGACAGACAGACATATATACAGATATTTAGAAAGATACGTACGGAAATACATACATACATACATACATACATACAGTATATACATACATACACACACATATACATACATACATTCATACATAGTGAGATAGATAGAAAAATCAACGGACAGAAATATAGATAGAGAGATGCATACATAGATGGATACATACTATATACTGTTAAAGCGCTCTCTAAATAGATAGAGAGATACATAGATAGATGGATAGAAAGATAGCATCAGGTAGTAAGGTTAATCCCATGTGATGTGAGTAACATAGATAGTAGTTGGCCTTTGGTAAACGTTACACCTGCTAGATGAAACTGGGCAGCAGAGTTTTGCGGACTTGGTTACCGTAGAAATGTATGTTTGTTCAAGCCTTCTCACACATCCCCGCCCCCCCCCCTGCTTATTCCTTCACCTCTAACCTCTGTGTTAATACGCTGTTTAAGCGTTATTTCACTCGGTTTAACACCCATAACACCCACGGTCCGCACCCATTTTATACATATATTTATGACCAGAAGGGTTTATTATTAGCAGTGTTTCAAACAACGCAGCCCTACAACTCGGCAACATCCACGGTGACGTGAACTGCAGAACCCAACGGGTGGCTGGGTTTCACCTTCCGCCCGGTTTACTCCGACAGCAACATGTGTACCCAACATGGAAAACAGTTTAGGGTCATCTTTGGTTTTGCGCTGTATTTCTCCTCCATTTCTCTCATTCATCTCATTGAGTGGTTTTGTATTCGGCCCTTCAAATAATATGCATCTTGATTAGACGATTTCATAGCACACGATTCCAGTTTGTCTTCTTTAAAGTTTCATGTGAAACGTCTGGGACGGAGCCGAAATGTGGGCAACGCTGGAATGCGCCATGCGTTCCCTTTAATGTAGAGAATGCAGTCACCATGGTTAGATATCTGTAGGCTATTATCTTGTTGTTGATTCCTCACCATATATCCTATCATCGGGGGGAGGGGTTGAAATGATCACACGGAGGGGAAAGTGTGGGGGAAGTCGTTCCCCTCCTCTATCTGCGATCCTCCTCTCTGTACCTGTGATCAGCAGGTACCAGTACCAGCCTTATCTGACCTGCAAACCCAACTCTCCCCCACACACACAGACAAACACACACACACACACACACACACACACACAAATATGCATGCATGAGTGCACACACACACACACACACACACACACACACAATCATGAAGCAATGAAGGCATTCCATCTCAGGCTGCAGTGTACTTTACTTAACTTAACATTTTCTAAAGCTTTGCAGGTTTCTATATCTTTCAGTTTGATCTCTATTGGTCACCATCGTCACAAATCACAAATTAAACTCACATGTAGAAGTAATGCAGCACAAGATAACAGAGCAAAATAAATCCATCAGGCCTTGTTAATTCTAAAAAATAATTAAAATCACGTGAAAAATGGGTAAGAATAAAGTTCATTGGTGGAGTAAGTAAAGTAAGATCTACTCATCTTTAATATCTCAGGTAAGAAAGAGACCAGGAAGAAGCATTTATCACACAGGAAGCTCAAGGGGGTCTGATAATGACACCGGTCTGATGCTCGGATGCTTATCAATTTGTTTACATAAAGGAGTCCCACGCGACTGTTGACAGGTTTGCGTAACGATAGTCTGACACAGAAGGCAAATCATTTTAAATAATTTTTTAATAATTTCATTATATGACTATTTTGCAGTGCGGTTAAACATGTGTAAAATCAGACTTTATAATTGTCCAACACACACACACAAACACACACACACACACACATGCATATACCCACATGCCGTTTTCATGTTTCCTCAAGCTTTTATTTATTACTTTGTGTCTTTTTGCGATAACTTTCTCTTAAGTTTCTGATTATAATGTCCAGTGACATCTATTTGTGCTCTCGCTCTCTCTCTCTCTCTTTCTCTCTCTCTCTCTCTCTATATATATATATATATATATCTGCATCTCCCTCTCTATCTGTGTCTCTCTCTCTCTTTTATTCTGGAATGTTGCTCTTTGCTGTCTTCCTCTGCCTGTGTGCTGTTACAATATCTCCCCCCCCATACACTCAACATGTCTCTCTATCTGTTTTCTATCATTCCATTCAGTTCCTCTGTATCTCCGTTGCAACCATCTCACCTCTCTCTCTCTCTTACTCTCTCTCTCTCTATTCTCTTGCTGTCCCACCACCCATCCATCCGTCCATCCAAGCTCTCTCCTCCTCCCCATGGACCCCACCCCCTGCTATCCCTTGAGATTCCCCCCCCGCCCCCCCGCGCCCCCCTCCCCTCCCCTCCCTGTCCCACTGACGCCACACACTGCTCCCATCCCCCGAAAGAAACCACTTCAAACAGCCAGCGCCATCAAAGGCCTCGTCGTCGACTAGCAGGCCAGCCAGCCAGCCAGCCAGTCCGCAAGCCTTCTGCTTCGACTTAAAATTACTCTGGTCTCAGTCGCGGGCTGCTTTCCTCTTCTGATACACATCAAAGATCCAGTTAAGCTGCAAGTTTTGCTTTTTAAACGTCTATTTCTCTTGCGCTCGACGGTTTTACTGAACGGCATTCGGCAAACTGAGGTTTCCCCCGCCCCCCCCCCCCCCCCCCCCCATCTGCCTTTGTTTCTTCCTTTCTCTTCTTCTCCTCCCTCCATCTCTTTGTCCTCCCTAACTCTCTCCCCACCGTGCTCTCCCCCAATACTTGGCCCGTGTTGGTACCTAAACACACACACACTCACACACACACACGTGTGTGTGTGCGTGTGTGTGTGTGCACTCTATTTCTCTCCGCTGTGGTTGTGCTGCATTGGCACTTTCCTCACTCACTTTAATTAGTTGATGTTTCAAGGCGTTGGCCTGTACTTCACATGACACACATGCAAACACACACGGCAACACATGCACGCAGGAGAGTGTATGTGTGCAACACACACACACACACACACACACACACACACACACACACACACACACACTGTGAAGAGTAATGTATATTAATCTAAACATATAGATCAATGTGTGAATGTTTGTTGATCTCTGACTGCCTATGAGAGTGTGTCTATATATGTATGTCTGCATTTCTTTGTAGGAATGTGTTTCTTTGTGTGTGTGTGTGTGTGTGTGTGTGTGTGTTTGTTTGACTTTAGGTGTCTGTGCCTATGCACATGCACTATGCCTGTGCATGTGTGCATGGGTAAATCTCCCAATGGTGATTGAGAGACAAGTAGACGAGGAGGCGGGACAGAAGGAGGAAGTGGAAGATGTGTGTGAGTGAGGAGTAGACCAGGAAAGGTTGGAGGAGGAGATTATATGAGACACCGAGAGGGATGGACAGTGTGAGACAATTAGAGACGATGACATTTTGGAAAGGCATCCTTCTTGTTGTTTCATGCTTGCTTTTTACATGCCACATGTAGTTGTTAAAATCGTCTGGCTGCATCATCTTCTGGGTGGGATGTCATATCCACGTGTCATGCCAACACGTACCAGAGGGGGGCGCCCCCAACTGTTTACAAAAAAGAAAGTGAGCAAACATCATAGACATCGTTTTCTTCACTGTAATGTAGGGCAACAGCAACAATTGTTGCGGTGTAAAGTTATGTTAATTTGACACATAAATATATTATATATGTAGATGAAATGGAATTCAACATTTTCTCATTTGTTTATTAATATAAAGCCAAAAAGAAATAACGATAAGAGGTAACAGTAAGGGTACATTAATAAACATTATATTAACATTCAAGCAGAAGAAAGCAACTTACAGTTTACTTATCGGGTTCATGTTAACTAAGGTAATGGTGTTCATGTTAACTGAGGTATTAATGTATACATTATTTATAGGGTTAGGGTGATCCCTTAACCCTAACACTAACCCCACCACCCCTTGCCCTAGCCCCTATGCAAATGCTATATAATAATGCTTATTACAGCACTGGCTTGTATTAAATAATGGTTAATTAATATCCCTTTATTGTAAATTGTTACCAAAATAAGAATAAAACAAAAAATGACATCATATAATTCAATGTATTGTGTACTTTTCATATTCTCTAAATATTTATATTGACTAAATGTCATTAAACTGTGACTGTATAAATCTAAAAGTCTTTCAGCTCGCTCCATCACCGTTTAACACACTTAAATCCAACGATAACCACCTCAATGTACCGGCGGTGAGGGTTCAGATAAAGGCTGTTATCAATGTCAGGCTCACCACTACTAAAAAAAGTATGACCCTGTACAGATGTGGAAAGCACATCTGTACCATACCCAACATATTTGTAGCGCCCTTAAAACAAATCACCCATGGAACGCAACAAAAAGCGTCAAGTCATGTAGAACCAGCCAACCCCGAGCCCACATTATATAGCTGTTAAGCTCAAAGAGAACTTTTATTTCAAGCGTATCCCCTATTAAAAAAGAAAAGTACTTTTGTCTTCCTGACGAGAGTGTTTTAATATTCAAAAGGAGCCACTATGCTGTGGTTTCTTGCGCCAATGTACAAAATAAGGAGCCACATCAAAAAGCCCAAGCAGTTCCCCGAGCATTCTCACGTCAGGAAAAAAAAAATAGAGAAAAGAGAGGAAAAACAAAATTTGGGAGGGGGGGTATTTATAGAGTGGTGTGAGAGAGTCTGCAATGACAGGCGTCTAATAAAGTGGCGTTTTGGGTTTTGATTCACGGTGCGGTCGAGCCCACGAGTCCCTTTGTGACCGTTAGTGCATTCCTCCACAGCCCCAATCCCTCGCCTGCTACACGGAAACCTCATGTCAGGGAACAGCCAGGCTAGGGTACAGGCCCCTGGGGCACCGGCCCCTGGGTGCAGGGTACAGGCCCCTAGGTGCAGGGTACCGGCCACTGGATGTAGGGTACAGGCCCCTGGGGTACCGGCCCCTGGGTGCAGGGTACCGGCCCCTGGGTGCAGGGTACAGGCCCCTAGGTGCAGGGTACAGGCCCCTAGGTGCAGGGTACTGGCCACTGGATGTAGGGTATAGCCCCTGGGGTACAGGCCACTGGGTGCAGGGTACAATCCCTGGGGTACAGGCCAGAGGGAGCAGGGTACAATCCCTGGGGTACAGGCCACTGGGTGCAGGGTACAATCCCTGGGGTACAGGCCACTGGGTGCAGGGTACAATCCCTGGGGTACAGGCCACTGGGTGCAGGGCCCCTTTGGGCAGGGGGCTGAGTGCACTCTGCAGGATGTTCTCCCTTAAAGCCAATGCAAACTCTCTTTTGCATTGTGTGTGTGTGTGTGTATATCTTATTCACACACACACACACTCATACCGACTCTTGTTTCTAACACCATGATGTGTGTGTTGTGGTTGTACCAAACTGTGCTAAGTCATAAAGTGTCTGATATATTTGTTTGTAAACTTGAAATATTGAAATCTGTGCACACCAACTAATCAACAAGTCCTTTAGAAAGCGAGCAGCAGCTCGCGGCGGGCATAGCGTCGCACAGCGCTATCTCGATGCGAGCCCGCGTGTCTCTAGCCGTAGCCTAGCTGTAAACCAGGAAGTAGACGGTAGGAAGAAGGGGAAGGCAGTGGACCACAGAGGTTGCCGGCACTCATCGCCGCTCGCACCTCCTTCATGCAAAGGGGAAGGAACTGCCACCGCAAGATCTCTCTCACGCTCGTTTTAGACACCTATTGAAACACACTGTTGCACACCGGAGGGAGAGTGAACACAATGCACATCTCTTTGCATCACCGCGTTGATCGGTTGAGTCGTGTTTATTCTGCCCCGACATTGAATCACGTGGGTCACGTGATGCCGCTTCCTGCACACGCCTGTTTCCATAGGAGCGCCGCGATGACGAGCGTCCACCTTTTGTGGTTGTGGTCGTGTACGTCTGTACGTTTGTGTCTTTGTGTCGCAATCATCACCATAATATCCTTCCCTCGCGTAAGGAATGGGGGGCAGTGTCTCGGTGTTTTCTTGACATAAATCAAAGGTCAACAGTTTAAACGTGCATTGTTATATCGTTACATACATAGTATGCAGAGGGTCACTGGGCTTGGGCTATTGTTGTGTGCTTCCTTGAAGTCGCTAACCAGCTCAGCTCAGCAGATGTACTTTACCGAAGGGCTTTCAGTGACATGAAAAGCAGTGGCCAATTTGGGAGCCATTCTACGGACAGTGTTTTCAGATGTGGAAGCCCTGACACACTTTACTCAGTAACACAGTTTGTTAAGAGCAGGGCTCTTCAAATGTTTGCCTTGGGCCATGGAGGCTACTGTGAGGATGTCTCTATGGGACAGTGACTTGCAAGCAGCAGTCGCACTAATAGGGCCAGTGGTTTGAAAGTCAATATGTTTTATCAATGAAGGGATGTTTGGACTGGAGCTATAGGCTGTGTCTCCAAAAAAGAATTTAAGTTACCAACAAACACACACACACACATGTCAGATGCACACACACGCACGCACACACACACACACACACACACACACACACACACACACACACACACACACACACACACACACACACACATACACTCTGGCTCTCTCTCTCTCTCTCTCTCTCTCTCTCTCTCTCTCATTCCTTCACACTTTAAAGAAAGCACTCGTACACACACACACACACACACACTGTTGATTGTTATCCTTTGACCAGCATATGATTCTTTCATCAAGCGTGCTTCTGCAACCTTTAACTAGTTTATGGAATATTTTGTTGTTCCAGCTTTTGTTTATTTTATTCATGTCCTGTCTGCACACTCTTCACAATCATACATCTGTACATATAGATGCCCCCAATGCCCTGTGTGTGTGTGTGTGTGTGTGTGTGTGTGTGTGTGTGTGTGTGTGTGTGTGTGTGTGTGTGTGTGTGTGTGGGCCTGAGTGTATTCATGTGAACGCGTGAAGCCAAGAGATAGAGAATATGTTTTGTGTGTGTGTGTGTGTGTGTGTGTGTGTGTGTGTGTGTGTTAGAGGGCTAGAGAGACTGTGGGTATGTGTGTGTGTGTTGCTCACCCCATGCTGCAAGCTCTCAAGAGCTGCTGTGGGAAATTCCCCCCACCGTTGCTTTTTTACATATGTGGTAGGATCTGTTTGACACACACAATCCTCTCTAATGCTCCTGTCATCCATTCTAATATCTCTCAGTATTTCCAATTCAGTTCTTTCCATCTCGTCCCCTCCAATGTCTCTTTCCATGATATAAGCAAGTTAGCAGAGCTCTCTCACCTTTTTTTCTTGCCTGTATCTCTGGAGGTTTATCTTTGACTAATATCACGCCATGTAACCAAGCTGTCATATACAGGTATGATCAGGCAGGTCTCATGCGGTATAAATGCTCCCTCAACATGCTCAAGTGCAACACGCCTCATGACCATGGCCCTGTGTGAGTTGCTAGTTGAAGCTTATAGTTATTGTCATATATCCATAATGACAAACAGCAGACAAAATGCAATAATATCCATGTCTAAATAGATGCAGACTCAAACAGAACCTATAGACTCCACTGCGTGACTCCCTCATGTCGATTTGCTCAACGGTTTGGTTTTTCACCATCTCTGGACAAAAATCTGGCACTGAGCTATGTCATCACACTGCAACAAACATCATGTTCAGATGTATGTCCGCTCCTTTGGTGCTCCCATGATGTCATCTACAGTCAGCGAATTAGGATACTCACGCCACCTAAGTTATTATCAACACCGCCACACAAAAGACAATTTTTTCCACATCAGTGCTTTCCGTGAAGTGTGGATAGGTGATGGTGGCATTTTGAAAAGTGTTGCTTGCCTAACCAGCTGTTTCAAAGTCAGCAGTGCATTGACTATTAAAGGTCAAACATGTTCGAAAGGTGTCGCAAGGGAGTGCGTAACGTATTCACTCGGAATGTGAAACTCTACAGTGAGAGCAGATGGAACGATATTGATAATATTGTTTAGTTGTTTTGTTGGAGTTGTCATCGTGGTAGCTGCCTGCTTTTCAGTGTAGCTTGCGCCGGAGAGGAAAAACAGAGAGGACTCTGTCCCTGAGAGAACGAGAGTTTGCGTCGCACATGAGACGAGAAACATTAAGTGGGCGTCATCTAACGTTGTGGTGGCTTTTGACTCATTCTACAAAAGTGAGAAGGACGTTTTTTTTTTAACTCGTTCACACAATACGTTTTTTTTGTTTATTTTTCTATCGAGGGCACGTCAGATTTTTGGTGCTAATTTAAAGCAGAATTAGTTTTCAGAGAAGATGCAGATGCATATGGATGCCTGGACTGAGCAGCTGAGATAGGTATAGTACAACAACTAAATGCTTATGGGTTAGGTATGTGTCATGTCTGTTTGTGTGGGGGTCTCTCATAGCTCTTATGTGGTGATTTAGTCTTTAACATCACACCAAGGCTCTCAACCTTATGAAACTATGACAAACATTGAGAAGAACAAAAGATTTCATGTGCATGATGCAATTTCGAAAATGATATAGCACAGTTATTTCCCTTAATGTAACATAGTGTGCCTTTAATGTAGCTAGGTATTTAGTTGTACATAACAATTATTTTCTGGATCAAAATAATCAAAACAATGGATGACATTTTGAATAAATTGTAATGATTTACTATAAATAAAAGATTGCTATTGTTTGTGCTTCAAAAGAAACCACATAAAAATAATAAATCTAAATAAACATGTGTCAATGGAGGAATAACCATATGGCATCAAAACTAAATTTAACTAAACACATTTTGAACCAATTCCCTGCAAATTCAATTCCCTGTTTATAAATATAGCTTTTCTGTATAATTTTCTGCTCATCCATGTTTAATCTTAATACACAATTCAAACACAACACCAAATGCTTTGGTGAAAGTTGTATAATAATAATAATAATAATAATAATAATAATAACAATGTTCATCATCAATCATCAACAACATTATCAATAATAATACAATTATTAATTGTATGTCTACTATTTGTAATTCTAGCTATATAAAATCAGTAGAAATGGAAACAATTATGTAGCAATGGAACATACTTTTTGCCTGTTGCAATTTCAAAACCAAGAGAAACAAACAAGGTAATTCCTCCGTAATTATTGTGTACTTAGCATTGCACCACATAATTACTAAGTGAATACAAGGTCACATGTGCGCTATAAAATAAACTGTAGTTCAGGGTGCTATTGTAGATGGCCTTCGCACTGTAAACAGAGCAGTGTACAGTATTTAAAATCAAACAACGACCCCAGAATGTTTCCTCTGGCAAAGGACAACGCAATTACAACATTGAGAGACCCTTTTTTTATTGATTGCTTGCATGGGACCTGTTTTGTTATGTGTATCTTTTTCATAGGAATCCTGTAATTTATAACTAATGAATCTAATTCTCCTGTGTAACCATCAAACATTTATGTTTGATGATTTATTCTTTGATTATGAGCAACACTCTTCATCTGTGCATATTTGAAGAAAATTTAAAAAGCTGAACCAAAATACATAGTTAGGCCTATTCAAAATCAAGCTAAACAAAAATGTGTATGCTGATGAAAGGAGCTTATTGACATTTGGGGGCCCTGGATCCAAATGGCTTGTATACTCCTTCATTTTTAGTGGCGGCTAGATAACTAGGAATAGCAACATGTCGGGGATTATCTTTGTGTGAAAGAAACAAACGAAAACCTCCAGAACCGATTGGGTTCCCAGACTCCGAAAGAACCCTTCAACGGTATTTCTAGGCTAGGCACCGGGCAGATCCTTTCACCGAAAATACCAAATACATACCGCCATTAGTCATTCTCAGAGTGAGTGAGAGTAAGATTACAAGAAAGCCATTGTGATTGCTGGGATCGTATTGTTGTCAGGCCATCAGACACGGTCCCTGAAGGTCTGAGCCGTCGTGGAGCATGAGGCAGCACGGCTCAGCTCGTTCGCTCTCGATATGACTCAAGCTCTTCCCACACACGCTACAGCTCGCCGTGGCAACATGCTCTGTTTGGCTCGCGCAGCTGCTGCTGCTGCCGCCGCCGCCGCCGTGGCCCCAAACGTGTTGTGCTTTGGTTGTCTGCTGTGTGTGTAATGTCGGCCGACAATGTTGAGCTGACAGAAAGAGGTATAGCGTCGCGTTCGATGGTCAATATTAAAATACGACAACTTTGTAGCCACGGCACGGCATGAGAAATAAATGATCTGCACCCGAGCGCCCCCCGTGTACGTACACACGTGAACTCACAAAACATTGATCATGTACGCGCACACACACACACACACACACACACACACACACAAACGTACGTTCGCACACAAAGCCAAAACCCCCTGCGCCGTTCAAAGATTGTCTTAAAGAAAAGAGCTGGTGAAGAATGTACTTGCCATCCAAATAAATAAATCAACAGGGCCAATAATGAAAGCCATGCCTGCTCCGTGCTGCTTTAATGACAGCCCGTGTAAGGGCCCACTGTCACTCACTGTCATGTGTGGGAAAATGAGAGCCAATTTGAGGATAATCCGGACCAGATTGTCGCTCTTTCAGGAGCCCCGGTGGTCATTCCTATCAGGCACAGGCATCTCCGCGGGCCTGATAAGTTCCCCCAAAACTACATTCATTTAACATCCTAGCTACGCCTTTTTTTTATTATTTTTTTTTTAAGGGAGCCGGTCTGGAGAATCCGCGCACACACACCACCCCGCCGGGTATACCACACTTGGATCGTTTTTTTTCCAGTGTTTGTGTGTTTGTGTGTGTGCTTGTGTGCGTGTGTGTGTGTGTGTGTGTGTGTGTGTGTGCTTGTGTGTGTGTGTGTGTGTGTGCTTGTGTGTGTGTGTGTGTGTGTGTGTGTGCTTGTGTGTGTGTGTGTGTGTGTGTGTGTGTGTGTGCGTGTGTGCGCTTATGTGTGTGCGTGTGTGTGTGTGTGTGTGCTTATGTGTGTGTGTATGTGTGTTTGGGAGCCCCCCCGCGCGTCCCCTTCTCTTTGGTGTACACTACACTAGTCATAGCTGAAGTGCAATGACTAAATTCAGGGGGCTAATTTTGATATTTTGATGTGTGTGATGAAGATCACAGAGGAAGTCATATCCAACTTGAGGCCACCCCCGCGGTGTCCTTCAGGTAACACACGTAGAATACATAAAATACATCGAAACAAAGTGAACACAACGCGGTTCGCTCCTCAACCCCTACGACTCACGGCGTCTGCGTCATTAAAAAGACGCGTGTGAGTAAGTATTTTCACGGCGTCGACATTTGACATTTCTCTGGAGGCGAGTGTTACTAGAGGCAGCCTCCCCTTGACAACAATTAGGCTTTGGTTAATTATTTATTTTCTGTTTCAAAGGCGTCGTTCAGGAGCCTCATTGGACAGGGCAATAGTCGTTACTCGGGACGGGGATTAGATATTGCCAATCAGTGGCGGGCGAGGCAGAGAGTCCTCAAAGCAGCCTGGGAAATCAGAGCCAACAGTTGAAATCCCAGCCATGTGTTTGTGATTGTCATTTATTGTGTTTGGGAACAAAAGAAAAAAAGGGTCTCTCCAATAGTGGGGCAACGTTTTATGCTTTTGCCGTTTTATCAAAACGCACATAGACACAAATCACATGCACGCACATACACACACATACGCACCACACACATACATACAAACGCACACACACACATACACACAAACACATGATACACACACAAACGCACGTACGCACACACATACGCACACACACACACACACACACACACACACACCCAAAGCACACACATGCACACCCGGCACACACACTCACATACACTCGTGCACACAGGTGGCCTCACTTGCCCCCACACACCCACAGTAATTAATCATATGTAAATGAACCACTTCAATGTGACACCTACACAGGCATGCACCGTGGCCCTTTGCAGTTTAACACCCACTCGAAAAAAGCAAGAAAGCATTTTGAAAAAATGCTGAAATCATGCATCTTACATTTTGGACAAAGGGAACCGTTTATTTCTGTGTGTTTCATTATTGAGCAGAAGTAAAATATTACAGGTCTGCTGTTGGTTTGAAAGTCACCCCCTGTGGAGAATTGTTTCTGTAATCTCCCGGTTACCAGCGTAAAGCCCTTCTCTTTAGTGTTGAATATCTACTGGGCTGTCCAGGTTACACAGCAAGAGGAGCCCATCTGCCTTGTGTTGATCACAACCCACACATCAAACTACATAAAAATCAGATGAAATATCGGTGTGTAAAAAGAAACACATTGTACAACTTGACATAAAGGATATTCTGTTGCCTTTTCCTTAAAGTGTAATGGGATACTGCAGAAATACAAAAATCGAGGAGAAACGTATAATTATTGTGTTTTTCATGTTTTTGAAGTTAAATGTCACGTAAGAAATACCAGAATTTATGAAAGTCTTGTAATTTGTGGTGGAAGACTAAGAAGTCCCCTTTGTAATGTTATAATCCACGGCTCCAACAATGGAAAACCGTATCGAAACATTTCAACCTGTTAAATTTCCATTGTGATCTATGATGAATATTCAAATAAATAACACATTCAATTGGTATGAGATTCAATATAGACCTATAACGTTAAAATGTGGCTCGTATAGGAAACATTTATTTCAAAATACCTTCATAACCTGTCTCAACCATCATATATAAATAAATATGACATTATTAAAATATAGTATGTCTCTGCACATGGACAATATAATTAACTCTCTCTCTCTCTCTCTCTCTCTCTCTCTGTGTCTCTGTGTCTCTCTCCCGTCCCGCCCCCAGTGGAGCGGGTGTGTTCGCTGGGCTCCGAGGGGGAGGATGAGACGGGGGGAGGCGTGTGGAGCATGGAGCCCCAGGACTGCCAGGGGAGCCCAGACAGCCTGACCCCCAGCCACGAGATGGTGAACACGGCCAGCCCCTGCACCCGCTCAGCGCCACCGCCGCCCCCGCCGCCCACACCGCCGCCGCCGCCACCACGCAGCCTCAGCAGCCACGATGGCAGGCACCCCTGGGCCCTGCAGACCGCCCACCCGGTGGGGGGCGGGGACGACGAGGGGGCCGTCACCCTCCTGACCCCCAGAGACGGGGAACACCAGCAGGGATCCGTCGCTTATCAAAGTAAGGGTCCGGAACACAATGCAGATCTTTAGTGTCACCGTAGTGCAGGCGGTAAACGGGCCTCATGAGCTGTGATGCATGACGGTTCACAGATATCTGATCGAAACGCCCGGCTGGCTGATAAGATAAGACATCTCCATCGTTCGCTTCTCAGAGACCCAAGGGCAGTTTTTCTGCCCGGCACAAATATTATCTTAGACATGACACATCGTGATTATTATTCTTTTTTTAAGCGTTTGTTGTTGGGTACAACAGGTAAAAATGTTGACTTCTCACAACGCCCCCCCCCCCCCCCCTAGAAACACCTTCTGACCAACTCCTCCAATCAGGGCCTTTTCTGCCAGACATTCGTTTATTTTGCTTCTTCATTCCCCCCCCCCCCCCGCCCCATTTCTCTTTGAAAAGCCTATGAGAAAGCATGACAAAAGAACTCATCCCACACAATGTCACAATGTTTCCAACGCATCAAAGAGATGACGTTACGCTGCTGAAATCCGAGCCCAGCGACACGCGGCTTTCCCTTTTATTTAGCCCCGATCAAAGGGCCCGGCGCGGCTTTCCCTTCCTAACAATCACTTAGCTCCCTCGCCTCTCCTGATGCGGCCCCTCCTGATGAAGGCAAAGCGCCGATTTTACACGAGCCCACCGCAGCCACTCTTCCCCCCCCCCCCCCACCCCGTCCACGACATCTGCAAACATTTGAAAAATCTTCGTCAGGCTTCGTGGCGGCGCTGTCTGTAAGCAAAAAAAAAAAAAAAAACTTGCCCCAGTCGGGAATATAAGCAACTTTCCCAGTGTGCTCCGGTCGTGTACGGACAGGGGGGCTTTCTGTCCCTCGTCCCTCCTCTCTCGCTGTCGTCCAACGCACTCGAGGGCCCTGACGGTTGTGTAGAAATATCTTTCATTCATTTTGCGGTGCCAGGATATCAGATGACGAATACAAATGCAAATCAAATGCAACGCATCGCCGAGTTGATTATGTTGTATCAAATGTTACACATCTGAGAGACTCCACCGCGCGTGTCTTTCTCTTGTAAAATGTCCACACACATCTTCAAATTCCCGACAAGATCTCCTTGGAGACCCACACTCATCTCACTCACACCCCACACACTCAACACTCACACCTCCCGTTGCTCCTCTCTCCAGGTAAGACCACAGACTTCCCGTGTGCCTTAGAGGACCTGGCCCACTACGAGTTCCTGGCCCAGCTGAGGAAGGCCACCAACTCGGACGCCATCCAAAATGGCGGCGGCTCCCTCTACCACCACCTCCACCACCCGCACGGCGGCAGCCGGCACGAGGAGCTGCCTCCTGCCATCTGGTCCCCAGGGGCCCAGCACCACTCCCCTGAAACACTCGGTAGGGTTAGCACTCACACCCACACACACACACACACACACGCACACACCCACACGCACACACCCACACGCACACACACACACACACACATGCACACACACGTGCACAAACAAAAACACACACATGCGCACGGCCACACACGCGCGCACCCACGCAGGCTTGGGAGGATTTGACGCATGGACGTTTTCAATTCAGAGTACGTTGTTAATTGTGAAACGGTATGAATGATTCACGTCTCTCTCTCTCTCGGTCCCTGTGATCTATCTGTCTGTCTCTCTCTCTCTCTGTCACAACCTCTTACACACTCAAAACCGCGGTCCTGTGAACGTATTGTTTTTCCGAACGAGCCTGATCTCATGTGGATGCTGGTTGTTCCAGACGTGACGGAGGGTGCGAGGGGCCCGCACGTGTCCTGTCCCTTCTGCCAGAGGAGCTACCTGCAGGGGCCGGCCCTCAGGCAGCACGTCAGATCCTGCCAGGAGAAGCACGCCGAGCACATGGTCTGCCCGCTCTGTGGCTACACTGCCACCTGCAGGGCCCAGATGGAACGGCACCTGGTGCTGCACAACCAGGTCCACGACAAGGTGAGCTGCCCCCCCCCCATGAGTAGGGGGCCTTGAACACTGTTGAACGCTGAGATTCAATTGTTGTGATTAACCACCTTTGAAATAACTATTGAAACAACGGCTAACAACTATTGATCCGTGTGGTGCTTCACATATTCATTCATGTAATAACAACAGAGAATACTTATTTTGATGAGTGAACTGAAAACGGTGACTGAAAAGAATGAATGAACGTGATGGTAAACGCCTCCGCCTTGTTGGTTGTAGAATTCCATCAGCTCGGACCAGGGCCCTGAGACCAGGAAGTTCAAATGCCAGCAGTGCGGCAAGGCCTTCAAGTACAAACACCACCTCAAAGAACACCTCCGCATTCACAGCGGTAAGAAGCCATGTCCTCGATCCCACCCATCACAAGGCATTATCAACACACACATTGTCATCAAACATTTAACAGTCGAACAAGAAAACCAAACAGCAAACAGAGCAAACATGACACTCAACCAAACCACGTGGCGAGTGTGAGACATAACCCTGTGCGTCCCGCCCCCCCCCCCCCCCCCCCCCCCCCCTGTCCCGCCCCCTCCAGGTGAGAAGCCGTACGAGTGCTCCAACTGCAAGAAGCGCTTCTCTCACTCGGGCTCCTACAGCTCCCACCTGAGCAGCAAAAAGTGCCTGAGTGGTGGAGGAGGAGGAGGAGGAGGAGGGGGAGGAGGCGGAGGAGGAAACATGGCTGAAGCTGCGGGCATCTTCAACGGCCTCGTCAAAGCCTCCCACTTCCTCCCTAACCACCACCACCACCACCACCACCGACACCAACACCACCACCTCCCCTTCCCCGCGTCTCCCCCTGCCGACGGGGAGAGGAACTCCAACGGCAGGCACTCTCCGTTTTCCCCCGGCTCCTCGGACGGCCTGGTGTTCCTGGACTCCCAGCAGCAGCAGCAGCAGCAGCAGCTGTTGTTGTCCCCGCAGGACGGCCCCCAGAAGCCCTCTGCGTTCCAGAGGGCCGGGGGCTTCTCCGGGCTGTGGGACCCCGTGGCGGAGCTCTCCCTGAGGGCCAACGTGTTCAAGAGCGCCGCCCTGCTGCCGTACCTCCAGTCAGGGGCCAAGTTTGAGGAGGTCCTGCAGAAGATGCTCCACAGAGAGGGCAAGAGACCCCGGGAGGAGGAGGAGGAGGAGCAGGAGGAGCGGGAGGAGCAGGGGGAGTTGGAGGAGGAGGGGAGGCAGGGGGAGGACGAGGAGGAGAGAGCTAGAGCCGGAGGAGCGGGAGGAGAAAGGGGAGCCACCGCGGAGAAGAAGAGGAGGGTCGCGGAAAACGGAGGCGGGACGGCCGACGAGGCGTCCGGGTCTCCGGACGGGGGGAGGGCGAGGAGAGGGAGCGGGGTGAGGGGGGCGGAAGGGGAGGTGGGGGGCCACGCCGCAGCGGGGGTGACGTGCCGCTGGTGCCTGCAGCTCTTCCCCAACGCGGTCGTGCTCCTGCAGCACGAGCGCTACCTCTGCAAGGTGACCCCCGGCCCGGGCCCTCGCGGCAAGGGTCCCGCCTCGCCGCCCCTCCTCTTCTCCGGGGCCTCCTTCCCGCCCGACGGCCGCCCTGCGGGCGCGTCGCCCCGGCGGCAGAGGCCCCCCCACCAGCGGCACTCGGCCCCCCAGCAGCAGCAGCTCCTGTTCGCCGTGCAGGCCTCGCCGACGCGGCCCCGCCCCGACGCCCCGTCTCCATACTCCTACTGGCCCGGGCAGCCCGGCCGCAGCCCCGCGCAGCCCCTCAGCCCGGCGTCCGCGCAGCTGCCCTCCCCCAGGGCGCGGATCAGAGTCCCCCCCGCCGGGTTCGGCTCCCCCCTGGGCCTCACGGACCCCTCCGGCCGCCGGCCCCCGGGGGTCTCCCCGCCTCAGCAACACCGGCTCAAGAGAAGCTGGCCCGGGGGGTCCCAGAACGAGCCTCTGGACCTCTCGCTGCCCAGGCAGCCCTCCTCCTCTGGCGGCGGCGGCGGCGGCGGCGGCCACGCCGAGGGCCAGACCTCCAACGGAACGCCCGCCACGGAGGAGAGGGCGGCGGTGGAGGCCCAGCAGATGACCAGACTCCAGAGTCCCGGCCGGCCCCTCTTACACCAGCACCTGGCCTTCGGCGGGGGAGGCGGCGGCGGTGGCGTTGGCGGTGGCGTTGGCGGTGGCGTTGGCGGCGGCGTGCCCATGTTTGGATACAACGGGTTCTCGCTGCTCGGCCCCATGGCCCAGACGGCGCTGGGCCTGCAGGGACACAAGGGCCTGGCGTCCCTTCCCCTGGGTCGCCCGGCGCACAGCGCCGACTTCCTCTCGCCGATGGCCTACGTGATGGAGAGAGACACCGAGGCCATGTTGAAGAAAATCCACCAGGACAGGCATGCTCTTGTGGTAAGAACGTTTCCCCCCCCACCCCCCCCCTTTAGTTTACAGGAAGCAGTGAATACTGTCAATTTGAACCAAACTAAACACAGACATGGTTAAAGCAAGGGGGGGGGGGGGGCATAAGGCATACGTTACAGAGGAGTTTTCTTTATACTTTTTTTTTTTTTTTTGGCTTGTGCTACCCAGAGTGAGGCCTTGAGTCGCGGCGTGCTGGACTACCGCTCCCTGGGGGACGAGGGACCAGATGGGGAGGCGGGGCCGGGCCGGAAGAGGCTGAGGAAGACGGAGGAAGGGCTGTACGCCTGCGACATCTGCCAGAAGACCTTCCAGAAGAGCAGCTCGCTCCTGCGGCACAAATATGAGCACACAGGTATGTAATGCCCCGGCTCCTCCTACCTGCTGCACAATTAGTGGGGAGGGAGTCTGGGAGGATAAGGGAAAACAATAGACTCAATGTCATCATTCAATGTACCGGCGTGTCAAGGGAGAGGCTGAAAACCCTCCAAAAAAAACTAAAACAGACTAGCATGCACATTTTATGTGTGTCATTTAAGGGCAATAAAAATCGAATAGGGTTCACTTTTATGATCGGGGTAAACAACCGAATGATGGAACAGCTTTCAATATAAAAAAACAAAGCAATCCCCCCCACACATTATATATTATTACTTTATGTTTGATTGCTTCATTACAGGCAAACGTCCTCACGAGTGCCAGATCTGCAGCAAGGCGTTCAAGCACAAGCACCACCTCATAGAGCACAGCCGGCTGCACTCGGGAGAGAAGCCCTACCAGTGTGACAAGTGTGGCAAGCGCTTCTCCCACTCGGGCTCCTACTCCCAGCACATGAACCACCGCTACGCCTACTGCAGCCGGGACCAGGAGCCCGACCAGGACGCCGACCAGGACCCCGACATGCCCCTCACCCCGGGGACGGGCAGCGATTTCGGGGCGCGACTGGCCGGCGAGACCCCGCCCTCTCTGGAGGACTCGCGGACCCCTCACTCCTTCCTCAGCGACTCCAGCTTGGACGGGGGGCACGCGGGGCTGATGAGCAGGGAGGAGGAGGAGGAGGAGGAGGAGGAGGAAGAGGAGGAAGAGGAGGATGGTTACAACGTTATTGTGGACAGGATGAGTGACAGTTGCGCGGAGGAGGCACGGAAAGGTCTGCTGGGAGGAGAGGAAGCAGGGGGGCGGGGCCCGGGGGAGCGGTGGGCCGTGCAGGACCACCAGGCCCACGGCCTTCTGCTGCACGGGCTGGGAGGGGACAGGGGGGCGGAGAGAGTGGAGCTCCTGCAGTGGAGCGACAAGACGGGCGAACAGAACGCAGCTGTGGAACATAAACTGGGCCTGGACGCCGCTGAATCGTGAAGCGACAAAGTCAATTCGTATACTTTTTTTTAAACGTTTATATTATGCGTGTCCTTTTGTTATTGTTGTCCTCCATGCGTCCATCTAGCGTAGCCCTATATTTATGCCGGATAAAATATCCTCATCTTTCTGTCAACTCATTAAAAACTACGCTGTTAGAGCCATAACAACATCAAGGCTATGCAGGCCATAAAATGTAAAATATCTTTCTATGCAATATTATACAATCATCTGACAAACTTGTTTTCAATCCTCATATTTTGCTCTTTTGAGTTGCATTGCACATATAAAATGTATCATACTAGAAGGGCCATTTTCTTTTCTTTGTCCAAATCAAACATTTGATTTTATAGAACTGTTTCGGGCTAATCTTTTAGTACCCCGCTTGCAGTATTAATGCGGAAGACCATAACTGTGAGTTGACAATTTGTCAGCCTTATAAGCATTGCAATAAGTCGATATGTCGCTCTGCCTTGTTTATTTATTTTTCGTTTTTTAACGCGATTTGTACTAACCTTTAATATCCTGTGGTGCTCATTGGATCACACAATCACATCTTAAAAAAACCAAATAGGAAGAGGATACTTCAACAAACAATGCTTCTACCAAAGCAAGTAGTAATGGTGAACATGGAACAGACTTGGTGAAATTATTATACACAATGTTATACAATATTCTCTTACTATAATGCTGTGAAATATTGATGATGATGACGCTGCAAATATCGCTTGCTTAAACATATTAACCACAGGGCAGAGAAAGAACAAACTCAACAATGTTTACTCTCAACCTATTTTAGTAGTAGCAGGAGATCATTATTGTTCCTGTCTTAATTAGACATCCTACATTTTATTTTTAAATTGCCAGACCACTGGATCATTAAGTAAGCACCATAATTGAAGCCATTCCTCACGTTTACTGACGAAATAAACATGTACCATATTGTACATATTAGGAGGTCTCAATTTACAGGGTTAAAAATGTGTTGTTTTTTTTTTTTGCACAAGGTTGCATTTTGCACAAGGTTGAGCCCGAACGCCACGAGGAGAGAAATGTGTCGTGGGTGTAGCCAGGTGCAGGGAAACTCAAACAGGCGTGAAAAAGATGATCAGCTTCAGACTTCCTCTTTTGTTCATTAGCGGTGGGCCACCGATGTCTCCTATGATGCTGCGAGTCATCTCCGCTTTGGCAACAGCAGATAAGCCTGTAACTGTGTTTTAACAACCGATAACAACAACCTTGGGCACGTCGCACTTTTCGCCCCCACAATGAGTGCATGTGTGCGTGTGTGTGTGTCTGTGTCTGTGTGTGTGTGTGTGTGTGTGTGTGTGTGTGTGTGTGTGTGTGTGTGTTTTAAAGGAACCATGGCTGAATTCAACTTTTGCTATCCCTTTTGAGCAATATATTTTACAGTTTACTGTACAGAATAAAAAACACATATAATTGGTATATAACTACCATACATGTGGTCGGTTTTTTTTACTAGCACCTGTAAGGCTTTGCGGTGGATTCATTTGTATTTTTGCATGTCTGTGAATATTTGTAATAAAAGTGTACATAACTTATTGCAAGCGTTATATCATTTTTTATCCCACATCTTAATGACTTTGAACCTTTTACTGAGAGTTAAAATATTGACATTAACATCATTTTTGGGGGCCACTGAGATATAATACAACAAAGACACCCATAAAGATGTCAAATTTTCCACTTTTATTCAACGTTCAACAGATATATTCTTTATATTTATGAAAATAGGAGCAGCCTGGGAACTCAAAGTTACACTCACGGAAAAGATGAAGATATCTGATCATCAAGGACATTAAGTGCATTGTGTAAACACCAACCTTAATGCACAAACAAACAGCCTTAAGGTCAGGACGTGGTCTGCCCCCAGCACTGTTTCCATTCCCAGTTACCGTAAACAACACCCCACCTCATCATTTAGGCCTACTGACTTTCCTTAGAGACATTTCTCTATTTTATGGAACTCCATTTGCCTGGTGATTCATTTCAGAGACCATGGAAGAGTTTGTGACTCGGAACATGTGCCATGTGGTTCAAAGCTGACAACCAAAATGTTGTTTGTGTGTCAACAACCGTCTTGCACACATGAGTGACTCGCAACAAATGATGTGTGTGACGTAGGGTCAGAGTGGAGACATGGATCTGATGTTGTGACCATCGTATGACAACTGAGCTTGTGTTGCCCTAGTATAGTTGAAGCAGAAATGGTCCAGAAATGTGTTAGCAGGTCCTTCTACCCTGACTCAAACGGCGACTGTTTGAATACAGATAGAATCGTTAGCATCAACACATATTGAAGCTGACCAACACAGGTCAGGTTCTGTGTCTCAGTTTGTTTCTTTTGAAACGTAAGCTTGGTCTGTCACATTTGTTATGACCAATCTTTGTGTTTGAGCAATATTGTTCAAATGTTACTTTTCTCATTTTCTTCCAAATTGCCTAATGCCTATGGTAGCCCTACACAATGATTCTCAAATAAACTCATAAATAACTAATTATGAGGACTATTGTTGGCGTCCTAATAAATTACAAGAATAAATATTTGTAATAATGAAAAAAAAAGTAATTGATGTCGGTGTTGAGAGACAAGTGACCTTATCCTAGTTGACATGCAGCTCCCCTGGCCAAAAAGATTTTCGACACTTTTTCACAGAATATAATTACCATCCCTAGTTTTGATTCCATCATTCATTATTACTAATTAGTAACAATACATCATCATTAGCGTTAACAAACACACACACGTTAATGATTACAAAAAAAAATCATTCAGCATGCACGCTGTCGCCATGGGACAAACTAATGAAGAGAGGGTGTGAGGAGGGAGCTGAAAAGCGTGTTGAATGGCGGGTTATTTTACCAGCAGGAAGGGGGAGAAGGGTTGGGTGGGGGGAAGAGGGCTGCTGATTGGGGTTGGTGCGCGTTTGATGGCGTCTCCAGCGGTCTGACTCTAATATTAGACGCTGATTAACGCCATCGCACCAAGCAAAGGAAAACACACATCACAGACGACTCTATCCTCAAAGGAATTTTCTTTTTTTTTATACTATTGGGTTTTATTGACACATAAATCTCTTTTCATTTCAGAGGTCGGACAGCAAATAAAACGTAATAGTACATATTTACAGTTATGTACAAAAAAAGAAAACAAGAGTTTCTCATAGCCTACGTGGAATGGTTAATTGAAGTGGTTTTGTGAGACAACACCAGAGTTGACCTCTCGACGGCAATACTATTGTTTTCTGTGCTTTGTGGACAGGATTAAAAAACGAACCAGAATTTATTTCATTGGAATACACTGACAAAAACATATGCCTATTGGAAGGTTTGGAAGAAAAAAACAGATCTGATAGCAGGGCAGTCATTCTTGTTAAACTGTGAGATTATTCAGGCGAACAATTTAACGTAAAAGTGCATTCCTATAAATGCACTGAACTGTTCAATGATGTAAAAAGAGAAGTCTTCAAGTCGTCAGATGACTGTAATTATTTTGTACCCTTTACCCTCCAAACCCCCACAAAGGACTATTAATAATATATAAGGATCACACAAAACTTCTACATGCACCTCATTCTTTCTCTTTTTTCTTATATTTTCCTGTTCCATTTTGTCTTTTGCCAAACCCACAGTCAATATAAAATTACCAAAGCCACAAAGACTTTGTATGTGTGTATGTGTGCATGTGTGAGTGCGAGAGAGCGAGAGCACGATAGAGAGAGAGTTTGGGGGGAAATCCGCACAAACATATGCATCTCCAGTTCCTCTTTTTTTCTATTATTGAAAGCAGCATCCCCACCAATAACGGGGGACGGTTGCTCCTCCGCCCGCCGTCTCTCCCTGGCTCTCGTACATCCACCCCTCTTGATTACCTCTCACGCAAGCCCTCGCTCGGCCAAACACATCCTACGTTTAATATGGCGTGAGTAATCGCATATGAGACCCGAGTCCAGATCGATTAACTCCCAGGTTTTATGGCAAGAGTTTTGATCCAAACACACACACGCGCTATTATCATTATTTGGTTATTAGGCATACTCATGTGTGATGTTTTAGTATTATTATTTGGATGCAGTTGCATCTCTCAGTTTGGCTTTCACGGCGTTGTACAGCGCTGCCTTGGAGTACACACTGTATAGCAAAATGCTATAAATTGACAAAAACTGTATTTGACATATTTACAAAGAACATATTTTCACTTAATCGGCTGTTTTTTTTCCATCACTGTTTCAATGTGGAAGACCAATCATCTAATGTACAACAATTACATTTAAAGGTCCAAATACAGACTGAGGATTTATTTGGTTACCGGGGATAAATATTGTGGACAGTCATCACATCAATATCCAAACAAATTCATTTTGGAACGATTCCTACTCACGTTCCTAAATTGTATTATATAGCTCATTGACATCTTTACAACTATTGAATTGTCCAATCTAGAGAAGAATCCTCCGATCAAGATAGTTTGATACTTTATGTCACCCGTGAAATATAAAATATGATTAAAAAGGTATTTTTAGAAATGGGAGAATAATATGGGTTTAAGAAGGCTGCGATTGATTCAGTCATTATCTAAATGATAAGCCAAGCCACCCAATTAGATTCATAGGATTCACCACCCAATCAAATTTCTCTTTGACAGAATAGTCAAACAAAACTTGCATGGCTGTCATAATTAGTGACACAATACCCTGAAATGACACCCACTTGCTCCCACATGCGCACAAAGCCGCTCTACTGTGCACACGCATCCGACGCCTACGGCAGGAAGCGCTGGACTTCTCTAAACTGAAAGCGTTTCATGGTCTTCACACCACATGGTTCCTGAATCAAGAACTCTTTCATCTCATGTAAAACCCACCTGATAGACCCACCGTTACGGCAGACTTACATCTCCCCTGTCCAGCGCAATAGGAGCATCAACAAACTGCAATAGAGAATGGCCAACGGAATACGAGTGAACCCAGGAGAGGACCGGGGTCCGAATAACAGACACAAGCAGCGCCAACGTTGTGTCGAGTTGACGCTGACGCTATTAAACCTTTTATAGAGAGGACTCATATAGACCCAAACAGCCACCTGACTTGAACACCGCCTGTGTTGCGATTCCCCCCCCCCTACACACACGCCATTATTAACATTTAAAGTGAAACCCGCTCTGCATCGTCGGGGAGAGAGTAGCTCCGTCCGTCCCGATTCATATGCGTATTGGCCGGCTTGCGTTCGCGCCCGCGGCTCTCCTTTCAGCGGGGACCGGAGGGGGGGTGGGAGGGGGTGGAGGGTGAAAGGTCACGAGAGAGGCGGTGCGGTCCTGAAGATGTGGTCGAACTCGGCGAGCATGAGCTCCACCGCCTGGTTCTGGTACACCATGTTGACGGCCATCAGGCCCGTGTCGCGCTCCGGCCGCATCAGGGTGGGCCCGAACACGATGGCGATGTTCTGGGTGGTCATGCGGTTGGCGTCCGACTGCTCCAGCACCCTGCGCTCGCGGAGGAGGACACGAAAACAACAGGGGAGGAAAGGGACGAATTAGCCGCAGTCGAAAGAATACAGAGATATAGAGATACGAGATAGAGACGGATAAATAGACATAGATAGATAAGTGGAGGGAGGGAGAGAGAGAGAGAGAGAGAGAGAGAGAGAGAGAGAGTTGCAGGGGGCTTAACCAATAAGTTCTAATGTCAAAAAAGGCATGACACTCTAGTTTCAACTTTATAAATGAACTGCTAACGCAATCGTTGTAATAGGTGTGCAATGCGTCTGCTTCAGCCTGGCATACACACACACACACACACACACACACACACACACACACACACACACACACACACACACACACACACACACACACACACACACACACACACACACACACACACACATTTGAAAATGTCTATGGATATATGGCTGTCAGGGAGCTAAAGAGTAATTTGTTTGATTGGAGTATTCTGCTAATCACCGCTATTCCTTCTGTGTCACATGCCAGTATACGACACTTCCATCATCTCATTGAGTATCAAAAAAAAAAACACAAGCCCAAGTGTGGTTCCCCAATTCGTCGATTAGCATAGGAGTGTCTGAGGGCACCTCTTTACCTGCGCCTCTTCCTGTATGCATGTGACCATTCATATGCATGTGCATTTGAATGCATCAGCCGCTCGGCATTAGCAACTCCTATTGTGTTTGCCTGCCATTTACCTGCGTCTATTGTGCCAAGCCTCATGCTGCTGGGAGTGTGAAAAGTGTGAAAGTTTGAAGACTACGCGTTAACCCGAGCGGGACGTGTGTGCGTCCGTGAGCAGTTGTGTGTGTAGGTGCGCATAAATGCGTGTGTGTGTGTGTGTGTGTGTGTGTGCTTGTGTCAATGTATGCATGAATGAACAGTTTGAGTCCCATCATGAAGCATTCTTCAAAAAAAACGCCATTCCCACCAAGCCACAGAAGCAGCCATCAATTGCTCAAAACTTCCACATTAAAAAGAGTCCAGGGAAGAAAAATGAGGAGGAGGTGAAGGAGGAGGAGGAAGAGGGGGCTGGAGAGAACGAGAGTTAGGGAGAGAGAGCGAGAGAGCGATCAGGAGAGAGGTTCCAGTGGTGGCGGCGGTGGTGGCGGTGGTATGCCTTCCAGCAGACGGACCACAGCGCTCCCATGGGTGCAGCGGAGGAGGAGGAGGAGGAGGAGGAGGAGGCGGGGATCAGAGATGGGGAGAAGGAGTGGTGAAAGGAGGAGGTGCAGCGTGTATGAAGAACAGGGAGAAAAGACTGAAGAAGAAGAAAGAGAAGGAGGAGAAGAAAAATAAGCGAAGCAGAGGAAAGAGAGGAGATAAGAATGGAGAGAAAGACGGACGGAGGTGGAGGAGTTGGTGCTGGTGGTGGTGCCGGCCATCATAAATGAGAAACAGAACCGAAAGAGGGGGCAGGCCTGGGGTTGGGTGGGTATCTGTGTGTGTACTAGGGTGAGAAAATAAAGGAAGGAATGACAGAGGAGGGAGTGAGAGAGAGAAAGAAAGGCGAGAGAGAAAGAGAGAGAGAGAGAAAGATACATACACACACACCCACACACACACACACAGTTGACAAATTCAATGGGGCCCACCACACCCTGGCACAAACATCAGGCTCACAACACGAAACACACTCACGCTGGAATGGAAGGAAGAAAAACCACAAGCGGTGAACACACACACACACACACACACACACACACACACACACCACTCTCACACACACACGGTATGTGTACGCTGCAGAAAAGGATCTGGCTTGCGCAGGCATTATTGTGAACCATTCCTCTGCCCCTAACCTTTTGATCGTGACCAAAGCCAAAGTTAACTAGGGTGTGATCCGGGCCCCGGGGGCCGCTGTGACGGCCGTAATGGGCCGACGTGCTCCCTGTAGCCCGCAGTGGAGGCTCAGTGTGGGCCTGTGAAGCCTGCTCTGAGTAACCCCAGTGCCCCCTCTTGTGGTGGGACCCCGGCGAAGGAGTACCAAGGAAGCCATTAAAAAAGAAGGACATCTGGTTCATCCTTTCACGACCGCATTCCAAACAGCAGTTAAACGAGATGTTGCTTTTTTTTGTTATATGATGTGTCAATTTCCAAACACTGAATCACAACACGGAGACAGGGACAGACGCAACCGCAAGGGGGGGGGAAGGAGACACAACACACAAGGCTGGATAGACAGACTGTCTGTCAGACAGACACACACACACACACACACACACGCACACACACACACACACACACACAGTAGACTATCAGACAGACAGATAGAAACACAGACAGTAGACTATCAGACAGACAGATAGAAACACAGACAGTAGACTATCAGGCAGACAGATAGAAACACAGACAGTAGACTATCAGACAGACAGATAGAAACACAGACAGTAGACTATCAAACAGACAGACAGACACAGAAGTTCAGACAGACAGATTGTAGACTTTGAGACAGACAGACAGACAGCGGACTACGTCATAGACAGACACGCAGACGGCGGACTATCAAGACACACACCCACACCCACACAGACGGTAGCCATGCAGACAGACACGCAGACGGCGGACCGTCAGACCGTCAGACCGACAGACCGGCGTGCGGCCAAGCGAGGCGGCTAATCCCCGTCGGGCCGTCCCGGCTCGTCTCCGCGGGGGTCGGCCGTGGGGGGGGCTCCTCCGCTGGGGCTCACCGTTGGAGATGGCTGAAGATGAAGTGCAGCGTGTCGTGGTTGGGAGGCGGGATGTTGAGCACCAGACACTTGAGACGGTCCACTCTGTCCCAGTAGTCAGACATCTCTGCAAACACACACACACACACACACACACACACACACACACACACACACACGCACACACACGCAACCAGTCAGCCCGGCCGGGGGAAGAGCCGGGGGTCTGGATGGATGGTAACTGGACTATCATGGTTTTCGGCTTTTTTTCCACCCTGTACTGTACTGTATGTTTTTTGTTTTTTTATATTCGGCAATCGCACTCGCACTCGCACGCACACGCGTGCGCGACGTGTCCATGCACACACACAAAACACACACAAAACACACACACAGAGAGAGAGACACGCACACACAATGATGCCAGCCATATAAGCCTCATTTGGAGCAGTGATGTTTTGCTCAGAGACACCTCTACACTTCAGCCTGGCGTAGCTCTGGATCAGACTCTAATTACCGTTGCCAGACTTCAAAAGGTTAAATCAAATAAGTGTTACTTTTTTAAAATAAATACACTTTATCTTCCGCCCGTAACTGGTATTAGCTGTTATGAATCCCGCCCTCGCGGATTGAGTAGAGCTAATCCATTCTAATCACTAGCAACGATTGCTCTTTCAATAAACATGTCAACTGTCAGTTTACTTAGTATGTCAGTCTTTCAACGTTTGATCTAACTCAAAACATATCTCTAAAATCGGAACGCTTTGAACTTCTTTGAACTTCTTCTAATTGTGCCGCTAGCGTTGTGGTCGAATGCTGTGAGTTCCCTCAAGCCAGCCTCAACTTCCCCCTGCACTCGCTGAACATCTACTACTGCTAACGTCTACTGGCCGGGCCCGGGGTCATAACAGTAGCAGGCCCGTAATAAGTGTTACGGGTGACCCCTGTTTGTCCTGTGAGGACCCCTCTGTGATAAACGTCCACACTGATGGCTCTGTGGTCCCTTCTCTGGGAACCACTTGTAAGGGCGATTGGATGTTTACTGTGTGCATGTTTACCATACTTTGGCAGGTTTCTCCCTCCCCCAAATTTAAATGTACAGTATTTTTTTAACTGCTGATGATGAACTGAACTGAGAGGATTTCCCCACTGAAATATGGTTGGAGTATTTGGAATACATTTTGAAAACCAAACTGCTGCTTGGTTTAAAATGTTCACATCATTTGCATTCCCGGTCAGTAGGGAGCAATGACAAAAAACACTATTTGTATAGAGGTTTTAACTAGCCCTCATAAGTAAAAATAATCAATAACTAATAAATACCACATTTTGCCAAGGCTAACTGACATAAATCATACTCCATTATACTCAATAGCCAGATGCTATTGTGTAAAAATGGAAAAAAAAATCATAATTATAATCTAACTACATCATGCAATGAAAATGTGCAGACCCACATTAACTTGGACGGTGTTTATTTATTTCCACCCTCTTTGATGAGTTTATGAGAAAAAGAATCACCAAGAAGAATTTTTGAACTTTGATGAAAAAAGTCCTGCCCCACCCAGAATCGCCTATACAGACAACCCCCACGCTACACTCTGGTACACATTCTAAAGACTCCCGGAAAAGTTCCCGTTCCAAAACGCTGCCTCTCCCCCCCCCCACACCCTCCTCGTTACTGCAGCCATTTGAAAGCGGGGCGGACGGGGGTTCAAAGGAGAGAGCGGCTCTGCACTGGTAACTGGGAGTGGAAGGGGAACAAAAGGCAGGGGGGGGCCGCGTGCACTCACTGACGGTCTCGATGATGTCCGTGTAGAAGCCGTAGGGGACCAGCGGCTCGGGGAGCTCGCGGAAGAAGAGTTTCAAAGCGCCCGTGATGACGTGGATGTCCTCCCACTCACTCTGGTCCAAGTTCAGCTTCTCCTCTGAGACCCAGCGGGGGGAGGGGGGGGTGAAGGATAGGAGAAGGAGAGGGAGAGGCGGAGGAGGGAGAGACATCTCAATTAACAAATAAGACAGCCGTTTGAAGTTTACAGGGAAAAGTAGCAGAAGGAGGAAAAAACAGAATAGAAAGAGACGGTCGATGATGGATACGGGGTAGAGACAAGTCATTCAATGGCCCAGTGCTGCAAAGGAGTTTGATCAACCCTAATATAGCTTATATCATAGTTGTCCTTATGACTGACTGTATACACATTTGAATTTGTACTATTATTCCACTTATGTGGAATCAAATTGTACTTTTTTTTGCGCTTTGGCAATGTCAACGTACGTTTTCCATGGCAATCACGAGGCCCTTCGAATCTCGACAGGGAGAAAGAGAGGGCAGGAAGGAAACGGAACAGAGGACAACACGACGGAAGATAAATGTGGTCAAAAGCGGCGAGTGCGTTCAAAGGCCCGACGGAAAGACAGAGCCGTGTTAGCGGACGGCGTGTGTGTGGGGGGCGGTCCCTGGTACGGCGCGGGGCACGCAGGACCTGCCGCGCATCGCTGTGAAGCCTGATTGCAGACGGGTGTGAGGGCGGGAGGCAGGATACGGGTCAATTAAATATATGAGCGCGTACGATGCTTAGCACGCAGACATGTGTGGCCAGACACGCACACAGCCGTGCACACAGATACAGAAACAAACACGCACACACATGCGCACACACTAGATATATATACACAGGCAAATAGACGATAAACAATGTTAACGAAAGGCAAATGCTTCTCAACATCCAACTGGAAAATGTTTTATATATTATAAAGATGTTTTTGATTCAATCCTGTGCTCGCTACAGTATGATCTAATGAGAAGCATCGTTCAGCACGGTTAGATGCAGACGCAAATTGAAACGTCAGCCACACTCACACACACACACCCATACGGACACACAGACACACACACACACACACACACACAAGACCAGCCTTAGTCATACTTCTTTCCTCCACTTGGTGGCAAGCTTGAGCTGCCACAAAAGAACGAAATCAGAACGGAGTTCACGTTACATCACATCAAAACGTGGCGGAGAAAAGGAAGAAAAATGCTTTAGGCAGACATATATACATGAAGCGCGGCGCTCTGCGATATCTTCATTCTTCAGCATGGAGCAAGGCATTCATTTCTGTAGGACACTATGGGGGGGGAGAGAGAGAGAGAGAGAGGGGGGGAGAGAGGGAGAGAGAGGGAGCGAGCGAGGGAGAGAGAGCGCGGGAGAGAGAGAGAGAGTGTTTTTGGCTGCGAGTGTGTGAGCTCTCACTCGGCGCGTGAGTTGTTTCTGCTTGCGTGGAGAAGATTTGATTAGAGGCGCGTTATCAGAGTTATGCAACTGCACGCACACATACAAGCGCACACACACACACACACACACACACACACGTATGAGGCGAAGGAATGCCGCGTCAAAGCCGCGGGGCCAGCGGCTCCGGGCCGGACCCCGGGCCCTCGTTCTCATCTACCTCGGATCAACTCCTCTGGGAACATGTAGCGGCCGTCTGTGGTCACCGCTCGCTCTGCAAACATTCCATGTGTCAATGTATGTAGGTAGGTATGTAGGTATGTGTGTGTGTGTGTGTGTGTGTGTGTAGGTAGGTATGTATGTGCATGTGTATGTATATATGTGTGTGTTTGTGCATGTGTGTGTTCATGGGTGCGTGTGTACGTTTTGTGGGTGGTTGTAGTATTATTATTATTATTACTACTGCAATGCATTGATGGACTGCTCGATTCTTGGAAAACAAATGTAAAGGCCTTCCGGAACAGTCAGACTTATTCCAACCATTCCTATGAACACATGTCACATTCTATACAACTATAAGAACAATAGACGACATGAATAAAGATTAATAGACACATCAATAGATTAATACATCAATATCAAATATAAAAAAACATCCATTACACTATCCAAAGATTCATCAAAGTAATGCACTGCATTTCACGTCTGTTAGTTCCGTTATCAAGTCGTTTAGACTGGGCTGGGTTGGGTGAGTGAATTGAGTCAAGCGTGAGTCCCTCCCTGTCTACCACACCGCTATCAAACATCCCAGTCTGCCCCGCCTGCTGCGTTCTCACCATGGTTCACCATGAAGCGCAGCTTCTGAATGACGGCCAAATTGCCAGACACTCTGTAGATACCGTCAGTCTGCAGGCCTGCACAACACAAGAGGAGGAGGAGGAGGAAGAGGAGGAGGAGGCGTGGTCAGAGGGGGAGGAGTAGATTAGTGAGTAAGGAGGATTAAGAAGTGTTTCCATGAACAAGCAAACTGACAAAGGTTTGTTTACATATTTGTCACGCGACGCTAATTGGCCCATAATCCCAGAGGTGTAATAGTAGGATCGACAACAGGTGTAGCTCATTATGGTTAATTATGGGTCTGTGCCCCTAATTAAGATCTTGAGATACACCTGTGTCTTTGCCCCGACTATCACACCTCTTTGATAAAGGCCTATTGTGGTTTCACCATCATATTGGTCTAAACAGCTTTGAACTTGTAAACAGAAGCAACGAAATAAACTAACAATAATTTCCAAAATATATACAATACAATGCAATGGACCCCACATGCAGAAAAAGGTGTGACTTATTAAACAGCGATATAAGATGCTACTTTTATGCAAAGTTAGTCAAATTAGCCTTCACACCCGGCGTAATTTGTTGTGACGTCCAAATTTTGAAGATATGCGGCTTCTTCTCGCCAGCGTCTCAGATGTGGAGAGTGTGGGAGAGAGTAGTAGCCTGTGTGGCTCATTACGTATTAAATGCAGTGGGTCGACGGCGGGGAGCTGCGTGTTAAATATCTATTCCCGGGCGTCAAAGAGTCAAACGAGGCCGCGGGATGTTTCCCACAATGCCGCCATGCCGGTGTCGTGCCAGAAGTTGATTTTTGCCAGAAACTGATTTCCGGTCCGCGGGAGCGCGCACGGTCTGTTAAAGTTGTGTTTCTGCCTCAAAATGGCTTGATATCACTCAGCAAAGTAATACTGACAAGATTTGATGTCAACCAGTGCTTGAATAATGTGTAAAGGGCCATTACAGGGCCATTACAATGTAAAAATCAGCGGACCGGAAATCAGTTTCTGGCAAAAATCAACTTCTGGCACGTCGTGCCAGAAGTTGATTTTTGCCAGAAACTGATTTCCGGTCCGCGGGAGCGCGCACTGTCTGTTTAAGTTGTGTTTCTGCCTCAAAATGGCTTGATATCACTCAGCAAAGTAATACTGACAAGATTTGATGTCAACCAGTGCTTGAATAATGTGTAAAGGGCCATTACAATGTAAAAATCAGCGGACCGGAAATCAGTTTCTGGCAAAAATCAACTTCTGGCACGACACCGGCACATCGGCGTAAGGTCCGTGGGCACGTTTTACGAATTCTTTGTGTTTAAGATGTCTGTCTGTCACAGCCCTAATTCAGGCAAACAACGGTTTTAAAAAAAGGTCCCGCCGGGGGGGGGAAAGTTAAAAAAAAAAAAAACACAAAAGAAAAACGTAAAAGAAAAGTTTCTAAACAGCTTTATTTTCTTCAATTCTCATCATGCGGGTTTCTCTGGCACCTGTCACGTCTCCTCCTCTCGTAAATATATAAATAAAGTGGATATTGTGCCCGAATTTACTTCAATATGGAAAGCCGATTCAGGGTTCGCGTCACGTGGCTGTCAGCCCGCGGCGCCAGAACCTGTCAGCGGTGGCGGAGCGCTCCTAACTAAACAAAAAAGAAAAGGCGTTTTTTTCCTTCCCTTTCTCCCTTCTGCGCTCCCTCCCCTTTAAAGCCGTTTGTTGTGGTTGCTGAGAGAGCGTCGCATGCGGAGCAGTGCGTAATAATAGTGTGTGGCCGTGTGTCGCCGATGAGCGTTAGCGGTTAGCCTTAGCCGGGCTGGGAGCTCGTACCTCTTCTCTCGACCGCCTCGGTGCACAGCCTGACGAAGCGAGGCACGGCGCTGCGCTCGCGCCCGCACAGCATCTCCAGGCCACAGCCGAACACCTGGTCTGCACACACGCGCACGCACACACACACACACACACACACACACACACACACACACACACACACACACACACACACACACACACACACACACACACACACACACACACACAAACACACATTATGATGATCGGTATTCATCGGTGCAAACATGGTGAGTCAGGCGTGCACCCACACACTTGTTGAAAGGTTGATACACACACACACACACACACACACACACACCAGGGTCAGACATGAACATGAGCTCAGGGGGTATTTTGCCAGATTTTCCTTTTTTAATTGGGTTGACTTTGGCTTTTAAATGCAACCTGTAAAATAAAGACCCCACTTCTGTATTTTCTGGAGTCCTTGATGGGCTGTCACGCAACATTTGATAAAAATTGCCCCGGAATGATTCAAAATGCCCTTAAATTGTATCACACAGGGGCAAAGAACTGAAAGTTTAAAAAAAGGGACACACACACAAACGCACACATTCACACACTGGAACATGGAAAAATACATCATGCGCACACACAGAAAAACACTTTACACAGACAGACAGACAGACACACACACACACGCACAGAGGTATAGCTATTGTAAAATGAGGCTTCCTCTAAGAAAAATCCCTTTTCATTTCAATTACGTTGCCTCGTTCCCCCGTTTCCCAGAAGAAAACTAGGCTTAACATTTGATGATGCAAGAGTGTCATCCACGTACAGTCTATACTACTGCCACTGCATTCTCTCTGTTAGCGCTTCACACAGTTCCAAACCAGTTGGAAAAAAAAACACAAAACTTTCTCTCTGCCTGCTTCGACTTCTCCGGGGATTGAAGCAATTATAAGCAGCTGAACCTCGACTCATCACCGTGTGCTTGCTGTTTTTCAGTGGTATCTGGTGGCTTGAATATACAGTATCTCCCTGCTATATACTTTTTCCAACAGTTTTGAAAACATGGAAAAAAGATGACCACAGCACGTGACAACACACACACACACACACACACACACACACACACACACACACACACACACACACACAGTATGTGTGGCCCCCATGCCTCGTATCAGAAAAGGGGGGGGGGGGGGGGGTGTTGAAACATACTTCTGTGTGTTCCATTACACTTCAAAACATTCAGGGTTGCACCGTGGCCAACACCAAAACGCCCTCTGCTCAGTAGCAGAGCTGCAGAATGGACGCTCTGCCCTCACCTTTTATGAGGCCCTTCTCCTGGAGCGCCTGCAGAGGGGGCCTCTTCAGGATCAGCTTCTTCAGACGGCTCCTCACGCGCTTCCGCTCCGTGTTCTCCAGGTTGGACACCGAGCGGGGCACTGCCGAGCGAAGACACAGGGGAGGAGGAGGAGGAGGAGGGAGAGGAGGGAGAGGAAGAGGAGGAGGAGGAGGAAGAGGGAGTGGAGGAGGAGGCGGGAGAGGAGGAGGAGGGAGAGGAGGTGGAGGAGGTGGAGGAGGTGGAGGGAGAGAAGGAGGATAACAAGGGAGAGGAGGAGGTGGAGGAGGAGGGAGAGTAGAAGGAAGGGGAGGGAGAGGAGGAGGGAGGGTAGGTGGAGGAGGAGGAGGAGGGAGAGGGGAAGGAGAAGGAGGGGAAGGAGGCGGTCAGTGCGCGTGGACCGATTCGAGAGGCCGTGGACGACAGAGAGAGGAGGAGGTGGGCGGAGACGGTGGTGACGATGCAGAGAGGGGGAGCGAGGGGTGCGCTGGCGGTGCTGACGGCGCAGAGGTGGCGGTGGAGGAAGTGGCCGGGTGAGGAGGCGGCGGGTGGGCTGGACGGAGGGTGAGCCCGGGCGGGACGGAACACGGGGGCAAAGAAACCCCCCCGGAGCAGGAGGGAGGACACGACGCATGGAGAGAGAGAGAGACTAACGAGACGGTGAAGATGAAGGGTAGATGTGTTGAGACAGAGGGAGTCTGGAGGAGGAGTCGGGACGAGGTGCAGGGCGCTGGGTGAGGTTCTGGGTGAGGGGGGGGACTCACCTGAGGTTCTGGTCCTGTCATCGTCCTCTCCGATGCGATCCAGCATCTCCAGGCTGCCCGCCCGTCTCTGGGAGTACAGGAGCACGTTGTCCAGAGGGTTCTCCCGTTCCTGGGACATGAGGAACCCGTTCCGCTCATTTAAAAAACATTATTTTTATACTATAACGTGGAGACACATACGCTGGATTTGATGCAATGTTTAAATGATAAATGCGTTTCTACTTGGTTGCATCAAGGGTTGAGGAGGACAGGGAGAGAGATCGACAGAGACACAAAGTGACGGAGAGACAAGAGCGTGAGAGAAAGAAAGAGACAGAGAACGAGAGAACGGGAGAGTGAGAGAGCGAGAGAGAGAGAGATCGAGAGAGATAGACCACGGACCAGCCTGTCAATAACACTCTGGATGGTGTCGAACCACTCTCTGACAAGAGAGTCCGTCTCCGACTGCAGAAGGAACTCGTTTCCTGTCACTGTTCTCAGCTGTAACACACACACACGCACACACACACACACACACACGCCACGTCATTTCACGCTTGTATCTACTGTGCTTTCACTAAATAATAATAATAAAATAAAAAAAATTAAAAATTAAATTTAAATACTCTTTCTTTAGGATTAGCTTGAATGGTTAGCGAATGGTTGTTTTAGATTCCAACGATGCACGTTCTAGTGGTTGTTTGTGGTTCTACCCCAGCGTTCCTCACCTTGAAGACGTTCTTCTTGCTGGACAGACAGTCAGCCCATTCGAGCTGTGCGCCTCTCAGATCCACACTGCTCTCTGGACGGCTGTTCCCTGGTTTCTAATGGTAACACACACACACATACACACACACATCTGTTATTATCTGTTAAATAAAGTGACGTTAATGATGTTATGTACGGTAACCTGGTGCCGCAGCAAATTTGCAACGGGCCAGAGTCTTTGTCTGTCCCAACTTGAACATAATCCAGGGTTCTCCCCGAAGCTCCCATCCAGTGCCACCATGCAACACCTCTAAACCTGGTGTTTTTTGTATTCATTTCCGAAACGGTTCAATTGGTTGAAACCTGTCTGATTTGAAATACGCTTCAAAAAAAAATAATAATAAGATGCAACGTCACGTCCGTGCTGTGTGGAGGAAGTCAGTGGCTCTCGGACCCGCTCTGGGTCTGAGAGTCAGACTCAGCTTCAGTGTGAGGGCCCTTTTTGGCCCCGTTCTGTGTTTGACATGATGGGTGGTACTGCTGCCTGGTTTTGGGGGCAGCCCTGGAAGAGAGAGAGACCCCGTGCTGGGCGGCGCCGGTGTGCTGCTCTTATTGAAGATATGACCCACTTAAGTTCCAATTATTACACACGGCTTTGAACGTTTTAATTATCATAAAATAAAAAAGAGGGTGCCGTTTGGATGGCATGGCGCGGCAGCACTAGCACTGTTCAAGAGCAGGCAAAGAAAAACACAGACACACTCTTGTGGATGACGGATCTGCACCAAAGGAAACCAAAAATAACATTGTGACGGGAAAATATTACCTACTTCCAAACCTTTAATTATTAGTAGGTAGAGGCTTTTGATATAGTTTTCCCTCGTAGTTGTTGGCCCAGGATCGTTCAGTTTCATAGGAAGCTCATGATCCCCACCAATCACCATTTAGAAAGTGTTACTGGCTTCTCTGGCAGAACCAATGCTACATGAGTACAGGGTACATCCACAGGGTGTATTGGTCACTGTAGTACAGGTTCAGGTCTCACCCAGCTGGAGGGAGTCTGGGATTTGGGGTCCTTGAAGAAAACCAGACTGTTCCCCACCAACACCACCCATGACTGGTTCCAGTTTTTCCTTTAACACACACACACACACACACACACGGGGGCAAGTACACGCACGCACACACACACACACACACACACACACACACACACACACACACACACACACACACACACACACACACACACACACACACACACACACACACACACACACACACACACACACACACACACACACACACACACACACACACATACACACACACGCACAGAAATTTGTACAAGCCGTCATATTGACATAGCGTTATCTGCTTCTATCTTGTTATGACTCCTGTTATGACTAACAACAACATGTGTTTTGTTTTGTCTTGATCATACCTCAGCTTCCTGCCTCCTTCTGAAATCTTGGTCTTGTTCAGGAGACCAGCCTTCTCCAGCTCCTGTGGAGACACACACACACACACACACACACACACACACACAAACATTTCTTTCAGTTTAGCCTTAACCTAGACATATTTATATCCACCCAAAAGTAATGTTAACACACGTAGTGAAAAATGTGTACTAAGGTAATACTATATGTCATATCAATATAGATATAACATATACAATCTAAACCCATGAAAAGGGAAAAGGACCCCTCTGTATGAAACGCAAGGGACTTTGGAGAGAAGCTCAATTCTTCTCTGGAAATGATTTGAAATGAACAGCGAACGGGGTATTGTTGTTGACTGATTGATCAATGGTGAGCAAGGGTCTGTAAAGTCTAGAACTATTCCATAACTGCATTAAGAGTTCAAAATGAACCATGCACATTGTTACCTGCCAGAGTGGAACAAATCTAGCGGCTCAAACTATTGTAACGAGTCGCCCTGCATTATTTTACCGGGCCAGACGTCCAAAGGCTCCACCAGTGGCTGCTGGCGGGCGCTGGTGTTGCGCCCTGACGGGATGCTCGTCCTAGAGGCTTAAGCCGTGTTGTGTTGACTTACGGGCTTGCCGCCGTCGCTATCTGGCGAGCTGTCGGGCGATGGAGGCTCAACTATGATGTTGGTCACATTGTAGGAGTAATCTCTGCTTTGCTGGGACAGCTGCAAAGAGAGGCAGATGGTCACTGTGTGTCTGTGCGTGTGCGTGTGCGTGTGTGTGTGTGTGTGTGTGTGTGTATGTATGTATGTGTTTAGGTATAACATCTTGATGTTCATGTAATAGAGCAGTATTTCCAATGTGTGTGTGAGTGTGTGAGGGGGTGGGGTGGGGGGCTAGGTGGGGTGCTTGTTAAGGGGTGTGTGTGTGTGTGTGTGTGTGTGTGTGTGCGTGTGTGTGTAAGTGGACGATGGTGTTCAGCGTTAGTCTCTCCGTGTGTGTACAGAGATGGTCATGCACACAGAAACATGCACACAGTGGCTATACCTGGATGCTTCCGGTGTCTACCTGGCCGTTCTCTCGGAGCACCAGGGACTGGGAGTGGGGCAGGTGCATGGGGGAGGAGTCAGGGCTGAGGGCGTCGCCCTTGCCAAACGTCGACATGGTCAGCGTATCAGAGGACACGGCGTGCTGCATGCTCTTGGAGGGGAGCGAGGTCAAGAGGTCAGGGAGGGAGGGAACGAAAGAGGCATGCAGTGAACTGTTGTTGATGGGTTTTTTTTAGATCGGAGCCTGTGTGCCTGCAATCTGTTCCCCATCATACGCCACATTGTGGAGCGCACCGTGATAAATATGCAAAACAGCGTTGAAATAATAATGATACATTTCTTACTCTGCATGGTGCGATCACAATCTGCTCAGGAAGCTGGGTTTAATTAATATTTTGTTTTGGTACAACAGACAGGATTCAGTGGTAGATAATGACACAAAAACACATTCCCTGCTGTTCTGCTTTTTCAGCTTCTGTTTCTCCCTTTTTAGTTGTTTGGATGAGCTTGCTCACTCACGCTCGCTCACGCTCTCTCTGTCTCTCTGTGTCTCTCTCTCTCTCTCTCTCCCTCCCTCTCTCTCTGTGTTTACACACAGATGGAGGGCAGAGGAGGGCTATGGCTCAGGGGATTACAGTACAAAATGTGCCAGGGCCATGGAGGGGAACCCCGGTTGTAACATTAGCAGTACATGAGAACGGAGGGTATGAACTACAGTGCATCCATAGAGGCATTCGTTCTGCACCATGTCTGTCAGATTAGTTATGCAATACAATCCATGTGGTAATGTATACTATAACTAGAAATGTATAGATAAGCTAGCCATAATAAAGCACATTTCCCAATCCACATAACCCAGTTCCAACAAAACAACAAACACCCCTCCTAATGTTTGCCATCTCTCCGTGCAAGGACGGATTAGCATGAGGAGCCAGATCGGCTCATTTGCTAAGAGGAGACCTTTAAAGGGCTTTCATTCAGGCACACCCACAACCTGCTGTGATGCAACATGTTGCACTGAGAAGTGCTTGTGTAGCCGCTTCTTTTTTTACACACCATGAGTCGCGATATTTCACCACCTCTATGTGCATAATATGCTGATTTATGGGATATAAAAGTGCAGAGCTCTGCTTTGCGTTAATGTCATCTACAGTGATACAGTAAGGATGCAGACTTTGCTAATCACACTGCTTGATTTTGTGGAGTTCATTGATTTTCAAAGGGAACTTTTGCCTTCATTTCTTTGGGTGTATTTAAGCTATAATATGCATAGTATGCATGTACGGAAAACCAAGTTGTGTTGGGCTTTTTAATCCCAGTCAAGTCCCAGTTCTACTGAACCCTTCTCAGGTAGGTGGCAGAGACTTATGGGTAGGAAAGTACCAAGCACGTGTCTGAAAACCCAGAGTGGAGGCTAGTGTGCCGATGAATGAATGAATGAATCAAATCACCAGCGCTCCAGGAGCTCCCAGCTGACAGACGCAACGCTGATCACCTCGTGCAGGCAGAAGAATAATGGGAAAATGAATGGAAATGGGAATAATGTGATAATGGATGTGGTGTCTGTTCCACTTGTTAGTTGGAGATTCAAGGTGACATGCATGCAGCAGAGGTCCCAGGGCGGGGGGGGGGGAAGACTTATGGCAGACTCACAGAGATATTCACCTGTTTCCTGTGCACAGCTCCGTGAGCGCTCCTCTGATGGCTCCTGTAGACCGGATCCGGAGACGGCTACGGAATGAGGGAGAGAGAGGGGGAGAGTGACAGAGAGAGGCAGGGAGAGAGAGAGGGAGAGAGGCAAAGAGAGACAGGGAGAGAGGGAGAGAGAGAGAGAGACAGAGAGAGAGAGAGACAGAGAGAAAGAGAGAGAGAGAGACAGAGAGAGAGAGAGAGAGAGAGAGAGAGAGAGAGAGAGACAGACAGAGAGACAGACAGAGAGAAGCAAAATTTTATTTCTGCTAAAGTTAAGTAGATCAAGCCAAACAGGAAATGTAGACAAAATAAATAATTTGGAGGGAAGACAGGTTTGGCGTGTGTAGGTCAGGGAAAGTATCTCAGATAAATTATTCATAAAAAAGAACACCAATGTCATGCCAAGATCTATTGACGTTAACTTTAGTCCTAACAACAAAGTCAACTAGGAAGAATAAAGGTGATACACTTTTTCAAAGAAAAACAGGATGTTAGTCAAAGTCAAAGACAAAGTGAACTTTATTGTCAGACCGACCGTGCAACAACAACATAGAGAACCAAAATTACGTTTCCCCATCCTACAAATGTGCTCTAAAAATATTTACCAAACAACATATAACATAATAGTGCAAAAAGAGAACAACAAACATATTACGTGACATAATTATGAGTAACAATGTAATAATGTAGAGGATCATGTTGGGTTGGCCCCTGTGTGGACGCGTGTGCGTGTTGGTTGCACTGAGCCACTATGCCCCTGTGTGGGTAATCGGCGCTAGTGAAAGAGGAAGCAGTGAAGTATTTCAGAAAATAACACAAAAATGCGCTCACAGAGGAAGTCAATGTACGACAAATTCAAGTAGTCTGCCCAACTGTTCCCCACTATTGCTCCAGACAACCGGCATAGCCTTGATTATCTTAGCTATGCTCTATCTGCCGTTGTGGAGCATATAAAGTAGGTCATAAGCTCAAAGACATATCACTTCCATGTGAGGATGATAAAACGCCTGACACTCTGACACCGACACAAGTTCAAACAAAGCCTGTTTGCTTAGCGATGCCAATGGCTGAAAAGAAAAGGTGAACTTACAGTGGTGATGCTCATTGCCACCCAATGAAAGGATCCCGGTCAACTCACACTTGCTCTTCGCCTCACCTGTCGAGTGTAAGCCTGTGGTCCTTTGCCTCTGAACCTAACACCATGTAAAGCGCTTTTTTTCTCACACTGGCTAGGTGGTGACTTCCCCCTTCTGCATGGAAACTGCTATCAGTCACTAGCATCATTATCTCACTGAGCTGTACCAGGAAATCGTGCACTACACAAGTTGTGCAATATCACGGTGGTAAGAGTTATCCAACTGTTGCTGTCTCTATGGGCATACCTAGTGACATGACAATGACGATCAATCAAGTTCCTACAGAAAATGTGAAACTATATAAGTATATCTTCTTGAGATTTCATTTTCATACAATAGCTATACCTCTGTGCGTGTTTGTCTGTCTGTGTAATGTTCTTTTCTGTGTGTGTGTGTGTGTGTGTGTGTGTGTTGCCTCACATCAGCTATTATTATCAAGCATTTCTTCAGTGCTAAATATGAAAAAGTATTGATGCAATACAACAGCTTCCATTACATAGAGAAGTGATGATATCAGGTTAGAAACTGCCATCATATCCAGAACATTAAGAAATACTACACCTGCTTAAACTGTAGATTGCAATAGATTGAACCGTAAAGTCAAAGATACAGAAGAATAACATGGGGGAAAGGTCAACAATTAAATGACCTATAGATGGTAGGTCTAGAGCATCATTGTTCCTACGTAGGGATCCAAGGCCAGGCTGAGGCTCTGATTGAATGGTTTGACTTGAGCCATGGTTAGTCAGGGGGCTTAAAGAGGTAGCTGCCTCTGAGGCTCTATAGCAGATGGCCGTGACGGCGATGACCTACTGATCGTCTGAGGCAGATCAGCAGATATTACCTGCCTTCCCCTCTTGGATTAGGACACAAATCTATTAAAGGCAACCTTTCACTGAAAGGTGAGGGAGTGACGTTGACTACTTGGTCGGCAAGAGAGATGAAGATACTGTGTGAGTTTGTGTGGGTGTTTTTTTTTTGTGCGTTTACGTGTGTGTCTTTGTGTTTTAGTGTGTGTGTGTGTGTGTGTGTGTGTGTGTGTGTGTGTGTGTGTGTGTGTGTGTGTGTTTGTGCAAAGAAATGACAGTCACATATGACAGACGTCTCTCAAAAAAGATCTTAAATCCCCTAAAGTTATTACAGTGAAAGGCAAGGGGAACTGTCTGGTAACACAGTTCCTTCTTTGGGTTCTCAAGAACTGGTGGATTAATTGTTTCACAAAACACAGTATTTTGAATCTCTGGTAGCTTATTGCATTAGTCATGATGACAACGATATGAGAAGAACTGTATTTTAGTAATGTAATTAAATAGTGGTTATTTTAGCCAGTTGGGATTTTTTTGTCATTGCGGCATTTCCCCATTTATGCAATTGATACTGGTAAAATGAGACTATTAATATTTCTAAATGGGAACATAAACATAAATTCAGGCCTCAGCGAGAATTGAACTCGCGACCCCTGGTTTACAAGACCAGTGCTCTAACCACTGAGCTATGAAGCCCCCGGAATGGTGCTCTTTTTGTGCTAGATCTTATTTCATCCCTCATCATCATAGTTGCACTCTGATGGGGCCTTGCATGTCTTTAACTAACAACTTGAACATGCCGCAAATTGCCTTCAACAACAGGTAAATAGCTAACCATTATCAGCAATAATAATCATTTTAGTGACTCTAATGCATTACAATGCTTCAATGCTTAATCTATGCTTACTTCAGCTTAAACAGATTATCCACAGACTCGCCACAGGATACAATTTGGAATTTGATATAATTAAATTTATATCAGATTTTGATGGCTAGCAATCGTTGGATTCAGTTAAGACATGCCATTAAATGCAACAACATAAGCATTAGGCCCATACCTTGTTCACAGTGCCATTGGTGGTCCCCGAGAGCGGTAGGGACAGATGGCTGGTGTGCCTGGGTGACGTCTGGGGCTGTGTATGACTTAGCTGGCAGAGACAACGGCAAGCACAGATTGTCAGACAAATGGTTACATTCAGCATTTAGCAGTCATCTGTAAATGTATTGACTTAGGATGAGCAGATAGTGCTCTCATAATGTGAGCATGCTATTTGTAAGTCCAGCGATAAACATTCAAGGTTGTTTTTTTCTATACATTTTAATACATTTAATACATTTTGAGTCCATATCCAGCTCTAAACTAATTATAAATATTTAAATCACAACATATCAAGGGAGTATAATTGACTCTGATACTCTGATTGATACACCACCTGTCTCCAACTAATACAACATATTAACAGGAGAGGGAAAGTCATTTGTGCTTTTCATAAAACACTCTGATTCAAGTGCAGCCATTGAAACACTGCCCCCTGGGTGTCAGACCGGGTAAGTGCAAGCTGTTTGCGGCGCAAGAACCCGGTCACCTGGTTGGTGCTCCCTGCGCGGGCTCGCCGCGGCGGCTTCCAGGACCTCTCCTTAGTGACGCTGTTGACATAGTAGCACCTCCCGCTGGCCGGCTCCGAGTACTGCTCCCACAGGTCCAGCACCTGCACCGGCTGCTCTCCGGGCGCCGGGCTGGGCGGCTCGGCCTTCGATGGGGACGCCGAAGAGGTCTGGGTGTCGCTGTAGAGAGGGGAGTTCTGCCAGGACAGCTGAGGGACGTAGGACTCTGTCGGGACCTGCATCACATGGTGGTGGTGGTAGGGGTGGTAGGGGGGGGAGGGGGGGAGTAAGAAAGGAAGGAAGGAAGGAAAGTTTGGTCATTGAAGTAGGAACACAAGCACAGCTGGCATAGCTTTTTTTTTTTTTTTTTTTTACAATTGTACAATGTTGCGTGAGTTAATGTGCGTGTGTAACAGTAAGACCCAAATGATATACACAGTGGTATACATAATGCCTATGTGTGGACAGGTATTGACTTTGAATCATCCAAAACACACAAAAAAAAAAAAAGGAAAAGGAAAAACACAGATATTAATAATGTAACACACAACCTCAAAAATAACCCACTATAGCATACCATGGTCACTCAGCCTTTAAGGATTAAGCAGCAGCTTATAGGAACGCCAGTTCTGGGGCAGAGCGAGGAAAAGATATACAACAATTGTGGGGGAAGGCGTGCGACGATTACTTTTCCTGAAAGACTTATTTGAATGGATCTACATATGGAAACGATGAGAATGTTCTGTAAAGGGGACATGGCTGTAACATAACTTACAGAGAATGATTGACCGCCCTGTCTGGCTGATCCCGGTTACATAACACACACGCTCAGATGATAACCGAAGAATTGCATGCTTTTTCTGTGTGCATGTGTGTGTGTGAGTGTGTGTGTGTGTTGCAGGCAAAGATTAATGTGATTAATGACGGTGTACTCTAGAGGGCAGTGTTTGAAATGCATATTATAAATACTACGTATGTAGTATACTGCATAAGTAATGTGGATTTGGACTACAATTACACTTTGGATGTTCATTTTGAATTGTATTATAATATAGAAATCCCCAATCCCTCTCACAGTTTGAAATTCAAGAACATGGGAGGACATATATAGTATATGTCACACTGCCCTCGTTTGAAATGAATCACAATAGAATGCATTCAAACTGACCCAAGAGTCACGCAATTGTACTCTATTTGAGTACCATGCAATCTGCTACATGTACATGTTTTACTGACCACTGTGAGAGGGAGAGGAGGAAAAAAAGAAAGAGTTTAACGGGGTAAAGGGCTCGTGATCTGGATGTTGTTGCAATAATCCTGCTTACTGGGCTTAGATTAGAACAGAGAAGTCACCAGCAAGAAAAAAATATTAATATAAAGACATTAGAATATTTTCACAGACGACGTCATAGCTGTTTGAAGCTAAGGTGGTATTGGAATTCATACATAACTCTACAACAGCTGGATAGCCCAGAGTTAAATATAACAATTGTTGCTTTCAGTGTCCATGTTGAATTGCGTGGAGATTACAAACTTACAAACGACTTCTGACGTGGTGCTAGTATCGAATGACGTCCGGACAATGTCCCATTAATTGTTTTCCCACCCCTGGGGGTGGGGGAGGATTGGTGGCGTAAGATTATCAAAGTAGATCAGAGTTGAACTGACTGCAGCCCACGCCACCCTAGATGTGTCTCTGAATAGAAAAGTGTCTACTAGGATGCCCAACACAAGCCACTAGAATGTGTTGAATCATTATTCATTATTAAGTTATAATAAAGTGATAATTGACAGCGCGTATGTTTTGAAGAACACACGTTCGGCCTTTGGTCTCTGTATGGTTACGACCAGATTTATCTACAAGTCAATGAGGAAACACGTTCCATATAGATCTGGAAACGGCATGCGTCTCATAAACATATGCATAAGTCAAGTGCATTCGTGAAAGTGAGAGTCTGCCATTAATATCACATGCAAGTATAAGAATCAAAGTACTTGATATAAAATATACTTACTTATGTGTCCATTAAACATACTAGTTCCTCATCCTATCCTGAGGTTCTGCATGAAGGATACATTCCATCTATGCTGATGAACCAGTTGGTTTAGATACTGTGTTGGTGATCCTGTTTGGGCTGGCCTCATTATTTCCTCATCTTAATCTTCAACTTTACCAGCTGAGCGTTTGAATCTGTATCATATGATACAGAATAATAATACTATGCATACAATACAGAATACTCTTGAGCCCGAATACTCCTTCCACTTAATTCTGAAACTACTTAAACCACACATTCATTTAAAGAAATATGAATATGAACAAATGAACATTACATATGGCGGTAGCAGCCCCCCTGACCTAATTTCAGTATGCAAAGTTCACATAAGGATGTGATGATGATCTGCCCTGGAAACCAACACACAGTGAAGCGCCATGTACTGTTTGTATATATTTGGATACAAAGCTTGTTAAAGAACACTTTAGTTCATTTTTTTTTTATCTCAGCTACACTTTGGAAAAAGCAATGTAAGGCATCAGGTTGACCTCTGGTTACTTGTGCTGGCCGCTATCTACAATAGATAACCCTATAAAATAAATAAAATAACAAATTGATCGAAATCGATTGAGGTGAAAACACGCCCCCATTGCCGTGCAGACAGTCTATTTTTTGATGTGCGGCGCCACCCACCTGCAGGTGGTTGTTACTGCGGGACAGCTCGGCCATGTCCCACTGGCTGCACGACTTCTTGGGGACCCTGGGGCTGCCGTGGAAACCGAAGCCCCCGCCCACCTCGTCGTACGGGTTCTCGGGCAGGTTGCTGGAGCTCTGGCTCCGGGTGATGGTGGGAGGCACCCTGGGGAGAGAGGGCTGGCGGCCCCCTGGGGAGCCCCGGGGCCCGCCGCCCGGCACCCTGAGGTAGCCCGGCGATGCGGCGGCGTGGGAGCCGGAGAGCGGGAGCGTGGGGAAGCGAGGGGCGGCCTGGCCGGCGGAGCGCTCCGACCCTTTGAAGGCACTGCTGGAGTTGAGGTTCTCCATGGAGCGGCAGAAGGGTTTGTTCACTGCGGGGAAGGGAAAGCCTCTGAATAAATGAAGAGTTGAGCCACGGGTCAGCCCGGGAGAAGTGCTTTTAATGCACAGCGCGTCTCGCTGCATGCCGTGAACTCAAACAAAATGGTGATTTGTGGTTTGATTACGTTCAACGGTCATCAAAGTAAAATCTAAGTATTAAATGTGAATATTGTGTTAATGCATATTATACCATGGCTAGTTCCAACCGAGCCACCTGATTGGTCAACAAGGAGGTGAGCTTAAGGATGTGAACAAATGAGCAGGACAGCACACCTAGCCGTGCTCGATGCTACTCATTCATTGACTTGGAGCATAAGTACTTTAATACTACTTTACTAGTAATACAAATACAATTTGCTTATCAGAGTTCACAGGAACACAATCATATAACAACAAAAAGACGTTCCTTTAGTCAGAGAATGGCCGTTCACCTTGGTACTTGTCGTTGTACTGTGCCTGCGTGGGGCTGAGGGTGAGCGACACCCTGGGGTGGCTGCTGAGCTCGCCGCCCAGGGAGGTGGTCATGAACAGGCGCTGCGGCGAGGGCATGGGGGCGATGGGCACCTCCGTCACGTAGGTGGCGGGGACGTAGAGCGGCTTGGCCTTGCTGGCTGCGCCGATCCTCCTCACCTGGGGGCGGAGGCGGAGGCACAGGGAGTGATCCAGCAGCCCGTGATATGGCTTCAGGAGACAGGCAGGTACTGGTCTAGGGTCGACTAACACCATGACGACCGATGAGAAATACGACAAACTCATTATGATAAAAGGAACAAACGTAAATCCTGAGTCGTGGGCATCTCTTTGGAAAAACAAACAAGCTACAGCGTAAGAAGAACGTGTATAAAAAAAAACCCGCCGATTCCCAACCTGCCACCAGTCGGCGTTGGTCTTCTTCAGCAGGATGAAGCGCTCGCCTTCCCGGATGCAGACCTGGCGTCCGTCGGCGCTGCGGTAGTTATAGTCATACTGGGCCTCCAGCACCACGGTGCCGCTGGGCACGCCGCACACGGCCACGCCCCTGTTGGCCACCGCCGGCGCCGCGCCGGCGCCCGCCGGCTGGTGGCTGAAGGAGCGGCGCCAGGAGCCCGACAGCATGGTGACCTCTCTGCGTTACGCGGGCCTCAGCAGCACAGCTGTTTGATGATGACGTGATGATGATGATGATGATGATGATGATGATGATGATGATGACAGAGGCGGTGTTGGCTGTGTTCTCCGTTGTCTGGTGGAAATGGGGCACCTGTAAATGGAGCCAGGGCCAGCGCCATGTTCTGAGCGAGATGGAGACAGACAGACAGACAGAGAGATTGACAGACAGACACAGACAGGGAGAGAGAGTTAGTGACATAAAAATACAAAACAAAAAACCTGCACTGTAGACCGCGAAAAGAAACAGAAAGTCAAATAACAGCAACAGTGAAATGAAAAAGAACATACTGATAATAAATTAAAGAGCCCGAGTCACCAGGAGAGACACCAAACTGCACTGGTGGGGAAGACGATGGCAATGTAAATAATCTCGGTAAAAATCTTCAATCTTCAAACCGTCTTTCTTCTCAAACTTTATCCTCTTGTTACTCAATAACATTTAGAAGTCATGTTCTGGTGAATTAAAATGTTATGGGAAATAAAAGTCCCAGGGCGTCGGGGTTGGCAGATGGCTAGAGAAACACTTTCTCTTGAACACCAACTCATTTAGCAAAGTCAACATGGGCTATGCAGAACACGTGTCAGCTACTTAACCTACAACAGCAGCAGTGTTTCCACAAAGGCACTGTTGTCATGACATAATTATGGTCAAACTAAGCTCAACGTGATTTCTGGGACACCAAATGAGGCCGGCCACTCTAAATAGACTCCATTAATATCTTTTTTTTTTTCTCTCCTTATAATAATGACACTATTTGTGTCATTATTAGAAGGAGAAACAAGGTGCCTATTACAATAAACTGAATTTATTCTACTTTTTAGAAGACTTTGAGTTAATTGCATGAGCCTTGTGAGACCATCCTGATCCCATGAGTTCACGTTCAGTTCCTCTCTGCAGATCAGTCTGGTCTCAAGCATCTGAAAGCATGACTCAGAGGTGAAAAAAATTGGACCAATCAGCGCTAAGGAAAGAGAGTTTCACTGGAATCTGCGAGTGCAAAAAGAGCAAGAGTTCACTCTAGTATTTAATCAGATTGGCTGGAGGGTCTTTTCAACATGATCAGGTATTGCCATAGGTGTAAATCAATGGCTGCAAGTACCTAGCTAAGGCAAGACTTACATTCATTGCGAAACTAAACCTCGAAGCTCTGGATGGTCTCACAGGACATTTTATGCCATTAATGAGCAAGTAGGAGTATAGGCATCTTTACACAAGGATGCCTACAGGTCGTACAATTCAGAAGGTGAAATATTTCCCAACTTCCAATCATAAGAAAATATTTTTCAAACTGACGAAATGATTCCTTCTTTTGCAATTCCCATAAATGTATATTACCGACGTGTTATATTTAATAAGACTGTGTCTTCAAGAGGTAAGGACTGTAACACACCTGGTGAGTTGACAGAACCATAAGCCGATACCCTGTTCTCCATAGCCACCCGCTCCTTACATAAGAGAGAATACAACTGGTTCTGCCAGACACATGGCAACAGGGGCTCATTTTGCATAAGTACACACAGACACACACACAGACATCCCAAGGTGCATAGCAACAGTGCCTCAGTGGTAGCTGGGGAAGGGCGGGGGACGGGGTTAGTGGCTGATAGTTAAAGAGTGACCGGGGCAGAACAGATACTGGTTGGTCAGACACACTCGTCTCGAAGAGGCAGGCGGACAGACAGGGGGGACCGGGCAGACAGGCTGGCAGAGAGAAGGGCCGACCCGTTGAATATCGCTAATCTCACTGTACTTTATTCCCATGCCTGCAGAGAAGTGAGAATCATTGTGAATCACGTCGCACCAGCATATGGGTGGCCACTGCCTACGTACAGGCACAACGGGGTTAGCAGCATGAGCTTTGAAATGCCCCCCATTTAGGGGCGGCTTGTGGCTCAACCCAATATTACACTAACCATGTAGGCAACCCAGGTTTGACACATGACATTCAATCTCTTATTCAACCCACTTTCCTGTCCTGTCCATAAAAGCAGTAAAGGTTCAAAACATTTGAAAAAAAATAAAATACCCCCAAATACAGTCAGGATACATGAAAATAGCATAAGAAAAATTGAATGTCCAGTTGCTCTGCAAACAAAGCAGGGGTGTATTGGCCAGATCAGAAGCTTTGCTACAGTTTTGTAAATCCCTTTGATTACCAAAAAAATACCATTTCTTGTGATGTCTTCTGACCTTTTGTGAAATGGTGATGTGTGTAGTAGACGTGTTGCGGCTTTATGGCACATTGAATAATGAATCATTGTGTTCAATAGACCTTTTGTTTCATTAGATATTTTCCTAATGACACATGATAATTCTAGATTGATTCGTCTTTCAAATTGTGTCTTTCAACGATATCAAGAAAGGACGGAAGAATAGAAAGAATTAAAAAACAAGGACAGAGCATAGCAAACAGGAAACCACAAGAGTGCATCATAACAACCCAGCCAACCATTTCCTTTCCATCTCACTATCTCCTTTTATTTTGCCTTTCTGGTACACCATAATTAAGTCAATTTGTGTTAGTAGGTATCTTTGAGATTAATAAAGAACACCTTATCTTATCTGATTTGCTGCTGGAAAACCTACAATGGCATCCTGTCATGCAGGAGTCAGAATTGCATCAGAATTGAAAAAAGTGGATTGCTGCATGAGTATATTTGTATATTGTAGATATGACTTTAGGCAAGTGAGTCAATTGAAACATGAACAATAATTGTATGATTGCATGTATTCAGGTCAGATGGCACTTGGAAGGGCACAGGCGGTGATACACACACACACACACACACACACACACACACACACACACACACACACACGCACACACGCACACACACCCCCACACACACATACACACACACAGACAAAAACAAACAGCTATACACAAACAAACACACACACAAACACACACACGCAGAGAACCCAGATGGTGACAAAGAAATAGCCATCCTACTGCAACAGAGCCGTCATGTGTAACTGTGCCAAGAGACGACGAGTGCACGCAAGGCTGAAGTCTTTGAGTGTGGAGGTATGGTTGGGATATGGAATAACGCATTAATTTATCACAATGATCATCAATATCACATGATCCACAGTGGATAAAACTAAGGTGAATACATTGTATTGTTTAGGACATATCCTCCCATTCTGCACAGCATAAAGCGCTATCCAAGGACAACGCAAGAGGCACATAAATTCTATATTATAAACAACATATACCATTAACTAGTTTTGCCTCGTTTTACAGAGATAGGCAAACAACAGAAAAAAAGAGACAGAAGTAAAGAGAGATTATTATAAAGAGAGGCAGCGACAGAAGCAGATAGGAAGACAGATCAGAGACAGAGGAAGAGAGAAAGAGACTGCAACCAGCATGACTAGCGTCCTAGTTCATTGATGGTGCCTATTGATCAGTAGGCCTGCTCAGGCCAACAGATTACGTTCCATTGGTCATTACCGCAGAGCTAACAAACACAGGAGGTTACACATTAGCTCTAAACTGAACCCTTTTATATGCACACAAATGCATTACAAAGATTGCATCAATTAGTTGCAAGAGCCTTATATATGCAGAACAATACAGTGTATCCCATTTGTTTGTTCCTATCCCATAACTACATTATTCACCTAATCACAATAATGCATCTCAATATCCATATTTTGCAACAACAACACAATAGGTTGGATAAAGGAACACTTTAGTCAATATTTTTTGTCTGCCCTGCATTAAAAGCATCTAGGGGTCAATGTTGACATGGTGTGTTATGCATTTGTAGAGTGACAATAAAAATGATTAGTGACAACCATTAGGGAAATGCTGCACCCCCATTAGGGCAAATACATGCAAATCAGCAGAACATAACATACATGAATGCCACTGTGAGGGCAAAGTTTTTCATCACATATAGCGCAAGTGCTTAGACCCTCTTCACATTGGCATCATTGCAGGAAAAACGCAGCTGTTGCTCTTAACAATAATTATGGGTCTGCTCTTTTTATGTAGCAGGGCGCCGGTAACAGACTAAACTGTTGACGACAACACGCACATTGACCATGGACCATGTGCCCCCCCTGGTAGAAAACAATCGCAGACCAAGATCATTTGTGTTATGATTTCAATCAATTTGGTGGATTGATGCGCATAGTTTAACCTGGTATCAGAACGATATCTGAAACATCCGATATTTGGCAAGTATCGATTTATCTTTCTTCGTATGCTCAGTCCGTCCTGTGTTGTGTTTGACCTGCCGACCTGCAGATGATAAACTACTGCATTTTCATTCTTTAAACCTTGCAGTGATGGTACCACTTGGACATATCACGTATTGGACACAGCAGCATAAGGCTGGAATTATGTTTGAAGTTTGAAGTTGAAAGCCAATGCCAATGTCTTCAAAAAGTAGTCAAGGCAAGTATAAAGTGAAGGAGCTACTTCAAAGACTTTCACACTCCCACACGATACATCCCAAACTCATGCATATGTGCATTTACATATAAAAGACCTAAGGTTCTTTTAAATTGAAAAGACAAATTGGGAGCCAGCAGTAGGCTGCTTTAAGTGAGGACAGGATTTGTCAAAATAACATAAAAATGGCAAAAATATGACAAAAACAGATATACCTTTCATTAGTAAATAAAAGGCTTAAGAATTGAGTCCCACTCCCACATCAGCAGCAATTCAAAAGACAATGACACATTTATGATCGAGTCGCTTCTACATCTTCCACAAAAAGATGACTTGATTTTTCAACCCAAGTAAAGTTGAGACTGTGAAGCGGGTGGAATTTGAAATAGATACACTATCACTGCATGGCCGTGCAGATATTTGTGGTTATAGACGTGAGAGTGGCATAGATATGCATTATTGCATCATTAAATGATTCAAAAGAACCAAGGGCCTTTCATAATCTAGTGACAGGCTCTATTAAAGACACGTGATGGGTGGAGTGTAACAGCCAGCACTGGTCTCTCTCTCTCTCTCTGTCTCTGTATTAGACATATGCCTCAAGCCAAACCAGCCTTTCATCCTTCTATGCAATATTAATGAAGAGACTGGAGAGAGACACCGAAATAAACACAGATTCTGTGTGTGACATTTTGCTGTGTGTGTGTGTGTGTGTGTGTCTTTCTCTGTTGGTGTGTATGAAATGGTTGGTGAACTCCGTCCCCATTGGGTCAAGTAGAAAGCTTTGTATATTATAATTAAGCCATTGACAATGTTCATAACATTTCATGTAGCCCAGCATCATTTTAAGGAGAAATTGTTAAAGATTTCTCTAAAAATAACCACGGCGGAGCAAACCTGAATTTGCATTTAAAGACCTGAATTTCCGTTGTATGACACAGTACCTCCAATATACCAGTTTTACACTTCTTATTCATTGCAATGAAACACATTAGAAAGTGAATAAAAAATACGATGCCTTTAAAGGGTCATTATTTTCCATCCGAGGCAATGGAAGAAATCATACATTATTCAAATTAAACGATCAGCTAAAGTAGTGTTTTCCCATTTGAGGTGGCACTTTAATCTCAGTTGGTCTGCCTGCTGTGACAAAGCGATTGGCTGTGGTCACAATAAAAACAAGACACCATTGAGACAATAAACTAGACTCTGTCCTCGTCGCCGATAGACTGTGATGAAGGCTTGTTGCTGCTTGGTCTACAGGAGTGCTGGCTGTACATTGACGTTTCTAATGAAGAGCGCAGGATTGATCCGGTGGAGCGGGGAGAGTGAGCTGTCACAAACTATCAGGCCGCTCAAAGGGCCACAGTTCGCTGTGCATGCGAGTCAACAGCACTGCTGGGGAATGGTGAGGAGGATCCGAGTCTCCTGGGGCCAAATTCTACAGGCGAGGCAAAACCCACACACACGCAGCTTCACAGGACTACAAGGAAGATAGACTAGTCGCGCATAAAGGAAATTGAATTACAATAGTCAATGTTGTACATCAAAGGGCCATTACGTCTTTTATACACCATCCTGTTGCTTTCGAAGCAGTTACATTGTGAATGCCATTTAAAGTTGCATTTAATGCATTTAAATGCATTTAAAGTTATTTTGGGGCGAATAAATAATAAATATTGGCATATTATATGATATCACTAATTATATGTTACAACTAATATTTTACCATTCATTTCTAAAACATTGGCCCAATTGCCAGCAGCCAGGCTCAGCATGCTCATTATCATAAATTCAGGAATGACAGGTATGCAAAGATTCTATTATGCTCTTACAGACCATCTATTCAACATAAAATAGTGAGTGCAAATCAAAAGCAGTGTACAGTCCACCTCGCCTGACATTGCCAGACCAACCACTATTCTCACAGACTGTTGCCAGGCTACTGTTCAGCAACTCTTATGAATGTTCAGAAAAACTTTGTTAACTTCAGGCCAATCTTAGTTTTTGGTGTTTGAATACATGTTAAACTCTTGAAATATGCCAATAGACTTGGTAATGGATTTGAAGGGCAATGCAATGTCATGAAAGTATCAATTGCATTTTGTCTGTGGTCTGTGCAAGACAAAGCAGTCATCTTCAATGATACACATGTCTCTGTGGTCTGCTGTATTTACCCACCCACGAGAAGATTGCACACAAACACACACACACACACACACACACACACACACACACACACACACACACACACACACACACACACACACACACACACACACACACACACACACACACACACACACACACACACACACACACACACACACACACACACACACACACACACACACACAGCTGGCCCTACATCCCGTTTACACGGTATGAGTAGACCGCTATGAGTTAACTACACACTGGGCTCCACTGCACCAATCCAATCTCTCCATGACATGCCCACTGCATCAGTGTACAGGGCACAGTAGTAATCAGAGCTAACGCCAACGTTGTGCATGGTACATGGCACGTTTAATCAGGCAAGTTGCAACCGTCATCAGGGACTAATCTCTGAAAGCTGGGGTCAAATATGAGCGAGAGCAGGCAGGATTCACGGGGGGGAAATCTCTGGCTTTTCTAAGGCTTTAAGAAAGGTTATGAAACAGTGAAAAATGCAATGCCTACAATGTGTTTTATGATTATATTCAAATGAATGTTAAACACGCATGCAAGAGCAAATTGCATTCTAGAGAGACAGGCCATCGTTGCCCTGCTCTGTTCTGTAAAGTGAGTATTGTTCATTTCATACATTTCATTGTATGAAATGTCTGAGTCGTGAGATACGTTTGGGTGGAACGTTTCGATAAGCCACTACGCCACTATGGTACTGAGATATGTCAGTGGCGTGCATCATCACATATCTTATATGCTAAACAGGAAGCTCACAAGCCCACGCAGAGAAGAAAACCCACGTCCACAAAACCAAGGGTTACCGACATTATAGAAAAACGAGACACGAAGATAGTATTTCTCAAGAAACTGAAGAAAGTAGGCCTAGTCTCATCTAGCACGAGTCTAGTATGCTCTTTGTTGAGCGGTACCATTGATGTAGGCCTACAACTTTAGACATTTTGAAATTCAGCAAGCTCTTTGACATGCGATCTACAATCACCACTGAACAAAGCTCTAACCCTTAACCTTATATTTCTGATTCCTAGGGCTACTCTGCACTCTCTCCAGTTGTTGTTGTTGTTTTTAAACTAGGTTGTGCAGCAGCACTACAACTTATTTGGTAGCTACTCCAATTTGTATTGCAGAATATGCTTTGATTGTTCTCAGCCTCACTTGCGCGGATGGAAGCGTCTGCTCAATGACTAATGTCAACTGCGATGTGGTTTAAAAAAACAAAAAAAACAAGCAAGTGTTTGGAAGGCTCTGGGCTAAAGGCATCCATGGGCTGGAGACTTAAGCCTGTTCAGAACATACACTGCCTACATGCATGTAGACGCTGTGCATTACAAAATATGTATTACTACACTAGTAATAAGTGAATACGTTTAGTAGTGATACACGAATTAACCCGTTCGTAGTTGGATATGTTTTGAAAGTAATATATACATTTGTTTTATATTTCCGGACACAACATTGGGATGCTCGAAAGGGGCATATGCCTTGTTTATTAACTCTGATAAGGACCAAATCGATTTATAATCGTCTTACTGATATCTTTTGCACTCACTTGTCACCAGACATGTGCAGCATATTTATTTCCATTGTAAGTGGCATCAAACTAATACATTTGACGATTATCCTAAAGAAGTTAAAACAGGTAGAGGAGCGCGCTCACCTTTACATCAGGGTACAGCTGGTTACGAAGCGCGCGCACTGACAGCTCGTGCAGGACATCCGTGAAACGGCTGATCTGGAGAAGACACACAACCTCTATGTTTTCTGAAGAAATACCATTAACATGCACTTTTGTTTCCAAACAACAGGGTACTTAACTATTCCTGATGTACTTACACCACTTCGCTCTCCAAATTCTGCAGAAGCGTTTGTAAGCCACTAAATTAAAAAGCTTGCGCCTGCTCGAATTCAGTTGGTTTCAAATTGGTTGAAAGGTGCCATATGGTTGCATATTGGGCCAACCAGAGTCGAAGGCAATATCCACTAGGGTGCGCACAGTTATTGTAATAACGAGAACCAGGAGCATTGTGCTTCGTTTAATAGAATCGCAGGCGATCCACCCCGCCCGCCGCTGCTATACTGAAATTGTAAGCAAGGACATCCTCAAATTGTTGCTGGTGACGCACACGAACACAACGTTGGGCGTTGTAGTCCAATGCAGGTCCAGACAGCATTGCTCCGTAGGTATTGGATGTTGCAAAAAAAACTACATTTTCGCCATATGTAATCAATTGAACAGTACTTGCATCAGCGCATGGACAACGGCACTCGCCGACAAAGTTAGGTTTTGACAGGGTCTGTTTTCGTTCATTTACACATTCTACACATTTACACAAGCTAGTTATTTGTCCAACATCCTGTTCCTGCCGGCCTAATGAAGCTCTATATAAGTGAAGGCAACCCACACTGCCTAAAAGTAGTAGCTGCTGTTGAACTGACTCTAGTACAATGTGATGTCCAATGTGTCAACCACGAAGGTAAGAACGCATGGCTACCGATTCATTAGTTATGGGTTGTTGTCATCAATCTGTCCACAATCATGAATACTTTCTGTCTTCACAAGTAGAAAGTGGGTGAAATTGGGATATTTCACTGCGTAACTGGAAATATTGTGTGTGTGTTAACTAACGTAGTAACTGTTACACACTTATAATACATCCATGATTACACACTATTAACACGGAGAAATCTGCTGTCATGAAACACCATGACAAGTATTGTGTCCGTCACACTTCAGAAGCAGATGGAAAAGAAGAAGACGATCATGTAATTAGTTCACAATGATGCATGTTCTGGAACACTATACAATAGGGATGCGATAGAACAGCCTTTTGTGTACATTAATTTCGTTTCTAGCTAATACATTTAATATGCTTGCAGACATAAGGATCTGAAAATATTTGTCAATCCCTTAGATGTTCCTGGTAAACATAGTAAGGATAAGCTAGGGGTGGGAATGCTGTCACATCTTATCCAGACTTCTCTAAACTGTTTTTCTGAGGACTATGAATCACAGTTGTAGTTGTAGCTATTAGACCCCCGAGACTCATTAAGTCACAGGTATGAATGGGATATTACTGTCCTATGAGGCATAAGACTGATACTGTATCCCAATCTGATTCTAGGCTCATTGCCTTCACACAATTCTGGGCCATCTGTCCCCGTTTGTCCCCCATCTCATGCACTTTAACTGTTAATATTTGAATTGGCACCTAAACATGTTATGTTTTATGATCTGATGGATGATGTCTCACTCCCTCACTCTTCCCTATTTGTTTTGGATGATAATTTAACTAGAGGTTGGGATCACACACATTTCACAGAGGGAGTACGGAAGAATATTCAATAGCAATGTAAAGTTTAATAGTCTTGTGGTTTAGCGGAGAGTGTTCAGCGTTCTAGTAATTTCTCGTCAACTCCTGAGCTGTGTTGTGATCCTGTTCTCCTTGTAGAACAGGATAACGTCTAGACGCGCAGCCAGCAGCATCTGGCATGTGGATCAATGGCACTGATGGAGGGCTAAAAATAAGTCCTTTTGTAGGGTTAAAACGATGATGACGTATATGGATTAGCAAAAAGTGTCTTACTATAGAATTCTGATTGGTTTCTTGATTACTTTTGCTTGCAAAGTCTTTACTTATTAAGTATTCACAGGCAATACAATAAAATAACGTGTTGTACTGCAATTCAAAATGGAAATTTCATATTTGTTAAATGTTTATTCATTGAAATAAAAGAGGACTGATGATGACTTCTGACTGAGGACGAATGAGGTGCATTATTTTACCTACCTTTACCTACAACAAAAGTGAGCACATTGCACTGCCAGTGTCGTACAAACCCCTAGACTTTGTGCGGTCATTCCTCTGTGTTTCATTGTATGTTTCCTCAGAGAGAGTGGTGCCCTTCCTCAGCCGTCCGGCCCTGCCTGCGCTGCTCCTGCCCAGCGGAGGTCACCTATTCAGCTCCAACGCCATCTGCCAGTCAGTAGCCACCCCACCACAGCCCCAACTCTCCAAAGACATTTGTGTCTCCGGTTTTTGTTGCACTTTGTGTATGTTTTACTGCCCAGTCTGAATGCTTACACCACATTAAGGTAGTGCCTTTCGGTTCTGCTCTGTAGGTACTTGTTCGAAACAAGTGGACGGAAACCCAACCCCCTCATCAACCAGTGGCTTGAATGGGAGACCACCGAACTCCAGGTAACCCTTGTTGTAGGCCTTGTACAGTTATGTCCTAAATGGAGTCAGGCACCAGTCACCTCACAGAAAGGTCCGTACCCTCCTTCAAACGGGCATTGTGTGAGATTGACGGTGCCCGTAGGCTGGGGGGGGGGGTTGTTGACGGCCTCTTCTGCATGTTGTGTGTGTGCAGCCTGCCCTGCTGCAGGCCCTCCATATGGCAGTGTTGCAAGGCAAAGCCACAGAGGCCTCCAAGATCCTCCAGGGGCCCCTCTCCTATCTGGACCAATGCTTGAGCAAGGGGACCACGCCATATCTAACAGAGGTAAGCTAAGACACAGACTGTGTGTGTGTGTGTAGTGTGTAACAGTGTGTAAGTGTGTAACAGTTGGCATGCAATATTTATAACAGTAGGATGATATATTTATTTTTACCTCCCTGACACAATTACATATTCCTAACAGCAAGCCTTATAGTTTGCAGCGCACCCTCACCAAGTCAAAAATTCCTGATACACTTTTGGAAATGAAGGCACTGTCTGAGCCTCCAGGGGACTCTCTGGCAGCTTTTTGTTCCTCTGAGTATGGGCAGCATATATCATTTGCTTAACTTTTTTACCTACTGCTCCTCCCTGTGGTATTATAAATATGTTTTTGAGTAGTCACACCGGTGCCTTGAGAGGACATTTGTCCTCTCAATAATTTTTTTTTTTGATGCAATTTATTCACAGAAATTTTGTGTTGTTGTTCTAGGAATCTGTTTCGGTTGTTGATGTTGTGCTCTGGGGCGCCCTGCATCCTTTTCTGTCTGACTCCAGTCCAGTTCTCGGTGGGTAGCCATTCTAGAATTAGAAACCGGCGCGAACATATGGGAAAAACTCCTATGCATAATATTTGTATCTAGAAAATATATATATATATGCTTTGGATTGATCTTATCTTACGTGACCAAGCGCTCTCCTGTCTCTCGCCCTCTCCCTTGCACTGGCTCTACCAGGTGAGTGGAAGTGTGTGCAGGCGTGGTTTGAGCGGCTGGCGGGTGAGAAGGCGTGCCAGGCAGCAGTTCTGAGGGTTCTGCCCGGGAAAGGCCTGGAGGTCCTGAAGAGCTTCGTGCAGAGGCAGCCCGCACCCAACTCCAGCCAGCGCAGAGACGCACAGTCATGCAACAGCACCGCCTCAGAGGTAGCATTGGGCATGTAGTGTTCCCTCACACCTCCATTATTTAGTTTGGAAGTTGGAAACATGGCCGAGTGAGTTTCTAGCTCTTTCTATATGCCAGAAGGACATCGTCCGTAAGAAGAACAGAGAAATGGTTTTATTTCTATTTGGAGCGTCTGGTTGTGCTTTTCAGAAACTTTTGCCACTTTTGTGTGTTGAATTAAAGGGACTGCACTAGTAGGGGTTTCATGTGAAGAAGATGGTGTCTCAGGGCCAGATTGAGCCTATCTCCATTAAAGCTAAATTACAGATCCCTATTAGGCAATAGAACATGCTGTATATAGGGATTACATCAGTGTTACTCCATCCCTTTATTCTCCTTCCAATGGAGGCACTAATAGTCTGTTGGGAAGTATAGCATGGGCTGCCTTTGGAATAGTTTCCAGGTTAGTTGCTGTGATAAAGTTGTTAATTTATATTTCAAACGGTCAGGGGTGGAAATCAGAGGTTCTGAATCTTGGTTCATAATTCTGTCGATAAGCCAATAAGACTGCTTCAAGGCACAAATATGATTCTAGCATGAGATAACATCCCCTCAAAATGACACAATTTGACACATAACAACAAGAGACAAACTTGCTTAGCCCCCACGCTGAAGAGTAAATTAAACACATTCATAATTGTTATTAATTGGTAATTGTTTTGAATGTAACGTGACCTCCAGGCAGAGGAAGCGGTGCGTGTGGTGTCTGAAGAGGAGATGGAGACCGCTGCCCTGACCTGGAGTAGAGGCCTGACCGCCTGCCCAGAGCCCACAGAGAAACAACACCCCATGTGAGCATGACATGTACTTGTTGTTATACAAGTATTGTTTGTGACCAATCCGCGTAGGGCTGTCAAGTTCTGGTCGATTGGTTGGTCGACATGCACTTGTTCGACCAAATTCTCATTGGTCGGACAATCGCTGGTGTTACCTGCATAAGGAAAAAAATCTCTTCTTTAACTATTATTATCGGGGGCGGTAGGGACAAACACAGACTGATGTATCATTGAATGACGAGGCTGTATTGTGGTCGAAATAACATTATTTATTTCTGAAAATAACATTCAAGGCGCCGTCATTTTAATTTGTTTCTCGGGAAAAACAATCCGTGTGTGTGTGTGTGTGTGTGTGTCCTAGTGTTCCTCAGGAGGGGCGGCGTAACCTGCTGCTGACCAGCGCCCTGCCCTACGTCAACAACGTGCCTCACCTGGGCAACATCATCGGCTGTGTGCTCAGCGCCGACGTCTTCGCCAGGTACCCTGCTTCTTTTTCCGTCTCAATGTTTTCTTATATAAATAAATGTCATTTAAAAAAAACGTTCCTCGAGTCATCTCGTTTTCTTTTTTAGTCTCCTCAGCACGCGTCTAGTTTTGCCTGACATCTCGGGCGTTTTTTCCGCTGCGCACGCACATCTCCAATCACACACACACACGAGTCAAAATGAATCGAAAATGCCGAGAGCATCAAACAATGTTATTAATGAATAGCTTCCTACAGTGTCTTCCTCTTCCTGATGACAGAGTTGTATCGGTACAACTCTGTCATCAGAGTTGTACCGTTGTACCCCCCCCACCCCCCACCGGCAAGGGTTAATGACATCCTCTCCTCCTTCTTCCTGTGCCTCCTCCTTCCTGTGCCAGGTACGGGCGCCTGCGCGGCTGGAACGTGCTGTACGTGTGCGGCACGGACGAGTACGGCACGGCCACGGAGAACAAGGCGCGCGAGGAGGGCCTGACGCCGCAGCAGATCTGCGACAAGTACCACGCCGTGCACGCCGACATCTACCGCTGGTTCCAGGTGGACTTTGACTTCTTCGGCCGGACCACCACGCCGAAGCAGACGGAGTGAGTGGGCCGCAGTGGGGTTGTTTAGTCGGGTTGTGTTTATGTGTGTAGAGGTACGCGTCGTACAATGTGTCTGATGCGTTGTTGTTGTTGTTGTTGTTTTTTGCAATACCATTACCTTGCCCTTTTGGCTGGTTCTACCACTGGACCTTGTGAGGTCTTGTCCCCCTGTGAGAGAGTCTGGCCTTTTGGCCGTAAGCAGCTGATTCGAAGCCCTGCCTCTATGATGAAATGCTGAGCTGCAGTCTCTACTGTAGAGTTCCCCAACCTCTCCAAACCACGGCACCCCTTTTTATAGGGATTTATTTTGTTCTGCATCCCAACCACACACACCAAAATAAATGCTTGCAAATGTTAGAAATCCAATGTTAGTTAAATTAGTTGCCTCGTTAGATAAATAGCTGCAGGACTGCGCATAGCCACGCACCCACAACGCTCCCCCCTATTTTTCCTCTATTTTTGTCTTATTTTTTCCTATCTACGCTCGGCTAAGCAGCCCTCTTACAAGTTAAATAAAACCGTGTAAACAAACGAGTAAAATCTGTTTCAGAATGATGATAAAAAAATAAAAAAATAGGAACCTCAGAAGCAACGCGACGCAGAGCCGAGCGACCTCGTGGGTATTTTGACATGGCATAAATCAGTCAAATCAATGTGTATCCAGGATCCTCATGTTAAAAGGATCTAGTTAATTAATTCAGTACCACTTAATGTAGCCCCCACTTTCAAGCCCTGCATAACCAACTGCATTATCACAGGGCTCAATATGCAAGATGCACAGTGAAGCCCATCTTCTGCGTGGAAAAAATACTGGATTTTTTTCCACACACTTCAAAGCGGCTGTCTGTGTGGCAGGTAAAAAATCTAAAAAACACTCCACCACCCCTATGCGACTCGTCACGTCCGTTGTGTTTTGGCCCTGAGGCTCGATGAGCCGTACCGTAACTAATCAAATTAACCAAGAGTGACCTCTGCACCTTGCCCGTCACCTCGCATTATTACCCGCCTCCTACAACCACGACAGCCTTCGATTGGCCCGCCCATAGGCTGGACGGTGGGAGAGCCACCAGCGAGGACCAATACCAAGATAGGGTTTTCTAACTACAATCCAAACATACATGACAACATCTTAATATATGTGAAATAAAAGATCAACAGCCATTCAAAAGAAAAGGAGATTACATTACAATATTGACTAGATCAACAATGATGGAGATGCACACACACATTTATAAATATCTTGTTGTATTGTGCTCGACGGTTCCAATACAACCAGCCCCTTTCATATTATCAGGTAAAGGGTTCCACAACTGTACACCCTTGAATGAGAGTGTGGATCCCAGTAGGATGTGACACTTACCCATGGTTATCCCCCTGGTGGTAACCCCTGGGCACTGTAGCCTGTGGAGAGACGAGACTCAAAACCCCATCATTTGCATGGATAGGATGGGGGCAAGATTGTCTTAGTGGCTGTCCAGCGGAAAGGTACTGGATTAGATTGGCATCGGTGTCCCCAGTCTACCTGTAGAAATCCATGAGCAAGATTCTATACCTCTATTTGATTTTTGATGAAATCACTTCATGTGGTTTTGGATAAAAGTGTCTGCTATTTGACTCAATGCTAAAAAGTGAATGATTTAAAGCTTTAATCTGCAACTTGATGTTTAGGGTGCCAACATTTTATGCATCGAACCACCGGGTGATCATTAGAGCTTTCACCTCCGCAAAATGGTGACTTTAAAAATCAAAACTGTACTGTCATATTACAAAAGAAGACATTCAGTGTTGATCCTTTGATTGTTTCTTTAGTAGAAGAAAATGTGATTATTTTTTCATATATATGTTATGGCTATAAAAGATTACATAAGATAAATGTGGATTGTGCAACCAGTTTTTGCGCTTGTAAACATTCAGGTAACCATGCATTCACAACAACCTTTTTATACATGGGGGCATTTTAAGAGAGCGCTGAGTTTGTTATGCACACAGCCGGACAGGTTTGAAGACTTGACAACACTTCCGACAGAGATTCTGCCTAGCTAGTTATGCTAGTCACTCTAGATTTAATATGGCGTACACTTCCTCCAGATGTGACTGAAGTTTGACATTCTGGTTTAACAACCTCTTTCCAGAACGTATTTAACAATGTGTCCTACGACAAAGCCTCTTCAGTTCACTAATAACATTGGCAGTGTGCATTATGTACATTTACTTGAGCTTTATACCGTAATTATGCTAATATAGACACATTTATATAAATATTTCTATAAACACATTTTTCAAATGGATTATGGTTGTGCAGCCTAAATACAAGCGTGGCCTTGCTCTGCGGTGATTATACCCTGTATTCTATACAAATACCTTTCAAAAGGTTAGTGACACAATCAATATTAGCTTAATGGTAATTCCCCGCTGGCACAACACGTTTGAACAAGTTACCTAGGCGACTCATAATTACAGGGTGCTAATTGGGTAATATACACCGCAGATAATGTTGCGGTGCAATTTCATTGAAACTTTGCACAATGTACAAACCACCTTGCTTAGTTGTAGGATCAAAGCGGCGTGTCTCCGTTGGAACTTAAGTGGGTCATGTTTCCAAACGGAGCACTCACAACGGCGCCGCCATACAGCCGCGTTATGACTCCCCACACGCGTCACCGCGCCATCAATACCACTCGTTGCATTAAACACGGAACAGTCCAACGAGTCTTCTGACGTGTGCTGTCCTTACTACTCATGCTCCGTGGCTTGTCTGGTGTGCGACCCGCTTTACATTGAAGCTCTGCCGTGACCAAGAATAGATCCGAAATACACTGGCCTCCTCCGCACAGCACCTACGTGATATGGCAGTTTGGCTTTTTGAAGCGTTATTCCAATAACTTGTTTGTGTTTTAACCCATTCAACCGTTTAAGAAATTTCATTTTTCGGTGGTGCATCGCCACTATTAGGCCACATCGTTGGGGTTGAACCGTTATTATTTTGGTCGCAGTCTTGAGGCATGTAATCCTTACATGCCGACCCTATCCGACCCTATCCTGCCAATCGCACAGAAATCCTTGGATATAATCATTGGACATCACCGATTTCAAAGGCTTTACCCGGACTCATTGATTAGTTATGCGACAACTTTTCAATGCAAAATACTTGAATTATAGTTCAAATCAAAAGAGTGTCTGTGTGAGTCTTTGCAAGCTTCAGCAACATGTGGGGGCCTTCAGATGGGATTTGATGTACTTTAAATTGGGTATTTGTTACGACGGCCTTTACCTGTGTTTTTACGTAATTACGGTATATGGTGACCTGAAAAGCATTTTCTCTCTCTCTCTCTCTCTCTCTCTCTCTCTCTCTCTCTCTCTCTCTCTCTCTCTCTCTCTCTCTCTCTCTCTCTCTCTCTCTCTCTCTCTCTCTCTCCCTGTACACCCCCTACTGCATGATCGCCCTGAACATATTATCCCCCCTCTCACATGCTAACTGTTCCCTTCCTTCCGCAGGATCGCCCAGGACATCTTCTGGCGTCTCCACGAGCGCGGCTTCCTATTGGAGGACACGGTGGAGCAGCTGCGGTGCGAGGGCTGCCGGCGCTTCCTGGCCGACCGCTTCGTGGAGGGCGAGTGTCCCCACTGCAGCTACCCCGAGGCCCGCGGGGACCAGTGCGACAAATGCGGGAAGCTCATCAACGCCGTGGAGCTTAAGGTGAGGGCCCCGCCCGGTCTGGTTTGTGGCCCTTCGTTGTTTTGAGGCCTCACCCGCAGCGGTAAATCCAGGGGACTGATCGCAAAAGCTAGGTTAGATGTTGTTGTTGTTGTTGTTGTTTCTAATTTCTTGTGAATGAGGACCGGATTTACTCGTCACTCGCTACACAACAACCGTCTACGTTTGTGGTGTTCGCTCCGAATCCCACAGAGCTCATATTTGTAGCGAAACCCAAAGATGGAAATAGAATCGCGTTGTTCAACGGCAGCCAAGCGCATGGAGCGGGAACGTGGCAAGCTCTATTTCTTTACAGCTGCCTGTGCTTCAGGCTTGACTCTGGAATTATGATGCAATGTAAATGCGATGTATGTTAATTTATGATACAGCATGAACCCTTTCCCCCGCCCCCCCCCCAAAAAAAAATACCAGCGTACAAACCATTGATTGTTTTGTTTTGTGTAGAATCCCCTGTGTAAGGTCTGCAGCAAGACGCCTATCATCCAATCATCCAAACACCTCTTCCTGGACTTACCCAAGGTAATGTTTCACACCTTTTAGTGTTATTATACAAGTGGTGCCCACAATTGACCGTTCTTTAGTTTTTCATGGTGGGACTGTGTGGTTAACCCGTCTTTGCCAGCGTTAAGGCTGTTGTTTACGAAGGTTAAAGGGTCAAGATAAGCTTCTTACACCGTCTTGCGATTTACAGGACGTTAAATCAATCCTACGAATCAAAACCTACACCGGTGTTACCCGCCTCTAACATCTCACTGTAGCTTTCAAGTTTTTGGTTGACCAAAAAACGCTAAAGTCGCTAACATCTTGTTTCCTGTCCCACTCTCCCAGTTGGAGAGTCAGCTGGAGCAGTGGCTGGACAAGTCGACGGCGGCGGGCGACTGGACGTCCAACGCCAAGCAGATCACCCGCTCCTGGCTCCGAGACGGCCTCAAGCCCCGCTGCATCACCAGGGACCTGAAGTGGGGGACCCCGGTACCGCACCCCGACTTTGCGGACAAGGTGTGTCGTCAATATCAGGATTACTTTTGGCGTTTTGTGTGCGGGACGGGGGACTATACAGCGAGAGAGCGTGAGGCTGTTGATCTCGATGCAGCGTACAGTATAGTCACGGGCAGTGTGTGGGCTGTAGGTTGAGTGACGCCCGGAGATCCCTGAGGTCTCCGTGCCCGTGTAATCCCTGCTTCGGCGTTTATGCAAAATGCACATAATCCTTCCAGATCTCTGCCAATCTTTCTTACTCACTGGTTCGTCTTCCAGGAAACAAGCGGTTAGCGGCTTCAGCGTTTTTGGGGCCCGGGGGGGGGGGGTTCCCATTAGCTCCCGTTGTATCTAGTCCCGTATGATGCAACACAACACAACCAAAGGGTCAACCAAAAACTTGAAAGCTATGGTGAGGTATTAGAGGCGGATAACACGGGTAAAACAAATAATAAAGACGTCATCTTCACAAAGTACAGAAATTTAGAAGAGCCTCTGTAACATGGACATATGTAGACTGTAGTTTTGTAATATATGGTATTTGTATTTTTGTATTTATAATATTTATTTATATATGGACATTTATAATATCCATATATGATTATTTATAATATATATCATATAATATATAATTATAGTTATTATTCATATTCATAATTGTATTATGAATATGATAAATATTTATTCATCTCCGATTTTAACTTTGTTTTTATTGCTTACATGTTCAAAATAAAGACAATCAATCAATCAATCAATCAATCTTGAAATGAATAGGATGCGCTAGTTCATACTTTACAGGTACCAGATACTTATAACGTAAGTGGTATTGTTTACCAATCTATTCAGTCTTGTGTGTATCAGGGCCTTAAGACGGGTTACTTCAAGGCTTGGCTGCAGAGACGAGGACCACCTTTGCCTTTGTCAAGAATTGAATGACGCTAATTTGATGATGCGTATGAAATGAAAAAGGGTAGTAAATGAACTCAGAATGACTCCTCGATCCAACCGACAAAATATTATATATAATTATATAATGTCATTAATAATCCAGGTTTTATCCAAGAGCTTTAACATTTCTTCCGGCCTTCAGGGGGGGGTTAGCTGTAACCCTGATTGTTTTATGAGTCAATTGAGCACATCATGTTCTCTGAGGAACAGCGTGCCTCTGGCTCCCAGAGTGATATACCATGTGAAGTACTGGCAGGGGCCCCCTCCCCATATACAGGGCCTTCACGTCATCCCAGGATGTAAGAGTTGCCTCATGCTAGTAGAAAATGAGTCAATTGGCAATAAATCAGCTTGAAGTGAATCAAGTGCTGTTTACTTAAGTCGTAAGTGACTTGGTAAGCTTTTCTTGTCTTCAGCGCAGCACTTATCTTAGGGCAATTCAAAGTTAACTGCGAAACAATAGTATCAAAGATAATTCATGCGTTTGTCAAGTATTTTTCATTTTGTCATTGTTTTCGGATCAACTATGGCGGAATTTATGCAGCACGATAAGTGTCTCATTATAACTGTAAACAAAAAAAAAACGACAGCCTAAGATATCTACATGAGGGTCACTTTGGAAAAGGTTGGTCACAAACACTCATTATATTACAATTTCTTATTTTTAGGTGTTCTATGTGTGGTTCGATGCCCCAATTGGCTACCTGTCCATCACCGCCAACTACACCGACCAATGGGAGAAGTGGTGGAAGAATCCTGAGCAGGTACAATTCAGGACCATTAATGGAAAGATCTGACATTTTGCAAAAACAAAAGCCTGCATGCAACACAGATCCTTTGAAGCCATTCTGGAAAATATGTTTGTTCTGTATGTATTTAGAACTCCATAACATGTACTAAAACAGAGATGGAGATAGTTGCAACGGTAACCCATTTATTTTCCCATCATTTGTTCCCGCCAGTCAGGTCAAACAGTTGTGTTGCTAATTATGTCCGTTCACCATTATGTGGTGAAGGCAACAATTAAGCAATGCTTGTTTATTCCCATGTACCCCTTATGAAGATCTGCATAATGCAAAGGGGTTAAACAGCCATTAAGGCATTTAAATGTGGATATTATGGAGATGGCGAGTCATTAAAAGCGACTTTAAAGCCCATTGATGAAAGAGCTCTTCAAACATTTGCTTTCTCAACCAAACTACCCCACTATAACACTCCCACTGACTCCTCACAGCTCTATATAAAAAACATAAGGCTTCAGCTGTGTGTGTGTGTGTGTGTGTGTGTGTGTGTGTGTGTGTGTGTGTGTGTGTGTGTGTGTGTGTGTGTGTGTGTGTGTGTGTGTGTGTGTGTGTGTTGGCCTATATATTCGCAGAGCAAACAGAAAAGGAGGTTGATTGGGGGGTTGGGAACAGCAGATAAGTCCTCTTTGAACTGGATGATCTCACCATGATCCAATATGATGTCATCCCCTCCCTGCGGTGCTGTGCTCCCGCCACCAGGTGGAGCTGTACAACTTCATGGCCAAGGACAACGTGCCGTTCCACACCGTCGTGTTCCCCTCCTCCCTGCTGGGAGCCCAGGACAACTACACCCTTGTCAATCACCTCGTTGCCACGGGTAACCTTTTTTTTTTTTGTACTTGACTTTTATTGGTCGATCATGGGATTGTTGATGTGAATATTATTTTTAGTGGTGCGATGATTGTCACGTGGAGGAGTTGTTAGATTTGAGTATAAGCTGTGTGAGACACCCAACACACTCAATAAAAACCTAGTCACGTTCTCCGTCGTCTCAAATCTGGAGCCAGAAGACCACATGGTGTTTTATTATCAAATCTGTTATCTCATTTTAAGCATGTTTCCTCTCAGCAGTGGATTCCCATGCCATTTTCATTATTGCTACTACTTCCTGACATCGCTGCCATTTCAACTACATATTTGAATGACAGAGGCGCTGAAACATACAAAGACATGACGATTCAAGTCTCAAGTTGAACCGCACAGTAAAACACAGGGTGGTAAAAGTACACCAGAGAGAGTAAACCTCAACGTCTGATTGGTGGTTGTACATAAAGCCATGGTAAACAGTGTATTGGTATGGACTGCATTTATATAGCGCTTTTATCCAAAGCGCTTTACAACGTCGCCTGCCATTCACCCATTCACGTGCACATTCACACACAGACGGTGGAGTCAACCGGGTTTAGGGTTAGGTGCCTTGCTCAGGGACACCTCGACACTGAGCTAGGAGGAGCCGGGGATCAAACCAGCAACCTTGCGGTCACCATCCAACCCGCTCTACCTCCTGAGCTACTGCCGCCTGTGTACCAGTATAACGTGACCCCCCCCACCCCCCTCCCTCCCCCCCCTCCCCCCCCTCCCTCCCTCCCCGCTGCAGAGTACCTGAACTACGAGGACACCAAGTTCTCCAAGAGCCGCGGCGTGGGCGTGTTCGGAGACATGGCCAAGGACACGGGCATCCCCTCGGACGTGTGGCGCTTCTACCTGCTGTACGTGCGGCCCGAGGGCCAGGACGCGGCCTTCTCCTGGGCCGACATGGCCCTCAAGAACAACTCTGAGCTGCTCAACAACCTGGGCAACTTCATCAACCGGTGGGTGCTGGGGAGCGCGCCTGGTTAAACAACCCGACTCAACTGAACACTCGCGTTTGTTCATTGAGGAGTCTTCTATAGGCATATATATATATATATATTACTACTAATACTTATGTATGTTTATTAAAATATACATAACAAACAATATACAGTTATAGTCGAATTATGATCAAGATATTTTTTAAACAACATGAAAACCTCTCCTATATCCTTATGTTTATTCACCATTGAGAAGCGTTGTGTTTTCCCACACCGGTGATGGACACGCAACACGGATCCCCCAAGCCATCAATGAGCCTGGAGCGCTCTAAAATGTAAACTGGTTCATACACAGGCAGGTGCAGTCACCTTGAAGCAGATTCTGTTACCGTTCCACTGACTCATAGCTGAATCACGCTTCAATGGCGGTAAGACTTGTAAGGTAACACTCGTAGGTAAGGCTTAATAGCTCTTGAGTCTTACCTCCAGCATCTTTTAATCAGTCGGTGTTTGTTAAATATCCCCATCGTGTTTCTTATCTGTTGACATCAAAAGCCTAAACAAACGGGCGTTCTCCAGAAGCAGCACGCTCGTGTAAAAGAGCAACAGCTAGCACATGCTAATTTGCTGCATTTGTTGAGGATGGTGTAATTTAGCCCCCAATTAAACCGCCTGGAATGCTTTCTAAACGATCAGAGTTAAATCCTGCATCAAAGATTTCCCCCCAGTGGCCCTCCTTTGGCAAAGTTCCTTGATCTGTAAGATCTGGTCTGGAGCGGCAACTCTTGATGCCTAATTGGTTCCAAAGTATCCTGTGGACCAGAGGGCCTCCTGCCTAACGCCTCGGCTCCGCCGGAGCCATCAGCGTCGCATCTAATGAGGACTCCGTCAACTTTTTAATTCGGCCAGGAAACGCTGCCATAATTATCAAATCAATAGCAGGGCAGACGCAGAGCGTCCATTCTCTGCACCGAACGCCAGCATCACCACCAACACTTTCCCTCCTAAATAATCAGATCAATCTCTTACACTGATCATTTCCAATGTACACAGAAACATTGAGTGGCTCTTCCTATGGAGTGCATATAACGTTTTCAGTGTTAGTTTTCAGTGGAGCCCTGGGGTGAGGAAATGTATTGAGCTGTTAGTCTCCTGTCCTCATCCCGTATCCTGCACGCTGAGGGGATTTACATGAGCCTTGTTTGCTTCCAATTGGATCTCTTCAAGTGATATGCCACTCAGTGCCCGTAGTTCTATGATTCAAGTTCAAAGCAGATGATAACCGTTTGAGATCTCTAATAACCCGATAATGAGTCCTTTAATAAAACATAGGTCAAAATACTCTCTGGCTTCCTCTGATGAATGAAGATGCAGTCGATGTGTTTATAATTAAGGCAGTTATTAATCTGGCTGTATGTGACTGCAGCTACAGGTATGACCCAGGTTTCACACACTCCCGCTGCCCACACACACATTTAGCCATCGGTTTGTTTATAATTATTATGCGTGCATCGCAAAAATTCTGTCAACTGTCATCTCTAACCTTTTTATCCTTCGCGGTAGACAGTGGGGCTGTATAAAACATCACATTCAATGTTTTATAAGATGTGGAAATATCTCAACACCGATATTAACTCCAACCTCGAAATACACGGCAAAGCTTTTCACGACCACTTGCATTTAGTTTAAAACCATTATTTATTCCGCACATGATTACAACTTGGCTGTGATTGACGCTACACACCGCCCTAACGAGCGCCAGGGTTTGTTTAGATTGGCACCACGCTACATTGCATCTGCCGCCGCGATCAATAATGGATCCACGATTAGCAAGTCAAGTAACGAGCCCTTCCTTTTTCCCCCACTTCCTCTCCATCTGGTCCTCTCCGTTTCTCCCTCCCCCCGCCCCCGACTCCGCCTCTGCCGCTCCCCAGAGCCGGGATGTTTGTCACCAAGTTCTTTGAGGGATGCGTGCCGGCGATGGAGCTCCTCGTGGAGGACAAGACTCTGCTGGCCCAGGTGGGCTGGGAGCTGCGTCAGTACATCTCCCTCATGGACAAAGTCAAGTAAGGAGATCTGCTGTGGAGGAACGCCGGCACACTCAGCCCCCCCCCCCGGAGAAACACACCACACTTTCTCACCCACTTTGAGAAAGGAAAAACAACACTTTCACCTCGAGGAAAAAAATGCTTTCACCCCCTTAAGAAAAAGACGCTCACCTCCTTAAGCAGTAACACTTTCACTTCCTTAAGAAAAAAAATGACACTTTCACCTCCTTAAGCAATAACACTTTCACCTCCTTAAGAAAAAATGACACTTTCACCCCTTTAAAAAATCAACAATTTCAAAAAACTACGCTTTCACCCTCTTCAGGGAAAACCACATTTGACATGGTAAGGAAAAACTAGTCTTTCAACCATTTAAGAATTTTTATTTACTTTTACCGCCTTAAGAAAAAACTACACTTTCACCCCCTAAAGAAAAACGACCCCAAAATACCTTTCACCCCTTTTTAAGAAAAACACAAACCCTTTTAATCATTTAATCAAAGTTATTTAATGTGTAGCTTTTTTGTGCATATTTCTTCTAATTGTTTTTTATGTCTTCATCTTTAGATAAAGATAGATAAGAGAAAAGATAGATAATAGATAAGAGAGATAAAATTGTATATAGAGATGATGCAGACTGGAAAAGCCATGGCTGAACACTTGTCATCTCCAGCCTACAGCTGCTTTTACGGTACCTACTACAGGTCATGGCTCACAGTCCAAGGTTCTCACCATCACTGTCTTCTTCACTGTTCTCTGCCAGGATCCGAGACGCGCTGAAGCACATCCTGAACATCTCTCGCCATGGCAACCAGTATATTCAGGTCAACGAGCCCTGGAAGAAGATCAAGGGAGGGGACCAGGACAGGTGTGTGTGTGTGTGTGTGTGTGTGTGTGTGTGTGTGTCCAAAATAGAGTCTGCCGGCCAATTCACCTGCTGATGTTAATTTGGGACCCTGTGTGTGAATCCCACACCAAAATCACCAAAAAAAAGCCAAAAAAATTCACTGTGCGAAAAGTTAAACTGCAAAAAATCAATAAAAGAAAATGAGCTAAAACAATAAAACAAACGAATGCTCTCCGGAAAGCCCATTGCTCCATTTGATATGAACAATCAGAAAACACCTCATATATACTGTGTGTGTATATATAATATACACACATATGTAATATATATATATATATATTACACATGCGACCGTTAAGAGCCTTCCCATCCATCCCCTCCCACCAGGCAGCGCGCGGGCACCGTGACGGGCGTGTCGGTCAACATCGCCTGCCTGCTGTCGGTGCTGCTGCAGCCCTACATCCCCACGGTGAGCCGCACCATCCAGGAGCAGCTCAACGCCCCGGCCGCCTGCGTGGGCGCCATGCTGCACGACGCCGGCAGCTTCGTCTGCTCCCTGCCCGCCGGCCACGCCATCGGCACCGTGAGTAGGACCCCTGACACCGCGCGCCCGTTCAAAAAGAGCCCGGTCGACTGGGCCGATAGCCGCTCTGCGAGGGACGTCGGTCTCTGTTGTTGGTTTCTGAGCTGATCATTTTGGATGGTTTGTGTTCAAAACGGCTTCCTTAGTAGAATCCTTTTTTTTTTTTTTTACATAGACCTATTAGGCAGAATGTTAATGTTTCACTATGGGTGTCGCCATGGTGTTTTCTGTATCTCGTTATGGTCACCCGCATTCCGTGAGCGTATTCTTTTTCAAGTCCCGCCGATTGCCAGCCATCACTCAGTGAAATGTTCCCTGAGGAATATCTGTTCCTCACAGACCTGTAGCGGCCTCTTTATCAGCCAATTCCATTTTTCTGACCCATCATGGCATCTCTTCCCTGATTGGTATTTGGTACGGTGAATCCTACAGGCATGTATAGGCAACACTTCTCAATGGTGTAGGAGTTCAGGGAAAGGAGGGAGCACGGAAGGAAAAAAAAAGAACCTTTTTTTTTTTCTCTCTCTCTCCTCACAACTCTGTAATCGTACCACCAGCAGCTTTAATGAGCAGGTAGGGGTCCTGCATCTTGCTCAAGGAGGCCTACAGGAACACTGTCCTAATTGGGGTTCAAACAGCCGAATCGCTACCATCATGCGTTTTAGATGAGTCTTTAACCCCTAGGCTGACCCAAGACCGGGCAACACTCTATATACATTGAGTACGTTGTTGTTTGTATACTTGCGCATTCATATAATTAACACCGTATACACGCATACACCCACGCACAGAATGCACACTGAATAATGGGCTGTATACCATTCTAAGCAGAATGACCCAAGAACATGCAACAGATAGTATGTTGCTCTGTGCATACCGAGGCATTTGTATGCAATTTATTTTACACACACTCTCACACACACACACACACACACACACACACACACACACACACACACACACACACACACACACACACACACACACACACACACACACACCCCTCTCTATGAACACACACACTCGCACACCTCTATGAACAGACGCACACACACACACCCAGCAGGTGTATTTGTGGCTCAGCCTCGTTGCAGTAGGTTAACCCAGAGCCACTTGTCACTTGGGGCCAGATTGCCCGGGTTTGGATGCGCTGCTCCCACAGCAGCCTGCCATGCCGACTGTCAACAGCTCCGGGAAACACAGAGATAAGGAGCGACCTGACCTGCTGTCTGTCCACCACCGCACGCACTTGTTTGGCCACGAGTTCAAATCCCATTATTCCAAAGCGTTTTTTTTTAATGCCCTAGCCTTTTTGGTATACGCACACAGATTGCTGAGTGAAATTTCACAATAATAATCGGTTATGTCATGCAACATTTTAGGGCTTTCATATTGTATCGGCTACAGAATCACAACGTATCTTTACATGTGCTCTTGCGTTTATAGTTGAACCTTTTCTTTGATACGCGAGTCATTGCCGATGATTATCTCCTGCCTGCAGGTCAGTCCATTGTTCCAGAAGCTGGAGGCGGACCAGATTGAGGCTTTGAAGAAGAAGTTCGGGGGACAGCAGGTACATGACGCTCATGGGGAGTAATGGCGGCGTGCCCGAGCTCAGTCTGATATTTTTCTTTTCATTACAAATAATTAAGATGAAGAGAAAATGTGTTCACTGCTGCGACCGAAGTATGTGATCTTGTCAAAATGAGTGAACTAAAAAGGACCAGCACGCCTCATTTTTAACCTTCTCCCTAACCCGTCTTGCTTTTAGCCTGAGGACGAGCCGCCTGTTAAGAAGGTATCCAGGCCCGCGTGTGTGTGTGTGTTTGTGTGGCGTGAAAAACATTCACACCCCGTGCCACCGTAGTGCAACCACAGTGGTGTTCTTCATCAGATTAACCTGTCACCACACTGCAACCATCGTGGTGTTCTTCATCAGATTAACCTGTCACCACACTGCAACCATAGTGGTGTTTTTCATCAGATTAACCTGTCACTGTAGTGCAACCATAGTGGTGTTTTTCATCAGATTAACCTAAGGTGCCAGACTAACATCAGCACTCTCATCTAACCCTGCGTGTGTTCTCTCAGAATGGAGTTTGCCTCTGACAAAACATTGACACGGTTTATATGTGAAGCACTTTGAGTCCGCCTTGTGTATGAAAAGTGTGATATAAATAAAGTCGCCTTGCCTTGCCCTATTCCTGCTGGGTTTATTTTCTAAATGTATTTCATTCTCACAGGCCCAGAGAGCGGCCCAGAACGCTGACCAGGCCCCTGCCACGGCGGCCGCGCCCGTAGCCGCCCACGACGGTGCGGTGGTAAGCGGGGCTGACCCCGAGAAAGCCAAGCAGCTGACGCAGGCCGTAGCCGAGCAGGTGAGCTCTGCGCTGATTGGTCTACAATAGGGCTGGGCCTTTTTTTTTTTTCTTTTTTTAATTCATAAATTTATATTTTTACTTTCCTAAGGTTTGTGAAATGGCTGAACTCCAAAGTCACAATTTCCAAATTATACTGAGAAGCTTAACCCTCACTCTGACGTGGGAAATCAAAATCCATCGCTGCCCAGACGGAGCTGCACACATCCACACACAGTGTTTACACTGTCAGTGTCCGGGAAGCCGTACCTTGTCTCGATCGTCATTATCAAAATCAACAGATCTCAAGAACGAGCTCCACACATCCGGACATTCACACACACACCGTGTTATACTATAAGTATAAGAAGCTATAAGAAGCTATAAGAGGCTTAACCCTCTTTCAGACATGAAATTGCTGCCCAGACAGAGCGCTACGGTGTCCCCTTGGTTGTGACGTCGAAGGGTATACTACTACCTTACCTACTTTCGAAGAAGGGTACCCCCTTAGTGTTTTGGGGAGACTGGAAGAAAAATAGGATTTGGGAGACATGAGGTTGAATGGCAGCTGTGTGAAGCGCCAAGAGATGCAGATGCCAGCTCAAGCCACAGAGCCCCGCAAAAAGGCAGGTATTCTTGGCAGCAGCAGTCGTTTCTCGTGGCAAGATAGAGTCCGGGTGGCAGGCCATCACAGGCACGGTGACGAAAGAGGGGTTCATTATGATGCTTCAAACGATGGGCCGTATATATATATATATTTTTTTTGTTCAGAGAAAAACTGAAAAAAATTGAGTTTTTAATCAGAAAATCACTTTGAAAAACTCAGGATTACATTTTTAGGCCGAATTTGCCAAGGCTTAAGTCTACAATATTATAATTATACCCGTTCACACACATTCATACAACGACGACTGTGTCAGCAATGCAAGGGAGTGGCACTTTGAGCACTTGGGGTTAGGTGGGGTTAGGCTAGCAGGGCATCGAACCAGCAACCTTCTGGTTGCCGGACAACCCCGCTCTACCTCCGGAGCCACTGCCGCCAATTGATCGCTATTGTCACTCAAAATTGTTAACTTTTCGTGCATTTTTATGGGGGAGAATTTTGTAGTGTGTCAAGAAATTGTTTAAAATTGCGTTTAATGGTGTCTGACTACTTGATGTATGGTTTGGTGTCCACTGCCGTTAGAAATGTAGTTACTAATGACAATTTGTCTGGGCTGATTGACTGGTCTCTATATACAATCGTTCTTGAACCGTTTTTCTTTTTCTTTTCATTAGTTGCGTGTTGTGGAATGAAAAATTATTCATAATTGTGATAGCAAATATGCGATGTCATTCAAACTGCACTAATCCACTCACTTCACTTGATGTATTGTCTATGTCCACCGCCTTTAGTTACAAAAAGTGTGTGTGTGCGTGTGTGTGGTACACAGCTATTTTAATAACCACGGGTCCCCCGTGCCGTCCACTGCGGCGTGTCAAATATCCCGTCTTACACAGTCTCGTCTCTTCCTCCCCTCCCCCCCCCCCGGTGGCGGCAGGGGGACAAGGTGCGAGTCCTGAAGGGCCAGAAGGCGGATAAGGCGGCCATCACGCTGGAGGTGAACAAGCTCCTGGACCTCAAGAAACAACTGGCCCTGGCCGAGGGGAAGAGCGCCGGGCCCGCCGCCCAGAAGGGCAAGAAGAAATGAAAACGGACGGAGGTGAGGCGAACGGAGGGATGACTCACAGTACGGTGTGAGTGATCAAACCAGACTGGGTGGGGGAGAACAAGATGTACACCCAGAGAGGGAGAGGGTGTTTTAGCTTAAGGCAAAGCCGTGACGGGATCTGAGACAATGTAGTAGTGCCGGCACCGAGGTCTTAAGAAACGCTGGCTAGGACGACGGGAATCCGAGGCCGACTCATTTGAATACAGCTGCAAGAAACACCTCCACACAAAAAAAGGAAAGCCGTTTTTTTTTTACCTCACTATGTGATCAGGTTGTGGACAGTGTGTTACGTATCGAATACTATTGTTTTTATAGATATATTCCCTGAACGTTCTTATGCCATTTGCTGAAAATAAATCCCTATGAAAATAGAACATTTGTTTTTGTTTTTTGTACCTTCAGTTGCCAAAAGATGTGTTTTAACGTTATAGTATTTAATCCTCACAGGACTTGGAAGTGTATGCAATGCATTTTTTTTTCAGTAAAATTGCATTCCATAAAGTATCACACAACACTAAAATATAACAATTGAATTGTTTTTATTGCAAATGAAAATATTACATGAAACCAAACTTGGCAATGGTAAAAGACATAAGAAGTCAATATAAAACACCATGCAAGTAAGGCTGCAGTTCACCATCTTAGTGACTACAAGGAATAGGTACATTGGATATCGTTATTACAGCGTGTTACATTACAATTAGATATAATACAAGATTATATAAAAATAGTAAATCGGGATTGAGTAATGCACAGGAATTATACTAATAATTGTATAGAAAAATGTCAGCATAGAAAGTATAGCTGGTTCCTACTCAAATAAAATGCAATACACACACACACACACACACACACACACACACACACACACACACACACACACACACACACACACACACACACACACACACACACACACACACACACACACACACACACACACACACACACACACACACACACAGGGTTGCTAAAAAAAAGTAAATAAGTAATTTATCTTCCACAAAAAAAACGCCTTCACTGAGTACTTCAACTTTTCCTGAGCTCCTTTTAATTCTCATAATTATGGGGAAAGTAATCTCTTTGAGCCAGATTGTAGCCCTTTACCAATGAATTACAATTTATTGCAAGATGGTGGAAATGAAATGCATTCTCTACGTCCTCTATTCATCTAACCTCAACTTCCGTTCCTTTGCTCACATACAAGACACTAAGGCTTTTGCACCGTGCTGAATTTTGCAATGCTTCAATTGGAAATTGATTGTATTCTTTTTTTTTTTTCCCACAATCTAAATGCACTTATCAGAAGCATTGCATGGTATTCCCTTCCAAGAAGTTTAACCTCTCGTTTCCTTGCATGCAGTCTTTACCTCTCTCTCTCTCTCTGTCTCTCTCTCTCTCTCTCCCTGCATTTGCCGCAATGCCGCTGCAGCCCTCTTCCCTCGACCACTTTCATCATTCTTTCCTAATATCACTATCTCTGGTTACCTTCATTTCGAAAAAAAAAAAAAAAAAATCAAACAAGTCTTTGGTTTCTACCTTCGTCAACGTCGACAGATGCATTTCAAAGACAACCCTGCCACCGCCCCGCCACCGTCTTCCCGCCCGATCCCCGGATCCGGAACCTGGCCTACCTTGGCCAAGCGCCTCGCCCCCCCCCCCTTCCCCCTACCCAACGCATCACTTCCTGGTGTTGACCAGCCGCTCTATCAGCGCGCGGCGCGTCCTCTGCACCTCCTCGCCCAGGCGGTCGATCTCCGCCTTCAGCCTCTCGTTCTGCTCCGTCAGCTCCTGCACCTTCCTCTCGTTCTCCTGCTCGCGCTCCTTCCGGCTCTTCTTGGCCGCGGCCGAGGACGGCGAGGAGGACGAGGAGGAGGAGGAGATGTTGTTGTTGTGGTTGATGTTGTTGTTGTTGTTGTTGTTGGTCGTACCGGAAGACGAGGAGGAGGAGAAGAAGCGGGGACTGGAGGAGGACGAGGAGGAGACGTAGGCGTTGTTGGGGGCGCCGCCACTCCGGTCGCCGCCGCCGCCGCCGCCACCGCCGCCGCTGCTGCTGCTCCTCCGGCGCTTTCCCAGACGCTGAGGGGCCACGGCGGACGGCGTGTAGGCCGACGGGGAGGGGGCCGGCGAGGAAGGGGCGGAACCGTTGGGCGCCGGGGACTGGGGCGGCGACGACGACGAGGAGTCGTCGTCGTTGTCGCCGCAGGAAGAGGAGCAGGAGGGGGAGGCCGGGACGCACGGATGCTCGTCCTCGCTGGCCGACGGCGAGGCGGGGCGCTGGGCGTGGGTCTGGCTGGCGGGGTGTTGATGCTGGTGGAGGTGTTGGTGGTCGTTGAGGTGGTGGTGGTGGTGGTGGTGGTGGTGATGGTGGTAGCCACTGCCGACCACCGCGCCGCTTGAGTCCACCATCCCCACCCCGCCCTCGCTCAGCAGCTCGAAGAACTCCGGGGGGAGCAGGTCGCTGTCCCCGCCTCGCCGGCCCTCCTCGCCGCCGCCGCCGCCGCTGCCCGACCGCCTCTCCTCCGCGGCCGGGCTCAGGCAGGGGGCGGAGGAGGTGGAGGAGGACGAGGAGGAGGAGGAGGACGAGGATGTGGAGCCGTGGTGGAGGGGCTGGGCGGTGTGGATCTCCTCGGTGACGCGCTGGACGCCCTCGGCCCACGTCTGGCCTCCGTCCGTCAGCCAGGTGAGGGAGCAGCTCTCCAGGACATCCAGGAACTCTGGCTCCTTCTGTAGGGAACAGAGAACACCCGGGACACGAGGTGAGACGCGGCAAAACGGAAACGATTAAAAAAAAAAAAAAAAATTAAAATAAAAACGAGAATAAAAGAAAAACAAATCTGGAAAAAATTAAATAAAATAATCAAAAAAAATAATTAAATGATCAATGAAATCGAAATCCGTTGAAACAATGCGTAGCGACATCCTACGGTTAAACAAATCACATGGAGCCAAATGAAAGCACATGCGATTCTAAAATCCTACGCGGTAGACAAAAGCCATGGGTGGCGGTGGTGTCGGTGGTGCCTGTGGTGGCGGAGGTGGTGGTGGTGTCGGTGGTGTCGGTGTCGATGGCGGCGGCGGGCGACCAGACTACTGACCTCGGCGTACTGCGGGGCAGAGCGTGCCAGCTTGGCCCCGCCCGCGTCGGAGCCCAGGATGTCCTGCAGGTCCTCGTACCACGCCTCCAACTCTGCACCACACAGCGGGCCCACGCCGGGGGGGTACGGCGGCGAAAGGTGGAGCCACTCGGCTGTCATGTCGCACCTCAGCAGCAGTCAGTCTCAGCTCAACGTACAGATACTCGGCCACGCGGCACTCACTGGACCTGCAGGGAGGAGCGGACCCCCAAAAAAAGAGGGGGGGGAGGGGAGGGGGGGAGGAGAGAGTGACGAATGGGAGGGCAGGTTAGTTGGAGGGAAATTTTGCTCCGCCTTATTTACTTTTTTTTTGTATTTGTGAAGGTGTAGGGGATGGGGTGTTTTGCTCTCGTTTTGAAAGGGACTATTTCGTAGATTGGTCTATTAAAAATGTAATTGAGGCAAAAGTGTGGTTTAATGTGTGATCAATTTAAAATCCAAAAGGGCAAACTAGTGACACTAGCTGTACACATAATGGTATTGCACAATTAAATCAATCGAATAAATATGAAGATAAAAAACTAACAATGAAAACAAAACGGTTTACGTTTCCTGTTTGAATCACCTAGAATTAAATAAGAAATTAAGAGTATCACCTTGAGTAAGCCTCGCTTAATCAAGTCTGCCAATTTGTTGTTGAAGATAACGTGTCCCAATGAATCTAAGGGGAAAGAAAATGCATCAGTGGTTAGCAACACATTGGATATGTGGATGTGTCTGAGTGGGAAATGTGCTGATATTTCAGAATAAATTGATTTACACAGATACACTAAAAATGTGTGTCTATAAATAGGTACATACGATTGACAGTTCAGCATTTGATTGGAATATGTATTTTATAAATCTTGGAAATAAGGTATACGGGATTAAAATAACATGAGTTCCAGATTGTTTTTTTCCCCCTGTCCGTTCATACAAAGAACTCGGGCCGACGGCGCCCCCTGCTTTATGCTCCATAAATCGTCGAATCGATAAACAAGTCTCAAGAGGCATAAATGAATTAAAATATTTTCCTTCCATGACTACTACTTTTAAATCGTTGATTTGTTGATATATTGACAAATATAAAATGCACAAAAGTCAACGCGTGATGAGCTGTAGGCCTACAGTCCACGAAAACAACGTTTGGTAAATGCTTTAGTTTATTTTACTATAATAACAATATCATATTTTACAGTATGTGACACGTTATGATGAGTAGCTGCCATTATTTGTCAGTTTTTTTAATTTTTATATTAAGAGTTAAAACTACCCTTATTCTAATGCCATGTGGTCATGTTCCATGTGGTCAGATATGTTCAGATTAACTGTGGATATCAGATGTCAGCATTCTCACACTAATACTTAAAGACTTCATAAATGCACATCAAACGTATATCCAATCATATTGTTCTAGATATGTAGGCCAATTCGATTTTTTTGTGGATTTCAATGGACTTGGGTTTCAGCCTGAGAGCCAGGACCAGAGGATTACGTCATGGAACCAAGACGAGTAGAGGAATGGGTGAAACAAAAGGACGCCTACCAAGAAGAAAAACACTCAGAGGCGGAACACAAGTTACATTTATTCTATCTGATTAGTTGTCATGTCAAACGGGATGAAAATAACAGATCGTCTACGCTGACTTTAGGAATCCACAAAACACTGGGCTAAAGTTCATGTGTGTGACAGATGAACTGTCAAAACTTCTGCGGTGTCATGGCATGGCCATGCCCCTCCGCAGTGAGCGTCTCTAAGTAATCCTTAAAACCCTCCATCGTTTAAGTTGATGACATTGTTTTTCTCCTGTTGTCCACTGAGTTGTCATGGTAAAGTTTCCAAAACATGCACTTTTGCCAAAAAAGTAAGGAAGCACACTTGAAGCTGCGGATCATAAAGTAACGTTAGACCAAAAAAAAACAGCAATCGCAAAGCAAACATGAATATTTGTTTTCACTTACCCTTTTTCTTTTATTTGTTCGTCTTCTCGACTCTCTCGGATTAGGATAGTATAGGTATTTTAGTAAAAATGGGTGATAGCTCATGTTAACCATTGTTCAGTCTTGATGGCTGAATGTGATTCTTCTGAAAATCCCGGTGCGCTTTATATAAAGGAAAGGCCAACCGAACTCGGTGGGAAGGCAGTTTATCACAACCTAACAAAGACCATTAACGCTGACTGCAGAAAGACGGGCCAGCCAGCCAATCACAGGAGTCTCTGCGCGAGGTTTTGCTTGGTGACATCGAATAGGAATCATTTTCTCCGGGAGGCAGGCGGAGCTTATTGGCCGCGCTGGTTGTTCTCGGCTCTATAGTTTGTGTGATCTGTAAATGTGATGCAGTCAGAAGACGGCCAGGACGAATTTGGGGCGTATGGGAGTCACATGAAAGGAATGATGCAATGCTTGGCAACCAATTTCTAGTCGGGGATAACACCAGCAGAATCAGAACATGTTTTATTAAACACTGTTGGCTCTAACAAAAAAATCTAAAAATATACTTGTATGCAAGGTTATCATAGCCTATTATGTCGAAGAAATTTAACGGAAGCACAATTTGCTTTATTTAGGATTTGGGTTATGTTTGTAAAAATAAAGAATAAGGACGAAAAAAACGTTTTTTTTCCATTTTATAACAACCCTGTATATTTTTATTATTGTTTTGACATCATGAGCTGAGTATGTGTCTTCCTAAAGTGTAACATTTTAAATGCACTATCAACGCAAGCAGTCACCTTTTGTTGAAAAACATAAAATGAAACTCCATAATTGACAGGCATTATTTCTGATTACAATTGCAATTTTAATCAGAAATAATTCGACGTTGTCTCACTACTACTACTACTACACATGCCTGCGATATGCAGGTATTTGTTGAGCATTTCATACCGCGCGCTCCGATGCGCGGGGCGAGATATCAAAACAACCCTACAGCGCGTGGCTCGCGCGAGTGGGGGAGCTGGGTGTGTTCCATCATCACGCTCTCCAGATCCGCTGTTTGATGCTTCGTTATCAATTCAACTGAATAAGACTCAGTGTTTATGATGAAATGTAAATCCGAATCGAATTAGTCTGGGATCAAAACTTATCGTCAATTGTCTTGTCTGATAGTGATAATTTTTTTTGTCTTTATCAACGATCACTTTATAAACGCATTCTGATTATAACATTGTTGTCATTTTATTAAACAAACGGCATCTTTTTTAAAAACATAAAGTTTATATTCTCTAATCAGTATGGACACACGTGCTTGACCTCATTGACTATCCCGCCTTAATCTCAAACTCAGCACACAACTGTTTTTAATTCATGGTGCAGCGCGCGCACGGCTCAACATGCACAGCATAGCAACAGCGCAACTAGCGAATAGAAACCTCAAATACTGTCTCTAGGACCCGGGTTAAGGCGCAGGAGGAAGCACCATTAACACGTCACACTTTGAGTGGCTGTTGCTGAGTAGTTCAGCATACTTTCCCCGTCTCCCTCCCGCCCGTCTGTTTATTTTGTTGGTCCGGGCGTCTGTGCTGTTGTATTCATTACAAAGCACTGTTTACATCCCCAGAATCTGGGTTGCCGTCGACTTGTGTTTTTCCCTTCCCCCTATTAGGTTATAATTATGATGTCTAGTGTTTCCTTTTGTTCTCTAATTGATGTCCTTAATTAAGACTTTCCAACAACAAGCCAATGGAAGAAAATTCTCAACCGAGCTGTTTGTTTACATACATTATTCATCTGTACCACTTTCTATGTTATTTTCAATGAACAATAACAAGCACATGTCTGCTGTAGCCCTAATCACCTGTTCCCTAAATATAGGCTAGACTAATAACATCAGCTGTGTAAAAACAAGATAATCACTCAGTATGTAGTCTGTGTGTATGTCTATGTCTCGCTCCCTCCCAATTCAGTTGTGCAGTATAGCCCCGTTTTTTCATTTATTTATTTTTTATTCATTAAAAAAAAAAAAAAACGTCTGGGGAATTTCCACAGAGAAATGCTCTCTCTCAGTCGCTCCGTCTGCAGCGTGCCCTTGGTCAGGGCTGCACCCCCTTATCCCCAGCCACCCCTCCCTGCATACCACAGCTGTCGGAAACCCCCCCCCACCCTCCACCCCCCCCAGCCCCGCCCCCCCCCCACCCACCCCGCGTTCCACGACCCATACAGCTGTTCTCGTGGCCACCGGGTGAGGATAGCGCAATAGTTTACCCCCTTTTCCGCTTGTATCTCCTTTTCTTTTCCATGGACCGGTACCCCTAAGTTCTCCTGCAGGAGAGAGGAGACGCACTGGAAGGGGCCTCAGCCGGCCAAACAGCTGGCAGCCCGTCGCACTGAGGAGCTCAGCGAGATATATCGGCTACTTGGCTTCAAATCATTCCTATCCTGTAGCTTTTGAGGCCATGTATTGATACCTTGTCAACATTTGTTCTTGTCTGTCGTACTTCTTTGTTCCGTTGCCGTACACAACGTTGCCAAATCCATGTTCCCCCTCCAGTCAATTCAGCAAAAAAGATAAACAGCAGACAAAGACACATATTTTCAAAGGGTGGGGTGACGGACTCTATGGCGTTCACAGCGCGGGGGTGTAGGCCCATGGTAGGCTGTAGCATTGATTGAATTAGTTATCCTCTTGTCTCACTGCCCACTTTGTTGTGTCTCTTGTTGTTGTTGTTGTTGTTGTGGTGGTGGTGGTGGTTGTTGTTTTTGGAGATGGTGCAGTTGTTGTTGTCAGGGCATTACTTGGGTGTTTGGTGGATTTAGGAGACATTCCGGTCAATCTTGTTAGTGGTGTAAGCCTCCTTCATTACCCTCCCTTTCCCCTTCTCCCATTCGTTCCTCGCTTTTTGTTCTGCCCCACAACCGTACGTCTGCCGCCTACCACAACTTCCTCCTTCTCGTCCCCCGTCTCTCTCCCCCCCCCCACCATCCCCCCGGCTCCCTACCTCTTCCACACCTGCCCCACACCCACACCACCAGCAGCACAACCTGACAGGATGAGATGACACACACACACACACACACACACACACACACACACACCTTATTTTCCTTTCCGTCTTGTCTATAGATGCCACTAAATAACCTAAAGTCCTCGATTCCATTATCAATGTCTTCTTCTTTGATGTGATTATGATGACGATGAGTATTTATTATAATACTCAATATGAGAAGTTAGGCCTATTGTCGTTATTATTGTTGTTATTGGCAGTAGTATCTCATAGAACATTGTGTTCGGCATCCGTATTGTACCTCCAATCTCTCACTAATAAGGTTTGTTGGTTTTCTTTTAATTCCATTTTTTTCCATAGTAACTGCAGAACTATGGCCTTTTGTTTTGAAATGATCGTCACAAGCGTTATCATATTTTTGCACCACATCAGAGGCTATCCAACTACACGACAATGGCTGAAGGAGTGTCCTCGTGTTCCGCTCCTCAACTTCCCCCGGGGCTCCTTCATTAGTTTATGCAGCGGCGTATATCTGTGTAACATGTCTGAGCCAGACCTGCAGCGCCGCCACTGTGGCTCGCTGCTGCTGCTGCTGCTGTAGACTGGTGTGGCCGGACAGATGGGGGGTTGGGCCAGAAGTATCCGCTCCCCAAAATAGAAGCACACGACGGTACAGTACACCCAATGTCTCGCGGCTCATCTGGGGCATTCCTCTCTAATGGTGTCCGGGGTACAGACCCCCACAACCCCACCCCTCCACCCCCATCTCCCAATCTGTCACCCCCCCCTCCTCCCCGTTCATGATTTATCATCCAGCTACGGCCCCACCCCCCCCCCCCCCCCCCCCCAAAAAAAAAACCACACCCCAGCCGTACTGTCCTCACAATGCCGGTGGTGGTTGTTGTTGTCTAGTCTGGAAGAGAACCGGGACCCAGACACGACACGACCAAAGGTGCTCTTTTTCTTCTTTCTCAACAGAGGTCACAGCCAAGTGAACTGGTGACAGTCCCAAGGGCCTCAATGGATGGAAGGACACAAGGCGTCACATTGTTACGCGGACCGTAAGGGCAGACTTGGCTTAATGCCTTGCTCTCGTGGAATACTTGTTCCAGGGTTTAGGTGCACCCAGATGACTAATCTGAAGCACAAGACTCTGCCTCACCGGCCCAGTGTCTTTGTCGCTAATGCTTTTCGTCCTGCTGTGCTTCTGACTGGCATTTGCAAACAGTTTGCATATTGGCCGTGGGCTTTCTTTGCTATTAGTTTTTTCACCATTTGGCCTTTCATGATTCCCTTTCGTTGATTATACACGTTTGGACAAATGTGCCAGAATGTTATAAATATCAGAGTAAAGGACATAATGTACAATGTAATGTATACATATATTGTACATTATTCTTGATTGATTCTTGAAGGATTGAGATTTTGTTTTCGGACCTAAGTTTGTCCGACATAAATACAGACTTGGATGAACTGCATGGGCAGACTTCCGCATTGTCAGCAGCTGTCATTTGTGGCGCCCTCTCACTCAAATGTAACCGTAATAACACTACTGTAGCGCCGTATGGAATCACCCAGGAAGGTATTTAGAGTAGATACTGAGATATGTAAATTTACTTCAACCTTGGTTACTTATTCAAACAGACATTTGTTAGATCTGGAGTGTTGTATAAATGTTATGTTTTAGTTAATTTACTATTATTTACATTTGAATTGATTTAAAAGAAGCATACTACATTGTGTACAAAGCATAACTCTGGGGACAACTTTTGGCTTTGTGTTCCTTTCATTTACAGACGAGAGACGGACAACTGCTTGAATACCATCTTGACCAACGTGTATTTATGTAATGGCCATTCTTAAAAAGGCCCGTGCTGCCATCTAACGTCACAAATAAGTACTACAGTCATTTATAAAAAAAAAAGAACACCTTTCTTATCCCAGCAAACGTCATGATGCAATCAGTCAATCAATCATACATTGCTTTCAAACCATTATATCAGTATTATTTGAGACTAATGTTAAGAATTGGCCTATTGCTTTGTCCGTATTAGCCCATTATTTGCCCTTAATTGAATGCAGCATGATCAGTAACTTACTCGAAAATTGCATGCTCTTCTACAAAACATACCTGCAAACTCATAAGGGTTGAAAAAGGTGACAAACTAAACCGTTGTAGGGGGGTCTGGGGGCATCCCCCCCAGCCAAATTGTGCTATTTTAACATGTAAATTAAGCATTCTGGTGTACTCCCAGAAGAAAATAAAGGGAAAAGACAACATTTTCTTATAGTAAAAATGGCACATTTATTAACCCATAAACTGGTCAGTTACGACTGAGCAGTCCACTCCAGGACTGGAACGATGGGGAAAGAAACGCGCGCTGTGGTATATCTTGATAGCGATTGGTGGTCGTGGAACATGGAACGTGGAACGTGGAGTCATTTGGCCAAAGATTTTTTTATTGTGAAGATAGCAAACTTGTTTCTCGCTCATTATCAGGGGTGCACATAACTTTTTTAGTGAGTTACTCATTTGAATACCAGGAGATGGTGTTCGGTACGAACTCCACACGTAGCGTCGTTTTGATAATAATAAAGGCGATTAATTAATTAATTAATGATAAGGGGGGGGGGGAGAGTGTAGTCGGGCAGGATTGTTGACGGGGGGGTCCAGTCCGTCACTGCCACGGAGCGATAGGATGTCTCACAGTGACGGATATTGCGATCAGCTGATTTTGCACAGTTCTCCAGTGTGCGCGCTGTGCACACAGAGGTGCACACAGCGCTCCGGCTCCGTGTTGCCTTTTTTTTTGCAGGTGGGGAGACGCAGAAGTAGTACAAGATACACGTGTAGTTTTGTTTTGATGACCTGACGGTGAGTTACGCAAAGGCGCTGTAGTGGCACAAGTGACGTTACGCATCGCTGATTATGGGCGCGCATGCGTACTTTCGTACCAGTTATGGGCACCCCTGGTTATTATACAGTATGGTTGGTTGATTGGTTGGTCGGTCAGCCGTCGTTTCTCTCCCAAAAACTCTTTGGATCTACACGATTCACGTAAATGATCTATTTTGAGTTGAAAACGGCGAAAGGTGACTAGTTTGCAGGTATGATATATATATATATATATATATATATATATATATATATATATATATATCATACTTATATATATATATATATAAATCATACCTGAACCAAGGTATGATATATATTTGGACCTGCGCGCGCATCTTTTTTTTTTTACCTGCGCGCATCTTTTTTTTTTGCGCGCAGGTCCAAAAAAAAAGATGCGCAGGTCCAAAAAAAAAATATATATAATATAAATATATATATATATATATATATAAATATATATATATATATAATAATATAATATATATATATAAATTAATTATAAATTATATATTTATATATATATATATATATATATATATATAAATTATATATATATATATATATATATAAATTATATATATAAAAAAAAATTATATGAAAAAATATATATTTTTTTAATATATATAATTTATATATATACGGCGAAAGGTGAAAATTCTATGAAAAAAAGTTATATAAAAAAATTATATATAAAAAATTAATTAAAGAAAAATTATATAAAAAAAATAATAATAAAAAAAATTGACCTGCGTGAGCATCTTTTTTTTTGGACCTGCGAGCATCTTTTTTTTTGGACCTGCGCACATCTTTTTTTTGGACATGCGCGCAGGTAAAAAAAAAAGATGCGCGCGCAGGTCCAAAAAAAAAGATGCGCAGGTCAAATTTTTTTTATAGAATTTTTTTTTTTAACTCCCCAGAGTTTATTTTTTATTTATTATTTTTATTTTTATTTTTTTCGCGTCCTCCTTGGTCTGTTGTTGTTCTGGGATGCACTAGCTTTATTTGCACTCAGTGGCCCATCCTTGTCGGAGGCCTTCTGTACCTGTGAGGTAGAATGGAGGGGGTCCAATTTTTCTGTCTCTCATTTACTCCCGTCTCTCACTCAAACATACGCGCACACACAGCTCCAAGTTGTCTCTATACTATATTTCTGCTCCTTTCTCCCGTCATAAGAACATTACTGTATGTAACCGTGGATATCTGTGGCTTTCCCACTAAGATAGCTTTCTTTATAAAACATTAGTATTCATTTTTAGTGTTTATCATGTCACAGAAACCACAGTGAATCCTGTGTTTCTGTGCCCCGCTGTGGTGTCGACAGCACAGAGCTCCGGTACCGTTACAGGACAGCGGTGGTTTCTTTCAGCTTGTATTGTATTCCAATTTTAGCGAAAAACACACATAACATTAGCTTGAAAGAAAAAACTGTTTAAGGATGCTTAGCTTTGCGTGACTTTTGGGATGACTCGTCTACCAATGACTTCAAGTTGGTTGTGTTTTAACCGGTGATTGTTGCGCCAAACTGTTTACAAAGGGACACTTGGTTGCGACGCAGCAAGTGCCTGCTAGTTGACCTGCCGGGCGGGACGATCAGTACTTCCCCACATAAAGAGCTTAGTTCTGATTGGATTGCTTCCCAAATCATCCCGCTTACATTTTCTTCTCGTTTTTATTCGTTGACGAAAGTGTCAAAAGATTTCGTCGTAGTTTTATCGTCTCGTTTTCGTCAGACTGTAGACCCGCCACCCCCAATGTTTTCTCAATGGATCTCCACGAATCACACTAGTGGCCAATTTTGTTAAAAAAACGGCGAATTTCGCAGAAAGGTGACTAGTTTGCATGCCTGACAAAATAAGTGGTATGTTAGGCCGTGCAGCTTTTACTTAATCATATGCTTATATTGGTCGATCATATATGTGTATCAAAATACTAACCAGCGTCAGTTGATTATCAAAAACAAATCTTCGGTTTCCGTATATTCATAAGATATTTTGCTTCTAACATTGTTTCATTCAGGTTCTTTAAAAAACAATATCAGTCAAGCTTGGGAGTCATTTATTTTAATTTTTCAGCAGATGAACAATACAGTCCTGTTTGTAGGCGAAGACGAGAATGCGATTAAAATGTTTGTGTGGCATTCTGAGCTCAGTCATAATAATTATAATAGTTACAAGCGACTGAGCACAAGGAATAAAGAAAAAAGGTACACAGGCATATTTACAAGCTTGCCTATCAATGACTTGACATCACACACACAGGACGCATCCATGTGCTCCTGCTCTTACTCCAAGATAATGGATCCAGATATTGAGCCCAGCTCAGAACGTACATCTGTCATTTTTCAGGTGCCGTTGCTGGATGCTGATACTCATTTAACCTCAGTGTGTGTTCCATATGCTCAGATAAACTGGGACTGGACGAATTTGTAGTGGATTTACCTGTCATATTAGTAAAAACAAACCAGTCCAGTCTAAAACTCAATGATAAACAGAGAAGTGCAATCAGTGACTTGGATAGGGTGGACACAAAAAACGGAGCATTTTCAAGGCGAATTCGGATGATTTGAATTATGAAAGAGAAAAGTCGGTGCGAGAGCAGAGAGAAAACATTTGGTCTGATATCCATCTTAAGTGTTGATCTGCGTAGCAAAATAAGGCAGAGAGCTAAAGAGACCGAGGGCCCACCCCTGCCTCAACTCCCCACTCCATCCCTCCCCATCCGGAACCGTTTTCAACCTCCACCTCCTCCTCCTCTATTTGGAGAGCTTCTTCATCCTGTCGTCCAGGGAAGAAAAGTTCTCCTCAACCGCCTTCAGGTTCTCCGTCATGGTCTGCTGCACCTGGGACCGCGGAGCAAAAAGATTATACATACATTTAATACATACAAAAGGGCACTCAAGTGTGTGCGTGTGTGTGTGTGAGAGATTATTGGGACATTTCTTTTTTCCTAATTTTCTTTTTTTTAAAAGGAAACAGAATGAGCAGAAACGGAATAGAAAAAGATAGGCACAATGTGGATGAGTAGAGGGGGGCTGGGGGGGTCGGTGGAGACGTGCAAAGAATGAAAAGGGCATTAGAAAGAGCGATGCAAGGCGCAGAAGAGAGATGAAGGCTACAAAGAATTAGGAGAGGCAAAGAATTCCTGGGAAGCCAGAAACATATGTGTTTATTAGTGACGGATTTCAGGATTTGTTTCCTTGATTTAGTTCGCGTCGGTCAGTTCGCCAAGAATAAAGGTTCAGAATCGTTTGTTCGTTCAGTCGCGTTTCCGGTAGCAGTGAATCATGGAATGCACGGTTCTCAGCTGAGTCGGTCAGACTCAGCTCCGCCCTCGTTCTCCTTCTCAAACGAATCGCAATTGCGCAATGGTGCAAGCGGTCGTCAATCAACACAACATTAACTAAGTTCCTTTCATTCTGTGCAGTTTAATTGTTTCGGAACATCAATTATATTCAGGAAGTATTTTCTCCCAAAAATACTAAATACCCAAAAATATATATATTCCTGAAATTGTTTTTGATAGTGGTGCCGCTTTATATTTATGCAAATATATTCTAATAACCCTGGTGGGTCAAAGGTCCCATTTATTATGACCGTAATAACCACTGCACTTTAAACTCCAACCAGCACAATGCCACACAGCCCGTCGTCCTATGTGCTGGACGAGCCTGTGTGGTGAGCCAGGAGCCGGTCCTGTGTACCTGAGTGAGCAGCGTGCCGTTGTCCTTCAAAGAGTTGTTGATCATCTGCTGGGTGGTGTCCAGGTGGGTCAGCAGCTGGCCGAACTGCATGGCTGTAGGACAACCAGGGGGACCAGGTGAGTACATCATCACGCAGCCGCCACCACGGCAAGGCTCATTCATCATGCAACAACGACGAAACAAAGAGCAGTTTGATCTTTGTATCGGTTTGCATCATACAAAAGAAAAAAAGTGGGAGTATAGGGGGAGGAGTGTGACAAATATGAATTATGGTACAATGATGAATACGTCTTCCTTCGTGGGCTAATGCATTTTCTTTTTGCGTTAATCAGTGTGCTGCCAGACGACACAGGACTCCAGAAATAATAATTTCAGCTAAACCCATCCAGCGAGGCACATTATATGAACGCTGTGACAGACTGGAACCAATAGACACAGGGCATGACAAATGAGCCCTTTCATCTAGCGGGCGTTATCAATACATCTATTAATGAGAGACGTGTGCATTCATGACCGAGATATTAAATAGTGGGAATGTGCACAGTGTCTTTGTGCTCCTCTTATTCCAAAGATAAAACCAGCACCATCTCAAATCTACTTTCTTTTTTCTTCTTTCTTTCCACTTTTTATTTCCAGCCTTTATTTAAAAGTCGAATGGGCACTGTTCTGGCTGATCCCTTTATCCGTTTCAAATCCTGTGTGTGCTTTATTCTTCATATTTTGTGCCTCTGCCACCCTTTCCGTTTTGAGATTTGAGATGCAAATCTCTCCTCTGCAACATTACATTTGCTTCCAAGCCGAAATTTGCAGAATTGCAGGGTCTCCTGAAGAAAAAACAAGGCCCAAACATCACTTAGTAGTTTGGTTAAATCAGATGACTCCCTCTCCAAGTTAAACACATTGTTATGCACGCTACTGCATGCAAAACCTCTGATTGGTTGATACTATCAACCGGTCACCTGCTGTTTATCAGCGTTAATGTGACACACCTGTCAACTGCCTATTGGATCTGAATTTAAAGGGTGCTTACAAAAAAAGGGTTGCTTTGCCAGCAACACTGCCCCAGACTTAAAACAACTTTAAGCAAGCGGTTTGGTTCAGACTGAACAATACCAGCCTGGGTGCTTAAACCATCGTAAGCCTCTCTCCTGGCTACATTAAAATAGTGCTAGTGCCATTGTGGACAAATGTTACTCCTAACGGAGGTCTCAGACGTTGCCCTGGTTACGTGGTGGGGTGTAGCCAATAGCTGGTCTTGTAACAGTACCTTGCTCATGCAGCTCCTTGACAGCCACCAACCGTTGCACCACCTGCGGTATGGAGGTGGCCATGCCGTCCCACTTCTGCACCACGTCGTACAGCTGCGACACCTGACGGGGGCAGGACGAGAGGGACGGTGAGGGAGACGACGCCAAATAGTCAGCGAACCCAAAGGAAGCCACTTTTCTACTATCCTTATCCATCGGTCAGTGTCCTTCAGGATGATGTGCTTCTGATAGTGTGTAACTAACTTTGTAAGTAAGACATCCTAACATTTATAATCAAGAGGATCTGACTGGTGATTTTACTGTTCACTACTAAAAGCCACCATCAAAAACACCCTGTTTCAGGATTACGTGAAGCCCACTTTTCAAATAATTCTGGCAATGTCAAAAATAATAATGTTGAAATCTCAAATGGGTACCTACTTTGTTTTGCGTATCAGCGTCCTCAATGGCTGTCTTGTGCTTTGCAATTTCATTCATCTTCCCAAGGACACTCTGCGTGAATATCATTTGGAACAAAAGTTATACCGTCATCACTTATTTTAGAGACTTGGTTGGAAAGTACAGTTGAAAGTGCAATTATAACTTCTCTTCTGTGGGAGTTATGCACAAAATATTGCAAATGGATAACTTTAGATTGAAGGTGGTTATGCTACCTGCAATCTGGCTTCAACTTGATCCAGAGTGGATGAGTCCAGGGCATTGACTCTTGCCTGCAGCAACTCCATGGTGTCCTAACACACACACACACACACACACACACACACACACACACACACACACACACACACACACACACACACACACACACACACACACATTAGCCCAACTGGAAAGGGCCATCACTAAAAGACAAACCTGCAGTGTCAAAACTTAGCAAAACTTTTTTTTTTATCTTCTTGGTCTTCTCCTACTTGAGCATCTGCAAAGGTAAGCAAACTGGCTGCCATTGATCTGTACTTTGATTAATGACCGAGATTGTAGGTGATAGATCAAAAATAACACTAAAAGGAAGTGTTATGTCGCCTGTAGATGGTGTAACCATGCAGCATTCTGTCTGCGGACTCACCATCAAACTGGCTCCCTGTATCCCAGCACTCAGGGGGCCCTGCAAAAAAACCAACCCACACAATAACACGCCATTCATATTCCAACATCTGCTTATGGTTTTTAGTCATGCGATGCAGAGGGGGGAAAAAACACACAACCAAATCTGTGCACTTGTGTATTTTAAACGACAGGGAAACAATACAGGGCTTACACTTGTCTGTGCGCGTGTGTGTGTGTGTGTGCGTGTACCTGTTTGTCTGATCCTGAGCCGACAGCCATCTCAAGCTCCGCTAGGCGCTTCTCCAGCTCTGCCATCTGCAGGGATGAAAACGAGACACGCATGGTTAGTATCCCCCACCACACCACACCACAACACAACACAAAACCACCCCCCCCTCCCGCCAGACACCAGAGACACGGAGTCTGCCACAGATCCTCCTCATATCTGTTCATGATCTCACAGACAATGCTGCCGAACAGTACTGCCGTTGTTACAGACATTCCCCTGGTGCTGTGTGCACCGGCCTCTCTCTTATCATCCTCCTCCTCCTCCTCCTCACCTTGGCGGTATCGTTGAACTTCTCCTGCTCGGGCCGGCTGTGGAGCTCGTAGAGCACGGCTCCGTCCGGCACCTTGGCTCCCGCCGTCTTGCCCTCCCCGGTGGCCCCGCCGCCACGGCCCGCTTTCACCGTCTCCAGCTGGGTCAGCAGACGCCTGGTGGTGGAGGGGGTGGGGTGACACGAGGACGCGGCGTTGGGCACGGATGGCTACCGCGAGGCGGCGCCGTCCTCCGCTCGCCGTACGCGCGATCGCGTTCTCCGTACCTGCCCGCCCCTCCCCTTCCTGCTGATCACTACTTACATTTGATCACCCAACGCGGCGCCATTACGAGCTCCTCAGCGCTTTCCTTTCGCAGAGCCTAAGTGTTCCCACGGCTCCACCGACAATTACCACTGCTCAGCATTTTACAACTCGTCTCCCCTTAAAGAGGAAAAAACCCAGACCCTAACACTGGCACGATAATATTCAACAACTTATTTTAGATACAAATTTAGGGAGTGGGTTAAATACAAACGTAGGATACAATGTAAATATGGACTCAAGGCGCCCTCTGTAGGTTGAATGCGTGCTATTGCACAGTACTCCGGCCGCAAAGTCCCCCCCCCCCCCCCCCCCCCCCCCCCCCCCCAACTCCCTGACAAATACGAGGGCAGGCTGGGGTGTACCTTGTGCTAGACGGGGAACAAAGGCTGATAGTGGGCGGAGACCATCTCAAAACCAGTTTGCCTTTCCTCTCTCCTTACCTGGCAAGCGCACCGTCGGGGTCGGCCAGGTTGATGTGGGCCTGGGGTCCCAGCAGGGAGTCCAGATGTGCCGAGACCAGCTGCTGCTTGAGCTGCCCCACCTGCTGGGCCAGCGCCACCGGGTTGAGGCGCTCCTCCGTGCTGCTATCCTTGGTGGTGGCCTGGAGGAGCAGAGGATGACCCATTCTTTAGGTCGGGTGCAACAGAGACTGTTGGGCGGGGAATGGTGACCTCCTCTGGACTGTGACACGTACGATTTTCAGTATATCAGTTTTGGGTTGGGGAGGGGATAATGGTGCCAATATCCTGGCCTATTGGGGAGGACCAGGTATCTAGATATTTTAAAGAGGGTTTGAAATTGTAGATCAACATTCTACCTACAAATGTGATTTTTGATAAAAATTATTAGAATACGATCAAATACGATACTTTGATGGCGTGTGTGTGTGTGTGTGTTGACCTGGATGGTGTCCACCTCCTGAGTGAGTTCCTGGATTTCGTTCACCAGCCGCTGGTATTTCTGCTGAGGCGTCTCCTTCACTCCACTGCCTTCTCCCAGCTACACGCACACGCACACACACACACACACACACACACACACACACACACACACACACACACACACACACACACACACCATCAGAATCTCTTGACATGTTACCATACAGCTTTGTGTAACATTCCCAAGTGAGGCATTGAGCATGCAACACAAAAAGGAAATAATGAAGGGAATAAAAATAATGTTCCTTTCCCAATTGGAATGACACAAGAAGGAGCTGTTCTTTTACAACCAATCATTTGAGACCATGTGATTACAGGGCGTGGAAAGTACTTACAATCTCATATTCTCCTGACTCGTAGCCCACCCTTTTGCTCCGACTGATTCTGTCTGAGAAGTCTGGCAAAATAAAAAGAAGAAAATTCAAAGACGGAATAACATAACTATTAAAAAAATCAATTGACAGAGCGTCTTGGCATTTTGAGTTCATAAGATACGCTCTATAAAAAAAATGCATTACGATCTGACGTTTTTATGCATTATAAAGGCCTGACGTAGTATGTATACCATTGTACAGAGGTAATATATAGCCCAGCTCCTAAAAGGCCTGAATGGTGGCCCTTTCAGACACACACTGACCGAGTCCTTTGGTGCTGATGTGCTTGTCTTTGAACTTGTCGAACGCGGCGTTGGGGTTGACCACGATCCTCTCCACGCTGTCACTGCACAGCTCCTCCTGTCAGACAGACAGAGTTAACCAATAAAGTCAGGGAATCAAGGAATCGAGAGGCAGAAAGCGGTGAGTCTCTGTGGGGAAACTTGGCTGATACAACTCAGAACCGCTAGACAGAAAATCAGGGTGTGAAATATGAATGGCATGCTGGGAAATTGAAAGGACAAATTTGGACGTCATCAATCCCTGTACTATGATTTGTAAGATATGCAGCACCTCATTTCCATGGTTGTGTTTTTGAATGATAAGATCCCAGCATCAGACATGAAAGGGTATTGGAGACATTTATCCCAAATGTCAGCAGTAGCTTCACATGCTGCAGTAATAATTACCATTTGAAAACATGATCCCAGCAGACAACAATCATCAAAACTAAGAGTTTAAACGAGGAGGAGAAGACTATTAAATAAGGGATTATGCCTAGGTGTAGTTCACAAAGAACACATTTTCTATGGTTAAATATATATCACTAACAAATATGAAATTAACAAGCCGGCCCTAGACGGGAAGCAGCTCTCTTTACTAAAAGGGACGACTCATTGGTTAGTGACTTCGAGGAGCACATTTGGCTACAATTGGGGATCATTTTAGATCACACAGTCTAGGTGATCAACTGCAATCAGGACAAAATAAAGTTGAGGATTAAAATGCCAACGACACAAAGAAAGAAATTTGAAACGATAGCTAAGAAACAGACACAACAAGACACACCTAACGGCCATGCACACGCAAGACAGCTGGACCAAAACTTTTGGGCGAGGGAGAAGATGGGAGGGGGGGGAGGGAGGGAGGCTAACAAGACTCTTACCAGCTCCTTGGATTTCCAAAGAGAGTTAGAGGAATCAAAAGGAAGAATGGAGAGAGAGAGAGAGAGAGAGAAGGAAAGAGGGAGAGATGGAGAGGGAGAGAAACAACACAGATTAATGTGGTTATCACATGCAGCGCACAAAACGGGAGCTGTAGCTCGAGGTCGGAGGAGATAAGAAAGAAGCCAGTGTGTTTGGAGAGCGCCTGCCGCTTGTATCCTTAAATTAGCACATTTGCTCCTTGGTTCTTTCCTCTCCTCAGGGACGGTCAATGCAACCAAACTAGCAGCCGTGGCTCGCTGTCCGTTGAATAGCATATTGACCCACTGGAGTGTTATTAAGAACTATCCTGGGTGACGGTGGAATGGCATTATTGGCTTGTTCACACCATGATGTCCAGGGGTGATGCGTGATTGGTTTTTGATTATATACAACACCAAGAGGTGGGGAAATGGGTTAAGGGGAGTGTAGAGGGGCAGTTGCAGGAACACTTGTATTCTGTATAGATCTTTGTGAATTATGAAAATATAAAAGACTCTGTACCACAAACAAGCATTAGCGTTAATATTAATTAAGCAAAGGTTAGTCAAGTTATGCAAAGGGAAAGGTTGGTTGAAGTAAAGGTTATATAGATATAGGTTATCTAGGGAGAAGGGGATGTGTAGCAAGTCGCTCAGCATCCCACATTCTACGTGTTACTGCTCCACTGAAGCCATCAGAGATGCGTCTCCTTCAACTTTGTCATTTGGCTGGGGCACCCTGTCATAATAATCAACGGAATGTGCTCCACAGAAACCAGACACAGTGCAACCGACGGCTCCGCCAAGATTTTTGCAGCGCAGTCAACTCAGAACATTACCTTATGAATGCTGACATAATTCTTTGCACAATTGTTTTCAATGTATTAACAAACGTTTCGTCAAGCTTCCTGTGGAGCACATGTAAGGGGGGGGGGTTGTGATGACGCTGATGGTGACGCAGACTTTTCAGTGGAGCACGGGGTTAGTCAAAGAGGTTGCAAAAACCATTGTCCATTGAAATAAAAACAAGACAAAATGTGATTAAATTTGAAAAATAAGAGTAATCAGAGGCAGCGGGCTTAATGACATACTCTTACAGTGTGTAATGGAAGCTCAAATCAATCTATTCCCAATTCATCCAACTCATATATACCAAAATGTTGATTTTTTTTAACCATAACCCATGCAAAGAAAATACTGCGAGATCTTAGTCTTACTTGCACAAGCTAGGTTTCCAGGAGGGGTAGCAGTCAAAACAAAGACCGCGGTAGACACATGAATGCAAGTGAAGGAAAATAGCCAATTAGCTTTCGCTTTGTTTGTCGGTACACTGTTTATAATTTGAAACGTGCATTAACAAAGAAACAGAATGCACTTCAAGGGCAGTGCAATTACATCTCATATCGACCAAATGTCATTACTAGCATTTATGTATATGCACACAAACCTTGCTATTGAATTTGCCTCACAGGGGAAATATATACACATATCCAAGTTAGTATGTTGTTGACTGTAGTTATATATTAAAGCACTCTAGATGCAAGACATTAGAATACCACTGTGTAATTTTAGGATGGATTACAGAAGATATGAGTATTAGTCACAATTAAAACCGTTGGATTACGAGCAGCCGTATTACAGCTGATCACGAGAGGAGTTTTTAATTTATTAATATCGTATGGGTTATTTACCGACTCAAACTGTGCCTGGTCATCTTCTGGAAGGTCTCCGGTTTCGTACACATCTGGCTCGTTAAAAGCCTGTTAAAACAAAACACATTAACATCAGAATGACAGGCGACGTTAGCTTTCCATCCTGGCCAACGCCCCGGCCCATTCAGAAACACTTCATTTCTGCATTTACTCAATATAAAACGGCCAATGCCGTGCCTCACATTGACAAGACGACTGTCACCTAGTTATAGTTGAATAAAACCACGCCATAAGCATCCATCAACTTGAAACAATGAAGGTGTACATGCCAGAAGGATAACACAACTCGGTGGCAATAGCGAGCTAATGCTAGCTTTAAAGAACACAGATTATCTTTGCAACTTACGATGCCTGGCAAATTGGCGTATTTGGGATCAGCCATTATTTGTGAAATGCAAAAGCAATGCCCGCTGTCTCACAAGTAAGCAGTTTATGAAACGATATCGACGATATAGGAACGGTTTCAAACAAAAACGTTTGGGCTGAGTGCTAGCAGTCTGTCCGCCGGGGATGCTAGTGCTAGCTGGCTGATGTGGTCATTCACTCGGTTTGACAGCGTACACACTTCAGACATGCGCAGCGCTACTGTGAGGGGCGGGTCTACGTTCCTACCAGAGATACAGTACTCCGCACTCCGGCGGGAGATTAGGAACACAGAACCAAGCGCTCCCAATACAGAGCCGCAGATCGCAGTTGTCCAAAACGAATTTAACGGCTACTTTATCTATTTTCGAGAACATTTCCTCTTTAAGGAATCCCGTCTTTATTCAACCAACCATTTTTCGTTAAAACGCTTATTATAAATTAAATGCTGACATTCTACTTAAAAATTTGGTACCTTTGCGTTGGTTTTGTCATATATTGTTAACAAATGAAGACACGTGGTGGGGCTAAAGAGCTTAGAACAAGACTTCTCAGTCGATGGTTCCCGGTTCCAGCACTTCAGTGGTGCTGATGCGAGTAGCCAGTTTAGCCACGCCCCGTCCCCAATGGGAGACGAGCGTGCCGTCTGTCATTGATGCAAGGCATGCCCAGCAAACCCTGCTACCCATGCAGTCGCAGCCAGCACCAGCTCCTGCTCGGAATATACTACCAATTACAACTCTTTCTTTTTGGACATTGAACTGAATCCAAATTTGGCTGAAGTGCGTTTCAAACTGGCAAACTCCCTCTATTGGGTGCAGCCTGTTTTAGATGCATTTTATCTATTATGTGGTAGACTCTTTTAAACTCAAAATGTGTCTGTTCTTCTAAATGCTGCCATTAATGGGATACATCTGCATGTTGGAATAGCTCCTGCTTTCTGTCTATGCAACGCAGCCCAGAAGACAAGGAGGACTGCTAAAGCTTTCAACCAGCCCCCCTCTCTGCTTTTGGAAGCTCTGTCTAATTCTTAACGATGGCTGAAGCTAACACAGAATGCAACATAAAGGTGTTGTGTCGTTTTCGCCCATTGAACCAGTCTGAAATCATCCGTGGAGATAAGTTCATCCCAACGTTTCAAGGCGATGACACTGTCATTCTTGGGGTGAGTTACTTCAGTTGTCCATGTCTCTCTATTCTCTATTTGCAGATTTAATTGATTACAGATTAGTACTCTTTACACTGGGATTGCTGTTAAGCTGTTAAGCATTCGATTTGAGGATCCATGAATCTAAAGCTGACACAAAGTTTAGGTCTACATAAAGTATGGTCACACTGAACATCAATGCAAAAATGATACATGCTTATCCAAATTGTGGTAAGCATTTGCCAGTAGTGTAGGGATCCATTTCGCAACTGTTGGAAATCTGCCAAAGGTGTGTAACAGGCAGGCACTACTAAAACAAAATTCTGCATTTAAATCCATAGGTGAAAAAAAACAACAAGCTTTAGTAGGAATAAGAAATGTAATGGACACCATATATTTCTAAATAGTGGACCTGTCCTTTAAGTAACCATCTGCCAATTTTATATGTCTTGTTTTTTGTACATTAACATTATATTTGTCTCAGTGGGAAGGAATGTATGGTGAACATTGTCAATGCAATCCATAAAGATATAAATATCCTGAATCCTGATAACAAGCGATGATCATGTTTAACGGTTTATCTGAAACCAATTAATTGATTTTCCTGCTTGGCCTTTGAAATCTCACCACACTGGACAGCAGCCCTGGCTTGGTTTCACTGCTTTGGACTGAGAATGGGGATGATGTGAGCATGAGCGTGTGTGCATGTTGGATGATAGATAATAGTGTGAATCATTAAAATGCTTGGGCCCAGCTGATGATAATGATTGTAACATTCAAAATGCAAATGTGGCTAACTCAAAAATTCAATATGCATTTGAACCAGGAATGTAATTAACATAAGACCAGACACCCCCCTCATATCTATGTGGTTGTCCTCCACAATAATATATCATATACAATATATAATAGTAAGCATGCTGTGTATATTAACCTATGCTATTATTTTCCACAGTCTTTTTTTTGGAAGCCTGATATTTATATATATATATATATATATATATATATATCCATTAAATGCATCCATCCATTTTGCGTTCTTATCTTTTTTATATCAGTGCATAGGTTATGAGAATATAATGCGATTTTTCTCTGTTACATCCCAAGAGGTTTTCAGATTACTTACTAATGCCAGGCGAGTCATTTCTCACATCAAAATACACAATAAACCTGCAGTAATCTGCATGCCTGACAGTCACGTCTGCCAGCTATCCCCTGTAGTTTTAAGGGTCGAAGATGCTATTGATCTGGGCTATCAAGTGGACATGTTCCTTAATCAATATTTTATTGAGTTTGGCCCACGTTATGGAAAGAAGGAGGTGGTCACCAGATTATTGGCACCGTCATCCTATCCTTCAAGTCCTCGGTTCCTCTGCTGATTGTATAAGACCAAGGAGTGCATGGCTGCATGCTATACCTGAACCATTTATATCTTATGTTATTGCAGATGTTATCTACTGGTAGTTTCTCTATATTTCAATCAAAGCATCTTCACATGCAAATAATGCGATTTGAGAGGCAGTACGTGCGTTAACCTGTCAACAAGTGGAAATTATGCAAGCTGATATCTCCGTTCTCGTGGAGACGCCGTGGAATGAACGAGTGGGCACGGGTTTGTATTGATGTATTTTCACTGCTGGAATTGCTTCTCAAAATGTCAATAAAAAGCAGCCAGCATGAAGGCCGGTGGGTTGAACGCAGATAAGGGGAAGGGAAGCCATGCACATCATTAACTACATTTGTATGCATTTGCATGGGCCGCTTCCGCCTCCGTCTCAGTCTCCCTCCATCAGTGTTCGGCGTGTGATTACAAAGCGTCTGCCGGGCGCCCATCCTTGGAGCTCTAATTACCTCTCCAAGCCAGTGGGATGTGTGGTCCTTTCGTTTTCTTCAAAATCCATACAAATCGAAAGTCGAGAGTTGTTTTTACTCCTGCCCCATTTTTGGCCCGATTTGGTTCAGAATTGTTATTGTCAGTATAAAGTGTAAAGGATCCTCCAAGTTAACATGTCATCAGAGGTTTCCGGTGGCGTAAAGTGGGTGGTTAGAGGGACCAGTCAGTAAGGCTTCAGAGAGATAGTTCCCTGACTGATGAGGCAGAGAGCACCTGAGGTGAGTGAGGCCTCTCCCACCAGGAAAGGCCGGCCCGCAGGGCAGACACTGGTATTTGCTTAAGAAACGTTTCCCCTCCCCAGAGGCCGGATAAGCTGACAGAGATGATTGGTGGCGCTTGATTGATCGGTTTGGTTGGCTGGCGCCAACAACCGGAGGGGAGGAAGGTTTAGAGATTGCACTGTTGGGTTTGTCCCACTGGTTGATCATGGTTGAAGTGTGTGGGTGTGTGTGTGTAGGGGGTGAGTGACAAGCACGATAGTGGGAGCCATTAAGGACCATCGCATGCATCAATGGGGGGTAGATATAGTGGCGCAACGGTGCATTAGCACAGTGCAGCATTCGTGGAAGAAGTCAGATTTTCATAGAATTGTTCCTCAAAGGTCCATTTAGAGACTTGCACTTAAGGCTATCCCAAATGAATTAATGACATGGATAATCAAACTCACATCATTAGGCCAACCTGACATCAATTAACAAAGGCTCTGCTTAATGATGACAGACAAGAAGATTGTTATCATTAATATAAGACGCTTTTACTGCATAGTGCTCCTACATTCTGTGAATCCATATCAGGATGAGTAGGCAGGCAGCGTGGATAAACATATATGCAATCTTAAATTTTGCCATTTCAGAGCTAGCTTAATGGTTGTACCCTACATATTCAATTTATAGCAACAGAGGCGGCAGAGAACTGTCAAACGCTAAAATAAATGCATTAATGCAGGTTTTAAATGTCATGATGAGGAGCTTTTTAGTTATATAGATAGACAGAGACGCAAGGATATGTCACTGTATGACTCTTCCATATTCATGGCTTATTAATTGAACCTTGACACTTGGACATAGAATCTGCTGACGAGAGTGCAACACTTGCTGTCAAAAGACATTTGGAGACCTTTTCAGCTGACAAAGATCAAGGTTGGTCTTTCAGCCTTCAAGGAAACAGTCCCTCACTCACCGGAGTTCAACAACAACCAGGGGAGAAATCAGAATGCGACGCGTAGCTCGTAGCTGCAACCACAGTGGAGCCATCAACTTCTCTCCCCCAGAAAATACCAAAACAGCAGTACGTGACAAGCAGTGACAGAAGAAAAATACAATTTAGTTCTGCAGTGTTTTGGCCACCATCCCCTCAAGTCCCTCTCTTAACCACCAAAGCCTTAAACCGACTTGATAATACAAATTGGGAGTGACTTTCTATTCTTTCAGTGTGGCAGAGTGGGCCACCTCTGCTACACACTATAGTTATAAGCATACTCAGGTTATTGCTGTCCACAGTGGCCTGGGGCCCAGACCCTTGTTTCCCTCACGGTTTGAGTGACACAGCTGTCTCCAGTGTTTGACCGTGTGGAATAATCCATCGTCAGGCCAGATTGTCTGTCCCAATTTTCAGCGAGATGAAAATATGTGACACTATGAAACTTTGCATCACTTTGCTCCACCCGCTGAGGAGATGGGGTTTAGCTTGAAAACAGCACACTTGGGAATCTTTCCGTGCTGTGCTTGGCTTGCTGGCCCCCCCCGCTGGGATAGTGTGCCTGCAGCAGCATCTGTTTGTTTTCTATTTATTAATAATGGTTGAGGTCCTATACATCATATGCATCCTCAATTTGCATAAATGAATGAGACCAGCGGGATTTTGTCTGCTTATTCTATCCGACAAGTGAGTTGGTGTGAAGCATTTTTCCAGTGAAATTGTGGATGTGCTGCTGTCTCCACTTTTGGCAGGACTTTGCCTTCAGACGTGAATGGCGTTTGTCTCTAAAAATATACCATCCTTGTTTGACATCAGTATAAAAAATATACATTAAAGATACATTGGTATAGATTGTGACTCATATGTTTATTTTGTAATTGTATCCTACATTGCAAAGCTGTAGCATTTTTTGAATTGTTTCACAGGTTATAAATAAGAAGTGTATAGCCAACAGTTAGACATGCATTGTTAACAGATATTGCACACATGGTACATTGACTTAGTATTGGTATGGCCAGACTATGGCATCTTTATTCTTTATCAATGGAAGTACTACTATTTCTATCTTTACTCACTGAAGCATGTCAGCAGCACATGTCTATCATGGAAAAAGGATGTTTCCACCTGCAAGTCCATTATAATGTCCACCTCCTGTCTAAGGCTTGGACTGCCTGTCATGTCATTGCATATAAAGGCGTGCGATTAAACCTGTATCTGCCTTGACTTTGACGTATGGAGGCTCCTCTTTTTGTACAATGAACAGTAATGTCCCCCATTCTGTGTTAACAAGGGAAATGGAAACGCCCATAAAAGAGCCATTGATTTTCTGTTGGTCTACAGACAATTTATAATTCTATAGCTCACCCGTCCTTTCGTTTTTTATCTCACTTGTGTGCACCCAACTGTCTACCAGAGAGCTGTGAAGTGGAGAAGTAAAGCCCAGCAGGATTCCAAAAGCCTACTTCTCCATACGAGACACTTCACATTGTAGGCCTACAGCCAGCGTATTCCTGCCAGTTAATAGGCAATCACAAGGGCTTTGCTGGGCTGGCTTGTTTAGTGTCGGACCAATTAAAGGACACCTAATTTGTTTTCTATGACACCAATCTACGAAATGTCTGATCGAGAAACAATATTCCAAACGTTCGACTTTGCCAAATGGCATTTGGTATTAAACAAAGATTTATCATCCATTTTATTGTAACGCGAGAAGACATGTCTCTCGTATATATCTCATTTGGCTAGGGTTCAGGGTTCCACCTAAACAGGAATTGCTTTCCACTGTCCCTCTTCTCAAAGCCGGCGTCAACTGTATCACACATTTCCAAAAGCATAGCAGACATTTTGTGAAGTGGCTGCTATCGCTACTTATCTCTGTAAGCAAGCAAGATTTATCTTAGAAGCCATTGCTCTGAAACCATCTTGGCCCTGACTGTGATGTCCCTCCACCTTGATGTACCCAAATGTGGATTTCTGAAGCCCAATTCCCGCGTCTATCTAAATGTTCTCATTTCATCACAGGCCCCTCAATTAGACCCTGTAATAGGATTGGAGCTCAGGGTCAGGAAGCAGAATCCATGCACACTCACACACACATACACACACACACACACACACACACACACACACACAGACACACACACACACACACACACACACACACACACACACACACACACACACACACACACTACTAGCTCCTGTCCCAGCGCACCATCAAGAAGCAGCAAGAGCAAATGCTATTGCAGCCACTCAATGTGCACAAAGTGATTCCGTGTGAGAGTCTGTGTCTGTGTCTCTTTCTGTACCTGCTGCCTGTCTGCGTGTCTGAGTGAGTGCTGTTATGTGTCTGTCTGACTATGTGTCATTCTCACACTCGCTCTCTTTCCCGCTGGTGGTCTCTGTGTATATCGCATTATGTCCTCCATTGTATTTTTCATTTAATTTTCATAGTATAATGAGTTCACTTCAGTTTCATTTCTTCCCCAGCACCCTATTTGTAAGATGATGAGGGCCTCAAATGTTCATCTTCTATCTCACTGACTCAGGTGGAGGTCCTTAGTGGACGTGAATGAATTCACTGGCAGAGCTTCTGCTACCAAAGAGTCTTAATCTATACTAGTTTATATACATATAGATTTCTTATGCAGTATGAGACCCAGAGACAGAAAGGCTTACAAGATTAGAAATCAGAAAACCATGGTGATTTAATTACGTGAATCACGCTTCATGATTGAACCACATAACACAGTTTACCATTACAGCGCTCTGTTTCTCCCAATTTCTCACTTTCGCAATATTGATCATACATAGTGTGCTGTCGCCAGTAACACTCAACCGGAAATGAACACCACATATGCTCGGCTCGGTTTTTTGTTATTTTTTGTTCTCACGTATGTGTGTGTGTGTGTGTGTGTGTGTGTGTGTGTGTGTGTGTTAGGGTGAGATAAGCCTGTGCTGTATTTTTTTTTTCCCCCAGTTGTGTTCCGTGTGTGAAGTGGGCCGGAACAATGCGGCTTCCAACCAACCCGTGGGGATGTTACCCACAGCATCCTTTCCCTTATTAGCTACGATCCTTCCTCTCTCCCTTGCTCCCCCGCTACCCCCTTTACCCCCCCCCCCCCTGCCAAAACCCCCACCCCCCTGTCAGCCCTGGGGTGCTCGAAAGACTGCACATGGCAGCGTCACAAGTGAACACACAGACACACACACATGCTCTCGCTGAGACACCCCCCAAGCATGGAGGGGACATCGTAAGTGTGTGCGTGATGACAGCATAGCACAGGACAGTACAGCGCGCCTGGCGTTCAAAGTCGAGTCTGTAATCTACATGAAAAATCCTGACCGCTGCCTGGTAGGGCCTCTTCCTCCTCCTCCTCCTCCTCCTCATCCTCCTCCATTAACCACACATCACTTTATCGAAGTGACGTTGTAGAACACAGACATCTACTTCACTCCCGTCCAGAGAACGTGAGGTTTTTTTGAGAAGCGTTTTTTTTAAGACCCTGCTTTGGGTACGTCAAGCTGGAGGGCTAAATAATGAGGGCATGACATGCAATTGATTGCAGGAGCAACGAAATACTCACAATACAAATCCTCTTGGCTGGAAGCCCCTTGAAATTTATTGTATGCATAGCACGTACAGTTTACTGCAGCAACTATTGTGCAGTGATCTTTCTAAATATTGCTGCAAGCCTGTCTTTTTAAATTTTATAATAAACTCACTAATTGCAACTCACCATTTTTTCAAATGTTATCCTTTCTGTGCAAATGATTCAAAGCATTCATCGCCTCCATTATGTTCTTAAATTAATGACGTCAATTATGTTTTCAGGTGAAAGAAATTGAAATTAAGTCTCACAGCAGCCTCAACGTTTGTGCTTGTTTTACCCAATCATGTCTGAGTTTAGCAATTACTAACTAATTACTAACTAAAAATACAATGGCTAAATAAAGATAGATATAATAAATAAAGATTATATGGACCCTTATAGGAGAATGATACATATGTTGTATGATTTCCTCTACACTAGACAGTGAAACTTTAAGTATGATGGGCAAAATAATTCATGGACAGAAGATGAGCTGATATATATTTATTTCAAGGAAAATACTCCTTTCCTTTCCTTCAAAATCCTTGAAGTGTCAGTGAACCCACTGTTTCAGCGGACAACACTATGAGAAGAAATACTGTTTTTGGTTTACTTGCTCTTTAAATACCCAATGTAGAGACCAGC
>NC_140272.1:15966146-15971146 GCF_964030765.1 Micromesistius poutassou
GAGATTGAGCTCAGTCGTGAGATTGAATGAACGTTAACATGTTGAGGAAGTAAACACACACAAGGGATATAATACTAGCAAAACCGTCTTCATAGAAAAACCCAAAAGTTCTTTCAAATGAACAGTAATGAGTAATCAATGCACTGATTCATTTTCCGACAGCAAATAGTTAGGTTGTAACACGTTGAGGAAGTAAACACACACAATGGATATAACATGTGCCAAACATAAAAGAAAAGCCCTGAAGTTCATTTAATGAAGAGCAGTGATTATAGTACTGATTCATTTTCCTGTATAGTTAGGTGCTGGGGGTTTTGTTGGTAATATCTGCTGAGCTTTGTGTTCGCTGATGTATGAATGGGGTGTGGGTAATATGATGGGACTATGTGGCTGTGGGAGCACACTGAGGGGCTCTCTGCTGGCGAAGGAACAACTAATGATACTGCTATCTAGCACAGCGGGACGCCTGATTGGCTGAACTTGTGTAGCGTGCACCGGCACTGTCTGCGCTTCTCGTGTCAGCTTCGGTGTGTGTGTCTGTGTGTCATATTGTGTAAGTGTATGTGTGTGTGTGTGTGTGTGTGTGTGTGTGTGTGTTTCACGGTGTGTGTTACAGTGTATGGGTTATGTGTGTGTGTGTGTGTGTGTGTGTGTCTGTGTGTGTGTGTGTGTGTGTGTGTGTATGTGTGTGTGTGTGTGTCACAGTGTGCATGTTTTAGTGTGTGTGTGGTTGTGTGACTGCACGCGCGCGTGCGTGTGTGTGTGTGTGTGCGCGGGCGCGCGAGATCGTGCGTGTGAATGTGTCTGTGTGTAAGTATGTGCGTGCGTGCGTGTGTGTGTTGGCTGAGATTAGGGGGTGAGGGCTATATTGAGGTGGGCGTTGCAGAAAGAGGTGCAGAGAGCAGGTGCAGTGCATCTAGCTTCAAGAAAGAAAGAGGAAGAAGTCAGCCCAGCTCGATTCCCTCAGGCACACTGGGGCTCAGAGAGACGAGCGCGTGTCCCTCCTTTGTGTCGCCGTGCACCATCACACACTGACAGAAGCGGGGATCAGACGCCGCCTGCCCTCCACCGTGTAGGAGGCGGAGAAAGCTTGCTTTAATCGCCTTATCATCTCGTCAGAGTCCCTCTTTAAATATTTAGGTGGCGGCCCCCTTTGCCACTGGTGGAATGCCTAATGGAGCAACATGTAGAGTAAGGTTAGGTTTAATTACTTCTGCTCGGATTTCAGAAGGGGAGCTCAGCGTATGCCACGCGTGTGCGGGCCTGTTTTCGTCTGTGCGGATGAGGGGGCGGTTGTATTTGTGTTTGTTTGGTGTTTTTTTAGGTGTTGATTTTGGGCTGATGTGTGTCTGTTTGCGTGTGTCTGCGCACATGAGTGCATGCGTTTGTGAAAGCTTCTAGGGTCCCGTGGGTCCTTCCCATTAGCGCCCAGTCTGCCGCCCGCATTTAAATTCAGTTGCTGTAGCAGCACAGCACTTCCTCTCTCTCTCTCTCTTCATGCCTCTCCCTCCCTCGCTCTGCCTCCCCTGTTTGGACATTTGCTTTCCTCCCGTTTGGTAACTTAATTTCTCACCTGTGTTCCCCTTTCAGTTAATCATAATCATATTCTCTCTCTCCTTCTCTCTCTCTGTGTCTCTCCATCTCTCTCTCTCTCTCTCTCTCTCTCTCTCTGTATATCTTTCTCTTTGTGGCTATTCATCTCTTCCTCATTTTCTGTTTCCTGCTTTTGACATCATGCTCATTAAGCATCCTTTTACCCATTCCCTCTCTCCCCTTTAATTAATCCCCACCCTCTCTTTCTCTCTCCATCTCTCTCTCTCTCTTCCACTCTCTCTCTTGCCCTCTCCACCTCTCTCTCTCTCTCTCTCTCTCTTACTCTCTCCATCTCTCTCTCGCCCTCTCCACCGCTCTCTCTCTCTCTCTCTCTCTCTCTCTTGCCCTCTCCACCTCTCTCTCTCTCTCTCTCTCTCTCTCTCTCTCTCTCTCTCTCTCTCTCTCTCTCTCTCTCTCTCTCTCTCTCTCTCTCTCTTACTCTCTCCCTCTCTCCCTCTGACTCGCTCTGTTTTCCCCCGAGCCTTTAACTGGCCCTCTCTTTGTCTCATGGTAGACAGCAGAATGCAGGCTTAAGGAAAGCCGTTGTGTGTGGGGGTTAGTCATGATGGTCCATAACGGTTGTCGGCATATGTACAGGCTGTACGCTGTACTTACATATACTATACTTACTTACATGCACATACACCTACGCATGCACATGCACATGCACTTGAACGCACACACACACACACACACACACACACACACACACACACATATACACACTGATACAAATATCTGCGTTGTATTTGCAGTCTTTAAGAGCAACACATGCTACATGCATATGCAGAGCCTGCAGATCACCATACACATCATATTTATTTGCACAAATCAATTAATGAAATCAAATCAAGTCATTCACCACACACTCATTCTGTGTTATGTACACAGGCTCTGTTGGCAGACACAATATTGGCAAGGCATGTAGATGCCTTGGCTTAGAGGAGTACAGCTCCTATATTATGTGCCTACATGTATTTATACCCTGCCCAGGCCCAGATTAGCTCTTCCAGAGCAGCCAGCAGAGAAAACGTCTGGCAAAGAATTGGTTTGCCTCCATGTTACATAACCGTAGCATCCATCCACTGTGACGAAGGACACGCCATGATTCTTCATTATGTTTGCCGTCCCACGTGATCTATAGGCCTACGCCTCTCCCATCGCACCTTTAGTCTTTGTTTTCCCGTCGGGTGTCATGTTTTTGTTCATCTGTCTGTGCGTGTGTGTGTGCTCTGCTGTGTGTAAGCCTAAAAATTGTTGCTCAGATCAGCACTGAGGCTGATCAGTTGCGATGAAAGGCTTGTTGATTGGCACCTGCAGATTTGATTATGACCCTTGAAATGATCAACCTGAAAGAAAAGACAAATGTTAAGGAGACGCAGTGGTGGGTCTGGTCCAGCGATTTGTTTGCACACAGGTTGTGAATCAACAGTGTTTCCGCAGTGTCTACACAGTGTCACATATGATGGATTGTTCTACCTCGAGTCCCAGGACAAAGTAGTGTTCCAAGTAATCTCAACAAGGGTTTGTTTTGCTTTGTTTAGATTTGTGTTTACGTCTCCGCTCGTGCACACGCCCGTCCGAGTGCAAGCTAAATAATTGAACGCCTGTGAAGTGAACAGTGAGGAAGACGGACTCCTGAGGAATACCGGTAGCAATGCAACGTACTCGCCAGTGGATTGCTCTTGTGTTCTTGTGTGCATGTGGAGGAAAAAGGAGTGTGTTCAGATTCATCTGAATTGTTCACACCAGGTGCATACTTCGTTAGCCAAACGTAAAAATTCACGTTTCAAATGGCGTTTCTTTATTCAGACCTAGGAGTATACTTCTTACCATTTCCTTTCCTTTCCTTCCTTTATAATGTTGCTCATCTGAAGAGTTTTGCTCACAAACATTACTGCTAGTGTTTCCATTATGCTAATCTGTGCATTGTTTCCTGCAGGGTGTGATCTTTCCCTTCTGTAATAATGTACCTGTCAAGTATTAACAGCACCTACACAGAGCTTATATAAGCACAATATGACGCTGCTGGGTGATTCAATACGTCGAGGAGGGAAATTATTGGATTGTTGGTTTATTGGATTGTTGGTTTATTGGATTAATCAGGCGAAGCAGGGTGCAGGTACACTCTCCCACCTGATCTCAGGGTGACTAATGCGTTGGTGTTTTAATGTGACCCATGGAGACCAGCCAAATTTGCCATATTCTGCTAACTTAACGCTTACTACTGAGTGACATTCCATACTTTGTATTACTACTTTAAGATAAAAGATAAAAGAGATCACACATTAAAAACTTTCCAGAAATAAATTTCAGTTGATGAACGAAAGGAGAATTATTGAATTGGCATTGGGCTGTATTATATATCCTGTAAGGACTGGGAAGCGAGTCATACCTCCTGATGTCTCCCCCGTGGATCCATTCATTGTCAGGAAAACTACAACAGTTTATCTTGCTGTTCCCTCACTGGCCCACCGGGAGGCTTAAGGATTGCTCTAGTGTGAAGCACGGACACGCACACGCACATACACACATGCACGCGCACGCACACGCCCACACTCTCACACACACACACACACACACACACACACACACACTCACACTCACACTCACACTCACAAGCACATGCACAACATCGACTCAAGAGTCAGGCACAGCATCTGAAACCCAGAGGGTGGGGGGAGAGCGTTATAAAATGTGCGGTTGAAACAGATGACAGAGCATATCACCAGACCGTCTGTCTGTTAATCCAACTGGCTGGGTGGTTGGGCGGCTGATTGGTTATCCAAGTCGATACTCTTCCTCACTATTTCGCTTTTCTGAAGAGTTGAGACTTTGTTTTTCTCTTGGTCCGCCAGATGGCCAATCAGTTATCTGGCAAAAGTGGTTGACTGCAGATTGGCTTCATGGCACTGCCCATAATTGTTGGCTGGCTGAAAGGCTGTATTCCAAAACAGATTTTCCATAATATCCAGACCAGTTCCCCGATATTTTGACTGCTTCCTTTTATTTGGATGTTTTTAGTTATTTAGTCTCTCCCATCACAAACAAACCCAGGCACACACACTCACACTCACACAGACAGACAGACAGACAGACAGACAGACAGACAGACAGACAGACAGACAGACACATACACACACACACACACACACACACACACACACACTCACACACACACACACACACACACACACACACACACACACACACTCACACTCACACTCACAGACAGACAGACACACACACACACACACACACACACACACACACACACACATACACACACAAACAAGCACATGTGCACACTTGTACTACTACTTCTACTACTACTCGCTCCAATCTCCAATTTATTTCTCATTTCAACCCTTTGAACCGTCTTATTGTGTTGGTGACAGTACTTTAAA
>NC_140272.1:15976146-16003646 GCF_964030765.1 Micromesistius poutassou
ACGCGCATGCAATTAAACACACGCAAACAGATGCACGCATGCGCACTCACACACAGACACACACACACACACACACACACACGCCATCCATATTCATGTTTTAATCCATGCTTATACATATGCAGGTAATGCGGTGTGCCTGATAATGGCTTTTTCCTCTGGCTCTCTTTGTCATCACAGTGACTAAAACTAACCTGTCAGTGCATGAAGACAAGCACAGAGTGCCCTACGTGAAGGTGAGCCTGATACATTGTGTGTGTGCTTTTTTAGCCCGGCTGCATTTTGTTGTGTGTGTGAAATGTGTGTGACATGTTTGAAAGTGCGTCAATGTTCAATTGAGCACATTTGGATGTGCATAGTGCAACAAGCCGTGCCATGTTATGTATTATAAATGTGTTTGGGTGAGGGAGAGAGAGAGAGAGAGAGAGAGCGAGGGCAACAGAGTGCAAGTCAGAAAGACAGTGTGTGCATAGGTGTGTTTGGAGGTAGGATTGCTTGTGTGTGGATGCATGGTTTTTTGGTTTGGTTTGTCCATTCATTACGAAAAAGTTCACACACGAACGCACACACAATCACACACTTGTTTGCCTCCTGTGACACAGGGCTGCACGGAACGATTCGTGACAAGTCCAGAGGAAGTGATGGACGTCATTGACCAAGGCAAATCCAACCGCCATGTTGCAGTCACCAGTGAGTCATAATATCTCTCTCTCCCTCTCTTCCTCTCTCTCTATCTATATACTTTTTTTTTCAATTCAAGGCTTTTTTGGCATGAGAAATATACATTTGCATTGCCAAAGCAGGTGAACAATATAATAAAAAGGTCAGGTAAAAAGGTCAGGTGTATAGTATAATATAAGTATAAAACGTTCAATCAAAAAGATATATACATATCAGATATTATTCTATAAAAGTACTTTAAAAAGTAAAATGTGAGATATTACAGAAAATTTCAGTATCTCCTATAAACAGATAAATTAAAGATAGAGACACTCTGTATATGTAGCTACTATGTATCTCTCTCTCTCTCTCTCTCTCTCTCTCTCTCTCTCTCTCTCTCTCGCTCTCTCTCTCTCTCTCTCTCTCGCGCTCTCTCTTATTACATGCTCACATCCCTGGAATATTGAATGTCTTGTCCCTCGCCATACGGGGCCTGGGTTGGAAGGTGCAAAATGAGGTGCAGATTAAGGCGGGAAATGAGTCGCTCGCACAGCCCCGGGTCTGTGGCTAACAAGAACTTGATCGATAGAGTCGTCAGCGCCCGTGGCATTTGTGTGACGTTCTGTATGTGGCGTTTCAATGACATCGGGGCCCCCCGTCTCCCTTGCCTCCTCTTCTTCTTGGCCTTTCCTCTTTTTTCCGCTTCTAATTGGACTGTACCCTGCCCTATCCTCTTTCTTCTCTTTGCCTCCATTCCCCTCTACTTTCATCTCCTGTACTGTACTCCCCTTTCCCTTGCTCTTTGTGTTCTGTTCTGGTTTTCCCTTTCCTCTCCTCTTCCTCTTATCTCCACTATGTCCTGTCTTCCTCTTGATCCCTCTCATCCTCCTCCTCTCCTCCTCTTCCTCTCCTTCGTCCTCTTGCTTTCCTTCATCCTCCGCTCCTCTCATCCTCGCCTCGTCCTCCTCTCTCTCCTCCTCCTTTCGCCTCCTCCTTCTCCTTCTCCTCTCCGCTTTCTCCTTCCTTTCTTTGCCTCCTCTCTTCCTCCTCCTCCTCTTTCTCTCCTTCACCTCTTCATATTCTCCTACTCCTCCTCCTCCTCCTCCTTCTGTCCTCATTTTCTCTGCCTCCTCTCCACCTTCCTTCCTCCTCATGCTCCTCCTCCTCCTCCTCCTCCTCCTCTTACTCCTCCTCAGATATGAATGAGCACAGTTCTCGCAGCCACAGCATCTTCCTAATCAACATCAAGCAGGAACACGTGGAGACGGAGCAGAAGATCTGTGGGAAGCTCTACCTGGTCGACCTGGCTGGAAGTGAGAAGGTAAACACACTCAAAACACTCCCAGGAGCCATTTTCGTTTTTTCGCCGTAGAGTTTGTTTATGCTGTGCTTCCTAAAAATATGTCACTTTCTTTTGTACATGAAATGATGATTCACAGCATAATAAGAAAAAAAACATTGAGGCCTACAAAAATATAAAGGACAGCAGTGGACTATTTTCATATGCGAGGGAAGTACCGTTTTTATGTCCCTATCTAAGACAATCTCTGCACTTTGTAAATCATTGAATAACCCCTGGTTAAGCGGAATGTTTTAAAGAGGAACCACACTGCTCAGGAGTACTTTAGAGTTCAAAAGCGTGTCGCTGAAAAATTGTCTGCCATGCTAAGTTTCGCAAAATATTTGCACTATTGACATAATTTGCCCACATCGGGCCAACGGAGACCGTGAATCCCTGACCCGCGGCGGTAATGGTGCAACTTTTCCATGCTTTTTGAAACTCGACTGGAGTTTATATTGCTGACCTCGATTTAAACTTGTACAGAACTCGTTTACGAAGAAGCACTCTCTCATATTCGAAAATAGCTCAGTGCGACGGTTCCCCTTTAGGAGCATAAGTCATTAATGCAGGGTTGTGTTGATGTTCTTTCACTGAAGCGGACGGTGGAAGAACATCAGGGGGGGGGGTAAGCATATCTGTCCATGGAAGCTAACAGGGGGCTGTGTACATGCAAGCATAATTAATGAAAGCTCTTGCTGACTGACTATAATTACTGTAAGTCTATTTGGGCTTACTTCAAAAGGCAGGGCCAAAATCGAAAATTCTCTCTCTCTATTTCTCTTCTCTGATTACTGCAGGTGTACTAATTACAGCATTTAAATTAGTTGAACTTGAGGGGAAGGAGTGCCACGTGCAGAGGAGGGGCTGATTAACATAGGACCACCTTGAATGAAGAGTAGTCGACCCTCACCACTCACTCTATTGATTCCTTCTGTGGCTCGCTCAAGGGTGGACTTAGAAATAGAGGTTCAATTCGAGAAGGAACCCAACACGAATCCTAAAGTAATTTATTTTAAAGTGAAAATACAAATCTCAATGAATCCGTCTTGTGCGCTCGAGAGAAAAATCCCATTGTGCATCTCGGCGTGGCTCATAAGTGCTGGGAGTCTACAGAGTGCAGCCTCAGCTGCACCTCACGCTCGAAACAACTAGGCCACGGACGCCATCGCTCCAATTCAGTGGCAGAGTGTATCGCACTGTTGCTATTGATGTGGAAGTTAAAAGTGTGTCCCGCGAGACAAACCATTTAACCAGGTTTGCTTAAGGCCATTCTCCCTTTATAGTTGCTGACTGCTGCGCTTTCCGACTAATAACCCGCGGCTGATGCTACCTACACAGCCCACCGAGTCGTTCCCATAGTGGCTACACACGAAGAGAGATGCGCTCTAGTGACCCCGTAGAATTGAAAGCCATACACGATGCCTTCACTGCCCATATACAATACATTCATGGAAGTCACTTTTACACATCGCCTCGATCAACCCAGTGCGATGACGTCATTTGCCATACACATCCTTTTCTCTCTCGGTTGTTGCTTCCGTTTCCTTCTCTTCCGTTTCTGTCAACATGATGCTATCCTGCTGTACACTGATTGGTGCACTGCTATCCGGAGAGCCACTTGACATCTCGCCTGAGCTGCGCGGGCTGTGTGTGTTTGTTGTGTGTGACAGGTCAGCAAGACGGGCGCAGAGGGAGCAGTGCTGGATGAGGCCAAGAACATCAACAGATCTCTGTCCGCCCTGGGGAACGTCATCTCTGCCTTGGCCGAGGGCACGGTAATCAGAGAGCCCCTGCTTCCTCCCCTCTGTCCTATCCTTCCCTCTCTCTGTCTGGCTCCTGCCTAGCTCTGTCCTTCCTTCCTTGCCTCCTTCATTCCCTCTGTCTGGTTCCTGCCTAGCTCCTCCCTCCCTTCCTTCCCGCCCTCTGTCAGGTTCCTGCCTAGCTCCACCCTCCCTTCTTTCCTTCCTTCTTATCATAGCTCCTCCCTCACTTCCTCCCCCCCCCCTCTGTCAGGCTCCTGCCTAGCTCAATCCTTCCTTCATTCCTTCCCTCAGTCAGACTCCTGCCTAGCTCCTCCCTCCCTTCCTTCCTTCTTTCCTTCTTTCCTATCCTTCTCGGTCCCTATCTAAAGGGACTAGACCGCCTCCAGCAAGTCCCTTTTCAAGGTTTAATTATGTGTTTTCATTGAGAGAGGGAGAGCGAGCGTGCACACTGACGGCAGCAGTAATTGTAAACGGCGCTGTCAGCAATGTTTCAATGGGAACGTTTCTGAATGTAATATTATAATTTTCATTTTGCATGGAAATGTTTTGCTTTTGTGGATACATTCACACCAGCAGCCAGGGCATGCACAAAACCTTTGTCACGATGATATTCCATTTACATCTTCTAATTCACCTTCTCAAGGATGGATAACCAACCTTTAAGGCACGCCACATTGCTTTAATGTGGCGCGTTGAGTGTTGGGTATTTGCTAATTAGTGCTAATTAGTGCTCGTTCGTGCTCGCAGCCCCGTTTTTATAGAGCACACATATTCAGGAAGCCTTTGCCAAATGTGCACTGCTCGGAGCTGCAGGCCCCCGATAGTATACATGTTTTCGAGGTTTATAAAACAGCTAAAAACAGCTAGTTATTATCTATCTATCATATATGTCATAACTATAATAACCATAATCCAACAACTTGACAAGTCGCAATGTGTTAGACTGAGCCCCTCCCAGTTAGAAGGCGGGAGACTTTCAGAACTCCATAAACTAAATAAGTGTCCCCTCTAACTGGCTGTTGTGTCCCCTCTAACTGGCTGTTGTGTCCCCTCTAACTGGCTGTTGTGTCCCCTCTAACTGGCTGTGGAAGTGTGTGACACAAGCTGGTGTAGGTCTTCTGGCTAGGTGGCGTACTGGGAGGGGTTTTGGAAGTGTTGCTAGTAAGATTCTCGTTATGTCACATTTTTTTATTTGTTAAATATATCATATTTGAATTATAGGGTCTGATTTCATTGATAATGTTATTTAAATCCCTATCGATCAGCATTGAGGTTTTCAGCATCATATCTGTAGCATTGACTACAGATATGTCCAGGTCATTTTTTTGAGTTGAATGTGTTCAATGTGTCTCACAATGTGTGTGAGACACATAATAATACAATAAAATAATACAATAAAATCCAATCCAAATAAAAATCCATAATCTCATATCCATCTGTACTTTACTCCACACACCTTACCTCTGTACTTCTTTCAGCTTTATTATCTCCTAATTAAACCACTCGGCCTTAGCATTGCCTCATTAGCAACGTTAACGCTATCAGTGGTTCCACATCCAACGTTGTTCGACGACTGCAGATGGTGGTTGTTGTTTTGGTAGCCGTAAAGTTGGCCATTGACGCGTCAATAATTAATCAAGGACACGTTGGTACTGTAGCCTGCAGGCTCCTTTGAGGACTGAATGAAATAGAGAAAGGTTTTCTCAATGCCGGCTCAAAGCCAGCCACTTCAAATGAGCCACTTCCGATGGTTGCTCTTTCTTTTTTTCTTTGCGCTGTGCTTTGTGTTTGATTGGGAGTTTGCATTGAATGTTTGATGATTTCATTATTGTAATCCTTTGATTCCACCCTTATTTTCTTACCTTCTCCTTCCTGTTTGTCTCTCTCTATCTCTGTCTCTTTCTCTATACATACATATATACGTATCTGTCTCTGTTCCTCCACTTCTGTCTCTCTATCTATCTCTCTCTTTCACTGTCTCTATCTCTGTCTCTGACTCTGTCTCTCTGTCCCTCTGTTCCTCCACCTCTCTCCCTCCCTCTCCCTTTCTCTCTCTCTCCCTCTTTTCCTCCACCTTTCTGTCTCTATCTGTGTGTCTCTATCTCTCTATCTCTCTCCTTCTGTTCCTCCACCTCTCTCCCTCCCTCTCCCTTTCTCTCTCTCTATCTCTCTCCCTCTGTTGCTCCATCTCTCTGTCTCTTCGATCTCTCTCCCTCCACCTCTCCCTCCACCTCTCTCTCTCTCTCTCTCTCTCTCTCTCTCTCTCTCTCTCTCTCTCCCTCTCTCTGTCTCTCTCTCTCTCTCTCCCTCTCTCTGTCTCTCTCTCTCTCTCTCTCTCCCTAGAAAAGCCACGTGCCGTACCGGGACAGCAAGATGACTCGCATCCTGCAGGACTCGCTGGGCGGGAACTGTCGCACCACCATGTTCATCTGCTGCTCTCCCTCCAGCTACAACGACGTGGAGACCAAGTCCACGCTCATGTTTGGCCAACGGTAAACAAGCCAACACATGAACCAAACCTCCCTCCATGCATAGCGACCGACCCTTCTCGCCGGGCTTTTGTTCTACATGGCTTGGACCAAGCGGGGCGTGAGACAGCTGGTGTACAGCCTACAGCGGGGGGGGGGGGGGGGGGGGGCTTAGCGGAGATGCGAGTGGTATTTACAAATGTTATCCGCTAGCTTCATCTAGACTGGGCTGCTTCAAAAAAACAGGGATTTTTTTTTCTTTTTTTTTTTTCTTTTTAGTCTTGTAGCTTTTCTATGGCTGATAGCGTTTTCCTGACGGTCGCTCTCTGACAGGAGCCCTACAGCTTCCACCGCTGTAGTCTCCCCCCCCCCCCCCCCCCCCCCAATCCCCGACCCCAAATGACACACCATTTAATAGTTACCAACAAGAGTATTTTACAGAAAATTATTTTGACTGCAGCAGTTTGGCAGACTTACAAATCAAATACGGCATACTGCAAATCCCATCTGTCTCCTTTCAGCTAATGCCACTTAGGATAATTGCTTAATTGCTGTCGACAACAACAACAACAACAACAACAGTACCAAGTTCACAAACTTTTCAAAAATGTACATAATGGAAAACAAAATAAAAGTGCTATTCTCATTGTCGGTATGTTGGTTAGTAAACAAATGTAGGCCTTTATTGTCTTGTGTTGGTAGGTTGGTCTTTTAGGTTTGGTCAAGTAAATCAATAAGGCCAATGTACTACTCGGCTGCGCTGTTCCTAGCATGTGTTAAGTGGCATGTGTTGAGTGTAGCACTACATGGATCTGCTGCATTCATCCATTCCTCTTATCTCCAAACCACACTCTTCTAGAGACACTCACAATCACATTATGCACAAGACTAATTAGCATACCAATTCATGTGACGCAATCTCTGCTGAGCTGTTACGACCGAAAAAACAATCAATTTTTTCTTCTCTACTTCGCTACTCTCTCTCTCTCTCTCTCTCTCTCTCTCTCTCTATCGTTCCTCTTGTTTATTTCGCTGCTCTCCCCACCTTCTTTTGTCTCATCTTATTCTCTCCATTCAACCTACCCTGAAGTGTATCCTTTTCTCATTCCATGCTCCTCCCTCCTCCCTCCCCCTTCCCTCGTCCCTGCAGGGCTAAGACCATTAGGAACACAGCTTCGGTCAACCTGGAGCTGACAGCGGAGCAGTGGAAGAGGAAGTACGAGAAGGAGAAGGAGAAGAACCGGGTCATGAAGGAGGCCTACCAGAGGCAGGACGACGAGCTCAGGCGCTGGAGGAGCGGTCGGTTAATGATGTCACATGTGTGTGTGTGTGTGTGTGTGTGTGCGTGTGTCTTTCCTATGTCAGGACCAATGGTGCCTTCATGTGCTATGGAAATGATGGTAAATACCAAAAGCCGACGTGAAAATTGCACACGAATACCCCCCTCACGTCGTAATTTCCACCGGAGAGCTCCTAGAATATTTTGATACACGAGCTGCCGAGATGAGATTTTGACCTTTGACCTTTTCAACAAAAAAATCTCTACTATTCATGATCTATAAAATATACAGCATATTATTTGCCCTTTGTGTTTTGATAGATCCTCTTCTTGCTAAACTCAATGCAAAACATGGCAACATTTTAATGAGAGACACAGTCCGCAGGACTAGCAAAAGAAAGCAATCTACTTTAATTTGTGTGGCAGATTGGATTTCAAAGCGATTCCAAAGTTCAATAAAATGGAATTGAAATAAATGCGTGGGCGACCTTCAGCCCCACCACTGTCTGTGACTTGATGCTTGAATTCAAGCATTAGTAGGCCTTTATCACAGAGCTGCAATAGAAACATTTTTTTTGTGAGTTTGAACAGTTTTTCGCCCCTACTGTTACAACTCTTTGATCAAATTATATTCCACTTTTGAAGAATGATGTAGTGTAATTTATTATAACATATAATCAATTCTGTGGTCTTTGGGCTGGAATTGGCTAGAAAACACATGATCACATGATTGTGTGGTCTGTAAAAACAGCCAAACTCCCAGAGACAGATGGAAATTGGGGGAACTAATGTGTATGTGTCATATAACCATTGCGTATAAAGTGTATAATGTCTTATATTTGCAGACATATAAATTCACACCTCATGTATGCAAAGGTTGCTTTGCACCACCAGCCAGGCTAAGACCAGCCATCCGCAGAAGTCACACCTTCAGCTCCCTGCCTGCGTGTTGCTGCCGTCCATCACTCCTTGTTAGGGCAAAGTGATTTTCACTATGGATGTGGAAATGGTACAGCGATCGGCTCTTCCCAATCGGTCCACCGCTGCCACATTTAAAGCACAGCCAAATGATCTCCTTGGGCGTTTGTCCAAGAGTGCTCAGTGCTTCCTCCCCGGGTGGGTCAGGCTGACATTGCTGAAGGCCTTTTGGCCACTTAGTAGAATTAGAATCCCTGCCTGCTGCCTATGTGGAGGTGCTGTGAGGGTATTCATGTTTTATACATCGCTGTGCGTTAGTGATCCTTGTAGCGAACAAGGGGATAATCTCACCTGAAGATGGTTAATCAGATCGCTCGTTTAGTTGTTGGACACACACACACACACACACACACACACACACACACACACACACACACACACACACACACACACACACACACACACACACACACACCATATTGCAGTTAGGTCAATCCAAAAGTCACTGCACTCAACTGTTTGACATTCAAGCTATGCAATAAATCCTGTCATAATTCTAAAATTGGTTTATCCCCAGTGGTTGAAGCTGTGGATATAAAAATGATGTACCCATCTATGCCTGTCAGTCTGCATATGTGTGTTTGTGTGTGTGTGTGTGTGTGTGTGTGTGTGTGTGTGTGTCTGTCCCTACATATAAAACGCACGTCCTATAAAAGTAATCGAGGACATTTAATTTCCTAATGGATCAATTTGACAGCCTCGTTGCCCCCTTCCCCCATCACACACTGACCTCCGTATTGTCTCCCACCTCATGCAGGGAACGCCCAGAGATGGACGCACTTGACCCCCACTCTCATGTACTTCCACACCCCCACCCCTCCACTCACAGACTAGGGATAAGAAACAGTTCAGCTGTTCATATACCCCCCCATAGACCCCCCCCCCTACTGTCCCTCCACACACACACACACACACACACACACACACACATGCACAATCACAATCACACATGAACAGACACACACACACACACACACACACACACACACACAGAGTGACCGCTGAAGTGTTATTCCTGTGATGCTAATGAGCTGCTGTAAAATAATAACCTTGTTTTAAAGAGGACTTCCCGCTCAGTTTATGAGGCCATAAATCTGATGTGGAGCAGTGCTCCAGTCCAGGGAACCATCAAGCACTCCCACTCATTGTTTTCTTTTCTTTGCAAAAAAAATAAGTCAACATATTGTTGTCTCGCAGCCGATATTCACTAACCTAGGCCAGTAGTAAGTCAATGTCTTCAATTGAACTCAAAAACCATAAAACCAAAGGAGAAAAATACCCTAAAAAGAAGGGTCCTCATTCAATCCGACCCGTCTTTAGGCGAAAACGTCCCACAACCGGAGCCGCTGGTCCCAGGGTCGGCTGGCGGGCAGACGGCGGCCCCCGGGGTGGACGGCCCCCCCCAGGACATGTGCAGCCCCTGCAGCCCCTGCAGCCCCTGCGGCCCCGCGGACTCCATCGTGGTGCGCATCTCCGAGGAGGAGCGGCACAAGTACGAGGACGAGATACGCAAGCTCTACAAGCAGCTCGACGACAAGGTGATGGACGCGGCGCCTGTGGCGGGGGGGGGGGGGGGGAAATAAACACATCGATCACAGGCGGCAACGGGTGACACGCCGCGTCAGTGCAGGCACGCGGCATTTTCTGCTCGCAAAACAATCGATTGTGTTCTGGGCGCGTGTGTGTGTGTGTGTGTGTGTGTGTGTGTGTGTGTGTGTGTGTGTGTGTGTTGCATTCTTCACCGCCACCGCGTGTCACGATCCTATTAGAGATGCATTTGTTCATGTTTCATTCATGTAAAGAGCGCCAGTGTATACGTACAGCAGCGCTGCAATTTTGGTTTATTTGACATTTGGTAATGGGAGTCATTTGGATGATTGCCGTGTTTACTGTCATTTGTCGTAACTTGCCAGACCACGCCGTTCACAAGGACTTCCCCGTGTGCTTTATTAGCCATCGTTTCTGATTGTAATGCTTCTTACAGTGTCCATATCCACACTGACAATAAACCACTAACACGTGTCGGTGTTATTGTGCCACGTTTACCTCTGTATATCTACACAATGTGTCAGCGGGAAATGGGAATATTCTAGTGGCTTTCAGGGTTTGTGGCGGCTCAGTAATAGCTTAGCGGATCCACGTATCACTCTCCATTTCGGCTGAAATACATCAGGAATAGTGGTGGCTGGTCACAAGTGCATGTGTAGAGCGTAGTTTCTAGAATATAAATGTAGACACTAAGCATCATCGTGTGTGTGTGTGTGTGTGTGTGTTTCAGGATGATGAGATCAACTACCAGAGCCAGATGGTCGAGAAGCTGAAGGAGCAGATGATTGACCAGGAGGAGGTAAAAGACTTCAGCTTTATGTCTGTCCACCCCCTCCCCTCCCAGACACACACACACACACACACACACACACACACACATCTCCCTGGGATTTAAACGCTGCACGGCTGGTAGTCCTCTACGTATGAGCACTAAAATCACTCTAGATGAGTCAAGGTAAAATTGCACGCCTTGAGTGAAACTCAAAGGGAAATGCAAATGATTTATCTTTCGGAGAGCTTGAGGGACCAAAAGAATAAAGAATGTTGGTCTTCACAAAGGCATAGTCAGTCCCAGTGAAACGCTACACCAGCTGAGGAGAGTAGTGCGACAGTAGACTGCAGGACTGCACTGGCATGAATGACTGGAAGGTGCCTGCAGGCTGTTTATAACCCACTAGCAATGGCGCCAATGTATTTTTTTTGAAGTTAGCCTTCCCAAAGGATTTATTGTTCCCATTATGTCACCGTCGCTTGACAAGTAGCTATTTAATGTTTACATTAAGTTTGGGACCACAGAAAGAGCTACAAATACATTGTTTACTAAGAATTTTTCAGAGGGCTCAGATGGCAATGGGTCATATGGCTGTGGTTTTGAAACAAAAAAGGTAATACCCCTAGGCTGGGGATCTGTAATGCATACTGGTGGAAAAGTTCTAAAGAATGATGTTATCAACATCAATTTTTGCATTGTCCACATTTATATAATAGCCTTTTCTTTAGAATTTGTCCACCTCTAAACATAAAGTACCCCTAGGTGTAGTACTTTTCCCATACCCACATAAATAAACATAAATAACATTTGGATACTAATATTCGCATGCACATTGTTTTTAAGCGATTTTTTAACGCAACCCATATTATTAAAACTGTTTTCTCTTTTTATTGGTGCTACAGCTTAGAAGCCATTGACTATAGAAACGCCGAAGGCTTACAGCTGCTGTTGTATGGGCAGAGACAAACGCCAGGATCACTGCATTCCCAGAATAATCGGAATCATTACGCAGATAGCAAACCCATGGTTCTCCCCACATCTTTTGTATTCACCTTTAGTGTTCATCCTTGCAATGCCAGATAACAGGCACGCCTCTCTGGCTCCTGTTCAGTCCCTCCCAAAAATGACAGTCCTTTGTGGTGGTGGTAGGGGGGGAGGATGTACTCACCTTCAGATCCCTTTCATAGAGGGTACACGGTGATCATAAGTTGGAGAACCACTTTATCCTTATTTGCCCTGGTATCTACATTGGCAGGCAACCTGGCTGGTGTTAGACTTTCAATTTTCAGCTTCCACTCATCCGTTTAGCAGACTAAACGGCTGTAAAGAGCTGCAACCAGAACAGGCAACACACACACACACACACACACACACACACACAGTGCTCTTCCATATTCACTTCAGTCATCCATCTGGGGCACAAAATAATAGTTCCGCAGTGGGTTGAAGTGAAGAATATTTCAGCCGCTCTCTGGCGGGGTGCCTCTGTTTTTCACAACAAGCCTGCGAGCTCAAATGGCCTCGACAGGGCGTTGTCAGGAATGGACTTGGTACTGTTTAAACGCCGTGATTAATGGCCGTGCATTTGTCTTACATAATGATCCCATGACCGCTTTAGAAGTGCTAGTGCCAAGCAGTGAATTATACATGTGCGTTGTGTGATGTGTTTCGAGTTCTATACAGCCAGAGGAAATACGTTTAAAAAAAAAAAAGGAGGTAATGTAAAAATGTTACGTGCTAAATGTAATTACGTTTTATGTGAAGCGTGATGGCTGATTATGCGTTGCAGGATTGTACAGCTATTATGTTAATGCCTGACGTCTGCCTGAAGAGTTTGAGTCCTATTAAAAAATCTCTAAGTCTATAAATCCAAATGGCCATTACATAATGAAAAGTGAATTAATGCATGGCCAAGGTTTACATACTGTAAACACTTCTACTGTGTGGTCAAGTCACGACCACCCCCATCAGCACCATCACCACCATCGGAACCACCACCACCACCACCACCATCACCATCACCACCACCACCACTATCACCATCACCACCGCCACAACTATCACCACCACCACCACCACCACCAACAACATCACCACCATCACCACCACTACCATCCCCACCAACGCCCCCCCCCCCTCACCCACCACTCTATCACCATCCACTGGTTCTTTCATCTCGCGTCCCAGAAACGAGCCGAGGTGGAGAGAGTCCCGTGTTACCTGTTATCCCCCTGAGTGCCTGTGGTGCCCCGTCTGTGTGTTCCAGCTGCTGGAGTCGTCCCGCGGGGCCAGTGAGAAGGTGCAGTCGGAGCTGTCCCGCCTGCAGAGGGACAACGCCTCGGCCAAGACGGAGGTGAAGGAGGTGCTGGAGGCCCTGGAGGAGCTGGCCCTCAACTACGACCAGCGGAGCCTGGAGGCGGAGGAGAAGAGCCACAAGAACAAGCTGCTAGCCGACGAGCTGGCCAAGAAGATGGTGGGTCTCCTTTGTTCGATCTCTTTTCCTGTTTCATTTTCGATTGTTCTTTCTTCTGGTCTTCACGGGTCTGACTCCCTCCCTGCCGACTCCCTCTCCATCGATCAAAGGGGAACGTTTTTTTGCTCTGCGCTCTGATGATTGTGATTTGTGGGAACGGACTAGCCGCTATCCAGGGACACCGGTTGGTCATTACAGATGATTGATTTGTTAATTGGAGAGGGGCTAATGATCAACAGTAGCTTTCCCTCCTGATCCTTGGAAAATGAAGGATGAGCGAAGCTGATGTTGGAAGTCTTTGTCTTCTATTGATTGATTTGGTTGAACATCATTCAATAGTATGCAAACTAGATGTAAAACAGCATTAGCTTCCAGGTAAGAGTGTGTGTATGCGTGCCACAAACGCGAGGCCTAGAATATATTAAAGGTAGGCAGTCTGGAGAAATTAGCCGGAATAAGCTTGATTTTGAAAGTTTAGGCTGAAGAAAATACATAAAACGCGTGACTAGCTCGCTAGCTTTAGCCAAAGGCCTGCCTAGCCAGGGGAAGACTTGGGGGCAATGAGTGCACGTGCAGAGTGTGTGCAGTTGTCAGAATAGGTAGGCAGAAAGACAGGTAAACCATCCTATCATTTTTATTCAGGCAAAATTAAAGTTTTGGCTGAGCTTAAAGGCCCGTCAGCGCATGATTTATTCATTGCTGTCGGGATGTAAGGAGAATTTCAATAAATTTGACCAACTCAAGGGCATACACACTCATGGCATGAATATGTATAGACATAGATACATGGGAAATACATTTAACAGAGACTTGATAGGAGGCGGGTCATAAAGATATGGGAGAGGCATCCACACATGGCAAGAGAGACGGGATCTCTCAGGGCAATGGAATACCTCCACTCTTTAAAAACAATCCTTATTGACAATGCTGAACACTTGGAGACAGTGGATAAACTGTGTTCATTCGATTGTGTGGGGCAGCTTCCTTTCTCCAGCTTACAATAACAAAACCAATCCCTTGTAAGGTTATCTTTTATGGTGTGATGTTAACTTGTTGTGGCTCTTCTAAATTGTTTACCTCAATGAGGCCAACCAGCCTGGTTGACTGCATTTATCACCTGCTCCACAGCCTCCCCCCCCCAGCTGTTTTCACCCATGTTTCCTCCCTGGAAGCTCCACAGGAGGGTGCAGGGGGTCCCAGAAGTGCTGTTATTCATGTCCTGCACCATCCATCTGTTCATCAGCCCCCCCGCCTTTTCTTTTCATCGTCCGTCTGTCCGACGGAGCTCAACCTCTTTCATCACGCCTTGCATTATTTACATTGCAACAACATAAAAGTCCTCCATTCGTCTTCATCTCTTTACTGCCTCTCTGTAATGCCACCAAGGTCCATACATACATCTCTCTTTCCCTGCACTTTCCTCCCCACTCTCCTCCTCCTCCTCCTCCTCTTCCTCCATCTTTTCAGTCGTTTTACGAGCTGATTGATCGTCGTGCGTTGTTTACCGCCCCCTTTTGTGTTGGGTCCATGTTCACGGAGGACAGGAAGCGGCTCCGGAGAACCGCCGCTTCGGGCGGGAGCTAACGACGCTAATCACGGCGGACGGATAGGTTAGCGATGGCGTGGTGCATTTAGCGCTTCTTCTTCACACTTCACCCGCCCGCGGAAGCCCTCACCCGAGAACCTGACGCTTTAAACTCCCCAGACTTGGAAGCGGGTAGCAGTTCGTTAATTATCGTAATGGCCCGGCGCAGTTCATCTATCACGTTGACAACCCGATACCAGTAGCGGAAAAAAAACAACGAAAGAGAGCCAACACTTTTATGCGTCTGGGCGACAGAAAATAAAATCTTTGATATCAGATGTTATTGGTGGCGAATGAAGAAACTGTGCAAACCGGGGGCGGCGGGGAGGGGGATAAATGTCACCGAAAGACTGCAGGGTGGGTTGCTTGATTGGATCGTGTCTCATTTAGATTTCTAGTTCACTGCAAGGGTCCCTCACGCAGTCGAAGTGAAATTGAGCGGGGCCGGGGTCCAGCCCGCGCTCGTTCAAGTAGGACTAATCCATCACCCATTCCATTTAATTAATGGTATTTGACAAAATAAACCTTTCTTGGTCCCCAGGCGGGGAAATGTGGATGTTTACAGCAGCAAGAATACAGGTGAAATGAGGGATGCCAAGTAAACATAATAAACATAAACATAATAAAATACAAACAAATAAAATAGACGATTATTTATAACGTAATATCAAACAAGAAACAAATGAACATACAAATGTGTGGAGTGTGTGTGGGTGATGCGAAGCAGCCTCATCTGACTCGAGTCAGACTGATTCGACTCTGGGGCTGGGGCGAGGCTGCACACCTTGTGTGTGTTGGACACTGAAATACACACACATATAGGTTGAATCATCCATCAAAACACACACTCAAGGACAGTCTTGACATGCAAGGAGGATTACACCTGCTCTGACAGGAACCACGATTCAAACGCTACAATGAACTGGTTTTATACATTCTCCACCTGTGTGCTGTGTCAGAGCAGCCCAGTGATGCCACCCAGGTGGAATGTGGCTTGGAACACTGCTCCGATATGTATTGATGAAGTGCACAATGTGTGTTATTCTAAGGTTTTGGCTTTAGGCACTTTTAGAAGTGGCCAAAGTATGTCACTGTAATTAATGTGTCTGGGTGGCGTATAACTTGTATACAGAGGGGCATGATGCAATCCATTGTGGAAAGAAAGGGGGGACAGGGCCTTTGTTGCTTGTACAAAATGGTCCTTTGTGAAAAAGTAAATATTAAGTATAAGGCATTTGGCATTTGAACTTCCTTCAAAGACATTGTCGTTGATTGATTAAGAGCCATCCTCCAAGTTATTCTTATATTTCATGAGAGCCAATTTCTAGCATGAATACGAGATGAAGTAGAGCACTCTCAGCTCCATCACTCTCCTCCACAGAGCTCTCCTCATGCTGCACCCATCCATCCCTCTTATCCCGGCAGCATATTGATTTTACATTTCCCATTTATGCAGCTGCTCATGGGGGTTAAAGTTAACATTAACTGTCGGTGAAATGCTTAAGTGTTTCAATAAAGAGGATTCTCTTAACTCTTTTATGGTTAATCTTCTTTTACTTTCTTTTACCCGAACCTCCATGTATTTCTTTGCCCCTCTCCCTCCGATCTCTTCCTGTTATTGTCTCTCCGTCTCCGCTGCTCAGTCCAATGCCTCTCACGTCTGGCACAACCCCTCCTCCACACACACACACACACACACACACACACACACACACACACACACGTATGCACACACACACACACACACACACACACACACACACACACACACACACACACTCATGCACCGAACACACACACACACACACACACACACACACACACACACACACACACACACACACACACACACACACACACACACACACACACACACACATGTATGCACACACATACACACACACACACACACACACTAACACAGCCTTATTTTCCTCAAACCAAAGAACCGCCTGGTGGCGTTGGAGGCGGAGCTAAGCCGTATCCAGGAAGCCAGCGGTCGCCAGCGGAAACGCATCGCAGAGGTGCTGAACCGGCTGATGAGGGACCTGAGTGAGTTCGGCACCGTCCTGGGCTCTGGGGACGCTAAGCTGGTGAGGGGACCCTACACAATGCCTCCTATTATGCCGATGACCACAATCTGCCCAGATGTTTTATAGACATTATAACCTTGTGGGCCCTCGATATGCGGTCATCTGTATTGTCCCTGTACCTGTGTGTTTTTGAAACTACACTGCACAAACCTCTCCTTGGGTGTTATGCAGAAACTGTGTGCCAGATCGTCCATGTATTGCTTAAGGCATTACAGACATATTGAAAACCTGTCTAGTCAAGGCTTGGTCCAACTGCGGTTCTGCTTCAGCGGTTTAATTAATATCGATGGGTTTGTTGTATTTCTCATGGCTCATTTCATCTCCAAATGTCACCGTTATGGCTGTGTTGAAAGAGAAAAACACCAGGGGGTTTCTTAGGGTCTTGCTTACTATATCGCTTCCCACTAAATCTTTCTCCCATCCTCCGATTTACCCCTCCTCTTCCACTTCCCCTGCCCCCCCTTGCCCCCCCCCGTCCTCCGCCCTAACCATCCCCATCCATCCCCCTGCTCTCTCCATCCTCCACCCTCTCTGTCCGCTCCATCACATCACATCCACCGGGCCCTCCACCCGGCCCCAGCCTTCGGAGGTCTCCGGGGGGCTCGAGGAGGAGTTCACGGCGGCGCGTCTCTACATCAGCAAGATCAAGTCGGAGGTGAAGTCCATGGTGAAGCGCTGCCACCACCTGGAGAGCCTGCAGACAGAGTGTTACCGCAAGATGGAGGAGACGGGCCGGGAGCTGTCCTCCTGCCAGCTCCTCATTTCCCAGGTGAGCGATGACTCACGTTTCTCTTCTCAGACAATATGGTACAATACGCTTTTTTTTTTTTTTTCCTTTTTTCGGAAGGGTTTGTCTGATGAATGTCTTTTTGGTCGGACTGCTCATGTCAAAGGCTGCTTCATGGTACCCACCATGCACTGAGATGAGCACCGTTTGTAGTGATGGGAGAGCGAGCTGCTGTGAGATTTGAGCGGGGGTTTAAGAGAGAGAGAGAGAGAGAGAGAGAGAGAGAGAGAGAGAGAGAGAGAGAGAGAGAGAGAGAGAATAATAATATAATAATAATAATAATAATAATAATAAAAAATGAAAAAAGAGAGAAGAAGAGGGCAAGATTTTGGAACTTACAATATATACAAGATCTTGTGTATACAAGATATATACAAGATGTATTCCCGAACCAATCAGGGACGAGCCCTCCCGTCTCACAGGAGAGACAAGTATGTAGGCGCAGCTCAGCCGTCGATTCGCATGCGTACTCCTCAAACATCGTGAATCGTGTTGTTTCAATGTTTGTTTGTGTGATCTTTGCAACGGCGCTGTTTTTCCAAATACTGGAAAGTATGTGGGCGTTCAAGTTCAGACCAACAGCGGGCGAAGATTCTGCTGCTTCTCAGACTTTACCAGCGTATTATGGTATCGGCGCAGGGTGTCCCGACCTGCACCTCGACCTACGCTCAAGACACACTCCTGGATCTCCTGAACACAGCGGGACATGCGGACTACAGCTGTGCTGCTAGATAGCCTCCTGGGGGAAACTGGAACAACCAGAAAGCCTGAGAAAGACACGAGCGGGGCTGGTAGCTACCCATCCCCAGGGAGCTGAACCGATCAACAGATTATTCGAGAAGGAAGCCAAGCAGGGCATTTGGAACATGGAGGCGACTGCAGCGACAGACACCCTCCCCTCAGCACTATCTGCTATATTCCTTGCCAATCTGCACTCAATGACCAACAAAATGGATAGGATAATAATGCATTTCGTGAGGCTGCTATGCTATGCTTAACTGAATCTGAGCTACACATGCCCCTGCAACGGACGCCATGAACCTATTTTGGATATCGGACATTTGCTTTGGAGAACAAGGATACTATGGATCTGCAAAGAAGAGCCAAGGAACTGAGAGGGGAAACTTAGGAAAGCAAAGATGCCGAGGAAAAACCACAATTCAATTCTGACTACTGATGAGTTGGCATCCGCAAATGAACTTAACACCCTTTAAAGTAGGTTTGACACCACTAGGAGCTCTGATGATGCAAGGAGGGGCTGGAGTGTGAACTGTGGGGTCTGGAGATAGAGCAGATATTTCAACATGCCAGCTGGCCAGCATGTTTCGACACACCGTGATACATGGAGGTCAAGTGGCCCTGACAACATCGGAACCTCTGTTCTGAAGACATACAGCAAGGAGCTGGCCCCGTTGTGGCAGCCCATTTTCCAACATCCACTAGACACACACACTGTCCCCACAGCCTGGAAGACTTCACACACATCATCCCACTTCATAATGAACCATGCCCCAACGGGTGCAAGAACTTTGGACCGGCAGCCCTAACCTTAATATTAGTGAAGTCATTCTAGGGAATCATCTCAAATAGGCTCATTAAGTGTGGATAAGCTTGACCCAGAACCAGTTTGTGTACAAGCGGCAGGGCAAAAGATGCGGTCGCTACCCTCATCCACCTTGTCTCAAAACATCTGGATGAACCCAAAATACAACCATACGCCAGATGGCTGTTCATAGATTTCTCCTCTGCATTCAATACAACATAGTTGTATCCGTTGGAGATGAACACATATTTTATGCACTGGTACTGTTCCCTCCTCATCAACAGTTTGACCCAGACCCTTGTGGGTCAATAACGCCTCCCCCCCGCCCCCCCCCCTCCCAGCTCCACATCGTGGTGCCAGCTCCCCAGCGCTACTCACCCTTCACACCAAAGACGGTGTTACTAATGTGTCTATTCTAATGTCCACTACATCCTCATACCCTCTGATGATACTGCACCGGGAGCGCTGATGATGTGACCGTAGCGCTCTCACACTTACTGTCCTCAAACACAGAAGAGCTCCTCTTTGAAGCCACTCATTACAAACACATTGCCCCCGGTGACAATTCACAACCGACCCATAAAACAAAACATCCTCTTCGAAACACCCGTGGGTGCCCGACCGTGGACGTGCACGGTGCCTAGCATGTGGACTTCATCTGCTATAAGGACCCACACGAGGTGCTGTTTTTTTTTTTTAAGGAGACAGGGAGAAAAGTGAGGAAATCCTCCCTTTATCCACGCGATTCACCTTACAAAGGGTCCTTCAGCACGGAGGCTCAGGTTCCGCTGTCTCTCAGTCCCATTGGAGGCCAGGATTCTACGGCTCCTGGGGAACCGCTCTTAGCTTGAGGGGTCGCTCTGTGGAAGATTCCTTCCTAAACAGCAGCACTCAGCGCATCCTCTCGACTTGCTGAAGAAACGTCCCTGGTTCCCGATCCATGTCCTACATAAGGAGTAGCCAACCGCTGCCCTCTGGAAGGAGCTTTAGGGTGCCAGGCTGCAGGACCAATCAGTTCAGGCACTCGTTACACTCTCAAATGGACTAAGCTTCCACCCAGACACACACACAGGCTGTGAACATGTGTGTGTGTGTGTGTGTGTGTGTGTGTGTGTGTGTGTGTGTGTGTGTGTGCAGGATGACAAATGTTCTTTCACGTCAGATGTTCTTGTTTGTCAGATGTTCTTGTTTGTCAGATGTTATTTTTATGTTGTTGATTAATTGTTGGAGGATGTGATGGAAGAACATTTTTGGTGTGAATGGACATAATTGTTTTATTATTATTAATATTATAATTGCTATTATTGTCATTATTATAGCAGGCACGGTCAACCACAAACATATTCCCACAGCGCATTTCTATCGATGGATGGCTAAGCTCTCAAATCCTACCTATTGCACCATTCATTTATATAGTTGTTTATATTGTTGTGAGGGACCCTGGAAATATATTGTTTCTGTATAAATACTGTTGTGGTGATGTTTGGGATCTTCAGGTTGTTCTTTGGTTCGGTTGGGTCTTCTTGGGTGATGATCTTTTAATAAACCTTTTATGATGAGCTTGATGCTCCTAAATTATTCATTAAAATGTTCATCCGTCTGCCTAATGTGAATCACAGGCGGTGAGGCCTTCGAAATGTGGCCATCCTAGAGATTAAAAGCAAATTCCCATTTCCACAAGGGTGTCATTAATATTTGATGGGGCCCATTGACCTGGCTCAGTGAAACGCATCATAAAAAAACGGTCTCGCTGAAAACGGAAAAACGAAAAAAGGGTTCACAGTGTGCCGCAGGTGAGTGCTCTCATGGATCATGATGAGAGGCTTGCCTCACGCCGCCCTCGTGTGATTGTGTGGTCATGTGACTTGCAGCACGAGGCCAAGATCCGCTCGCTGACGGAGTACCTGCAGGAGGTGGAGCAGAAGAAGAGACGGCTGGAGGAGGGCTACGACTCCCTGAGCGAGGAGCTGGCGTTGCTGCAGGCCCGAGGTACACCAGCGCCTTGCCCCTCCACCGCGGTGGTGGCAGCGGGCGTACGGGCCCCTTCAGACATCTGTCCTATCATTAAAGCTGCTGGGATTAGAGAGTTGGGAAGGGAGAGAGAGCAGAGAAGAGAGGAGAAGAGGTTGGTTTGGTTGAACTGTTCATTGATTGCTTGAAAGCAATCCATCTACGCTTGAAATGCGCCCGAGGGAGGAATAGATTGCATGTACACCAGTCACCGACCCACCACAGATCGTTCACTGACAAAATCAGGTCAGGCAATCTACTACCTGTATAGCAGTTCATCATCTATTTTAGTAGCGTGAACTCATTCAAGGCCGGTACACCATGCGAGACTAACCTAACCACACGTCAAGCTAAATCAATAGAAGCAGAACGGAACAGGTGGATTTCTGTTCCATGCTTTTACCGTACTGTACAACACACATGCATCAATAGTGCATAATGTCAGGTTAGCGGAGGGGCCAGTTATTCCCACTGTTGCGTCCCAGGGAAGTGCATCAAGTGAGCAGTGGATTAAAGATTGGATGGATCAATTCTGGCCCTGCTCCAGAATCCCAGCACAGGAAATATGTCAAATCCTCAAGCAGTTTAGCCCTGGGATAGGATGGAATGACATAAGCATCGCCACCTCTCTCGTTCAGCACATCAATAAGAGAGCAGAAGCACATCGAGAATAGAACGCTTCGTATTTCGCAGCAGCACATATGGAAGAATTAACTAATACTGCAGAACCAGTCAGACGCTGCTCCAGACTCCTGTTCCTCCTCTTCCTCCTCTTCCTCCTCACTACTACTTCTAAGGACACCTTGGCAACATCAACATGAGGGCCCACCGTGTGTGTGTGTAACACATGCACACAAGCACGCACACGCACGCGCACACACACGCGCACACACACACACACACACACACACACACACACACACACACAGTTGAATGAGAGGCATTGATTGTAAAATGTGTTGAGTGGTTGCAGTAAACAGAATCACTATTAAAATGCTGACCACTCACTGCTTTAATCATTATTCTTTTCTTTCTGGATACGCAGCTTCCCCCCTAAATAGCCATTGTAGGATTATCTTTGAAGATAATATTATTAAGATTTAAGTTTCCAAAAAAACTGAAAAATATTCAATGCAATAATATTCCCTGACTGATATTTTCACTCTCTCACCTTGGTCTGTCCTCCATTTCTATTATTTCCCTCTCTCTCTCTCTCTCTCTCTCTCTCTCTCTCTCTCTCTCTCTCTCTCTCTCTCTCTCTCTTCAACTTCTTTCTTTAAATGTGTGTGTGTGTGTGTGTGTGTGTGTGTGTGTGTTTGTGTGCTTCAGAGACTTTGTCCCAGGTTTCCAGGAGGGAGAAACAGATGGCTGTCAAGGAATCCGGTGATATACAGGTAACCATGGTGACGGCCGGAACAATTCGGCAAAATGACCCATCATCACTGCTGGTCATTGAAATTGTGCGTGTACCATATGTGTTTTTGTGTATGTGGTTTTGTGTAAGACGTGACACATATTTCATATATATTCTATATTCATATAAGTCTATGAATGTCCATATGTTCATTTGTGTGTGTGTGTGTGTGTGTGTGAGAGTGTGTGTGTGTGTGTGTGTGTGTGCACGTGCGTGCATGCATGGATGCATTCGTGTGTGCACCCAGCCCATCTGCACCGATGAGTGTAACTCTCTCTGTTTATCGGCCGTAATTTATGTGGTCCTGTCTGGCTGCATTATGCCTCTCTCTCACCCTCAGACATGTCTCTCTATCTTGTCTCTCTATCTCCTCTCACCGTCTGTGACCCCCCCGCCCCCCTCTCCCCTTCGCTCTCTGCTTTCTCTCCCCTGCCTGCTCTCGCATTCCCTCTCAATCCCTCTTGCTCTCCCTACCTCTCTGCCCCACCTCCTTCTACCCTCCCATATCTCTCTCTCTTTCACCCCACCTCCCTACTCTTGCCCTCCCCCCCCCTCGCTCTCTCTCTCTCTCTCGCTCTCTCTCATTCTCCCTCTCTCACTCTCCCTCTCTCTCCTCCACTTCCTTCCAACCACCCATACCTCTCCTTTACTCTCTCCCTCTCTCACTCTCCCTCCCTCTCCTCCACTTGCTTCCCCCCTCTCGTACCTCTCCCTCTCTCACTCTCCCTCCCTCTCCTCCACTTGCTTCCCCCCTCTCATACCTCTCCCTCTCTCTCTCTCTCCCTTTCTCACTCTTCCTCCCGCTCCTCCACTTGCTTCCCCCCCCCCTCCCGTACCTCTCTCCCCCTCTCCCTCCCCCCCGCCCCCTCCCCCTATCTCAGAGGGCCCTGGAGCAGCAGATGGAGATGCGTCGTCGGGCTCACAGCAAGCAGCTGGGACGCCTGCGGGACGAGATCAATGAGAAGCAGAAGACAATCGACGAGCTCACAGAGTCAGTGCACTGCCCGTTTCTTTACCCCCCCCCCCCCCCCACACACACGAGTCATCGCTTGCCCGCAGGAGACATTAGAGGTCATACGGAATGGTTATTTGGCGGTTTGCTTTACTCTCTTACATGCTTCAAGGTTGTCCGGCGCATGTAGGGTCTAAACGCTGTGGACGAGACGTTGAGTGTAAGCGCAAAACCCAATAAATATTTACAGCGATACACTTTCAAATTGATTAATTTAATCAATCCAGTATATTTTAAGTGCAGAATCATGGCGGGATGGTCCCAATCCACTTTACAATTAAGAAGAATACTTAAGACAAAGCTCACCGCCAGCAGATACAATTATTTTAAAAAAAACCACCACATTAAAAACATCAGTCTTCATTTCAAGATTTCAACTGAACGTGCTTCTTTCACTTGTAATCGAAGACCATTCCAGAGACAAGGGGCCCGGTAGGCCACAGATCTTTCGTTAATTGAAGGACTGAGCAAGAGATCAGTTTGAAAGAGCAAAGAGGGCATGGTGGTGTATATGGCATCATAAGCTTGGGCAAGTAAAGTGTTGCAAGTCCATGTGCCTTGCAACTTCAAAGAAGTTCAAATCCACTTTGGCTTACACCACTAGCCAGTGAAGAGAGGACAGAATAGGCTTTTTATTTGATGTTTCAGGTTTTTTTTTTTTGGTTTTTTTTTTTCTAGCTGCAGCATTCTGACAAGCATACGTAATCATAGAATAGGTCAGAATAGCAATATTACTAAGCAGAAAAAATGCTGTCCGGGTAATAGCCTTGACATGAGACTGGAATATGGGACTAGAATAAAATAAAATAAAAATCAGATTTGCAAATGATGTCACCAAGGGTAAGAATATAGATGGAAAAGAGCAAAGGGCCAGGGCCCCTGGGGCCCACCAAACTTTCAGAGAATCATTCAGATCACACTATTGTAACCTGTATGTTGAGCTCTATTGGATCACTCTAAAGTAAACCATGAAAGCACCGCCGTTTGAATACCAATATGCTTCTCCAAACGGCATAGGGGTATGCTGTGGTTAACGGTGTCAAAAGCTGAACTCATGCCAAGAAGCACCAATAATGATGTTAAGTAAGAATCAACAAGAAGAATGGGACCAAAACACTGATTGAAATGAATCAAAAATATTGTTAGATAAGCAGGCAGTGAATTGATCAGTCCTTTCAAGTAATTTGAAATAAAAGTAAGATTGGAAATTGGTCTATAGCTGATCAGAATTTTGCAGATCAACAAAGCAGATATAAAGGCTGAGGGCAAAGAGCGCACGGGAAGCAAATGATTGATACTGTCAAGAATAGGACAATTAAAACTGAGAACAGTTCCTCCAAATAAATTGACAGTAAAGGGTCTAATATGGACGTTGTAAGTTTGGAAGCAATTACCAGGCTGGTCAAGGCCTCCAGGGAAATCATTTCAAACAATTCAAGAGTGCAGTTCGTCCGAGTCACACTGCCTGCATTCATCAAAGTATTGGAGGGTTCATAGAAATCATTCTGAGAAAAGTGTTGACCAGTGAAATTATCTCGAGGAGATGGAGCTATTTGGCAGTTTTGTTCCTTTTATTAATGTTAACCAATTTAGGTGAATCTGCTGTGCACAGAAAGTGCACGGTTATAATTCTTAAAATCCTAGAATAGGGCAAGGCGAGAAAACTCTTGTGTACAATGTCTGGTTTGTTTGAGATGCGACAGCAAGCGTTTTGAGCAAGCACTGTTCTGATTGTCTGTAAGAATCCAACCGTGATAATAATAATAATAATATGTATCAGGCTCTGAACACCTTCTTGCAGTGCAGAGAGAAACATTGAAAAAGACACACAGGAGTGATCAGAAACCGCAGCATGTAAAGTAGAAAAGTGGAAAAAAAGTGGAAACATCAACATCAGTCCCCTTTGATGTTGAATAAAAGACAGGCAATTTCCATTGTTGTGCGTGGCATTTTTCACATGGGGTGGGGTAAAGGTCTTGCACAAAGTTCCATATATATAGTTCACTCACTGTCCTGCTCAGTCATTTACATTTTTACATTAAAATCACCCAGTAAAATACTCTCACATTTGACAAGAACAATAATTCACAGCGCTAAGGTCTAAGGTTAATACAGGAGTGTCAACTTCTATAACCCTACATGTTCAAAGGTTGCTGTGGGAGTGTGTGTGGATGATGGCTGGTTTAAGCAGCCTCACCTGGCCTAGGTCGACAGATTGGACTCTTGGGCTGCGTGAGGCTGCACACCTGTTGTGCATTGAGAAAACAATGCACTGGTTGAACCAGTCGTCCCTACACACACTCAGGGAGAGATCTCCTGCATGGCAACATGGAGCACCAGCGCCATGTATCATTATCTACAACCTTCTACAATAAACCTGCTATCCACACCACCACCCAGTGTCCTTTGTCTGGAGAAGCCCAGTAAATGTCACCTAGGTGGCGTGTAGCAAATGACATTGTTACACTGGCTTTTACTGGGCTCCTCCTGACAAAAGTGTAGGGTGGTGATGTTGAAAGCTGGTTTATTGTTGAAGTTTGTAGAAAATTATCCGTGACACAGCTACACAGCTATTTATTTTAGTCATTTATTTTGTATTTCAGACAATTAAACTTTTTAATTGTGGTCGGGGGAACTTCAGCGTAACATAGATCAGGTACAAAGGCCCTGTTGTTGGGACATGGGAAAAAGCACATTTTAATCATTTCCAGATTGTTGTACAATAATGATGCAAAAATATCCTGGTCTAATAATCGTCAATAATGTATTTTTAAGATAATACTTACCTTTGTTGTTAAAGGCAATTGTTATGGTAACCCCTGGAACCATAACAAAATGTTACAATTAAAGTAAGGTCAGTTCAGGGCGGACTTCAGGGGAGTCCTGGCGTGTCAGGTGACGTGATGTTTGCTGCACTCCCTGCTGCAGTCGTAACCAGAGGCAACATCTGGAGCTGGAGCAGCTGCACGGGGACTATGAGCACCTCCGCGGCCGCGAGCGTCACAACAGCCGACGGCTGGAGGAGCTGATGTGAGTCCAACCGATACACCCTCTGATAAGATCTACCCATCAGTGCTTTGGTCAGACCATATGATCAGTATCTCGATCCCTAAATAATCCCTAAATCCCTATAAAACTAAACCTGCCCCATCTTTATTGTTTCTTTGTTTTTATGCTCTCTCTCTCGCTCTCTCGCTCTCTCGCTCTCTCTCTCGTTCCCTCCCACCCTCTCCCTTCTTTCAGTGTCATTTTGATGGAGTGTGTCACACTCAATGGTAGCTTTGATGTCTCTCCCCCTCAGTAAACCTATCTTGCTCAGTAAACCCCTCTCTCTCACTCTCTCTCTCTCTCTCTCTCTCTCTCTCTCTCTCTCTCTCTCTCCCTCTCCCCTGGCAGGTCTATTTTTCCATGTATCTTTGAAGGATATTGCGTCACAGGCCAGATGTCCTCAAGTATTACACTTACAATGTTTCACTACCTGGCAAAATAGAGGAGAATATTGTCTTCTTTTGCGGCCTCTTCCACGCTGACATCTAGCTGTCGTTTATGATGTTCTCCTCATCTAGCCAATTGGTTTTACTATTCCTCTGTCACTGTGTTTACAGATTTCTTCACGAGCGTCACGAGCAGTCCAAACAGGATCTGAAAGGCCTGGAGGACACCGTAGTAAGTCAGTGTTTGCGATGATAATGAATTCGGAAGGTCACTGTGAACCACCGACTCTTCTATTATTCATCTGCTCTTTCTTTCACTGTTTCTTTCTGTCTTTATTT
>NC_140272.1:16008646-16054969 GCF_964030765.1 Micromesistius poutassou
CCCCCTAGGCTTCCTGCCGAACCGCTGAGCACCACGGACACGGAGGCCGAGATGCTCGACTCTGAAAACGGTGAGTTTCCCCGTCCCCGGGGCAACATCTCACCGAGCTCCTTTTGAAACGTGTTCTTGTTCCGTCACGCAGACGTCTGTCAGTCTCGTTTTACCACTGTGCTGCTGGCTGGTAGGGTGTCTTTCATGCCAAATGACAGTAATTGCCGCCACTGGTAGAATAACAATCAAGGGCCGCTTGTTCTCGGGGTGGTTGGATGCCGAAGCGTGCGCTGTGCGATTGCAGTCCGGCTGTAATCAGAGTGGGTGTTCAAGGAAGGCCTGGTCGTAGCTGGCAGAGGGGGGGGGGGTTACCGGGCTCCGTGCTCGGTGGAAGGGCCAAGGGATCCACAGAGAGAATGTTCTAGGAGGTCGTCTCTTTGCAGAGGCGGCGAGAGAGAAAGAAAGAGAGCGAGAGAGAGAGAGAGAGAGAGAGAAAGAGAGAGAGAGACAGAAGGTCTCGGTTTATTGTGCTGCTGCTGATGGCTGCTTGGCAGAGTGCGTTGGGACTGAATGTGGTTTCAGTTCTTTGCAAACTTTCTCTCTGTGAAGTAGGCACATTTGTGTTAACTTTGTGTGTGTGTTGAATACTAATAGGAGCCAGTTTGTCTTGTCTTGTCAAAAGTTAACTTGTGAGTTTACATTTTAATGAGGGGAATCATGCATATTTATGAAACCAAGTTTTAGATTTAGCACAAATATTCGAAAGCAAAGTCATATTTCTGTTCCTACGCCCATTTGCGTTAGTTGCAATGAGACTCAGAAGTCTCAAATCGTGCGGTGTGTGTGCATGTACCTTTGTCTCTTCCTGCGTGCGTGTATGTCTTGTTTGTGTGCCTGTGCCGCCATCAGCATCAACAGTCTCTAGTGGAAATGGATGGGGGCCTGGCCGGTCATTATTTAGCCAGACAGGGAGCTCTGCAGACAACCTGCATTGCCACCGCAGCCCTGGCCTGACCCACCGATGACTCCAGTTTGTTCACTGCTCCAACCTTCCTTCACTTCAAGCATTCTCCCGTGACACAAGTGATCCATTCAAACAATGACACAATAAGGGTATTTATACAGCATGAAACTGTCCTCCTCCACGTGATGGACAATAAAGTCCCCTAAGCTGTGAATATGGCCGGCCGTGAGGCTAATGGTATTTTAAAGTAGTGCTTCGTGGCTGGTGTTTACAACAATCACAATCAATTATTTATTATTTATTATATTAGAGTTTTATTTCCGATCACGTGCGGGTTCTTCTTTCCCAGACATAATTTCAGGCTGAGGCTTTTCTGACTTGTTATGAAGCTTCCGGTGAGATACAAGGTGTTTATTAATAGCCGGCATCCAATTATATTTATCTACCTCTGCATTTTGGCCACAGAGACTGCTTAGATCCACTCTCTTGAATAGTGGAGCGTGATCAGTCTTTTAATGAGTAAAGTCAAAAAGAGGGAAAACACACCGAAGTTGTGTGTATGTGTGTGCACACACACACACACACACACACACACACACACACACACACACACAACACCCTCAGCAAAGTGTGGGCTAAGATAGGCTACAAACACTCAATTCTTTATATTTATTTTCATGAAGGTATCAATATTATTATTAGAAGTATTCTGGTCTTACACGCTTATTCTACTCGGTCAGAATTTGGAATTGGCCCGTCGGTAATAGTGTCTGTACCGTGCATACTAGTTGTCATTGTGTATGTACTATGAACAGAGCACTTGATCTATTTCAATGATGGCTCTGATGTGATATGAAAGGAAAGGAAAAAACGAGTGAAGAGGCAATCCGGAGAGGCGGCTGGCCCCCGGCCCGGCTCTCCGCTGGGCCGTCGAGGGCCCAGACGGACGGCCGTCTTCCAGTAGATTGCCGTCTTGTCTCCTCGCCCGCTGCAGACAGGGGCACTATGTAAATCAACCCACTGTGTATTATCGGTGTCATCGCCGCCTGTTGTTGTGGTTGTCGTCGTGGCTGTTGTCGTGAACGTGGAGGCACTGGATTGACCTCCTCAACGTTAGGATCATTTATCAACCCCCACCCCCACCCCCACCCCCACCCCAACCTCCTACCCCCCCCCCCCCCCCCCACCCCAACCTCCTACCCCCCCATGCCTCCAGGCGATGCGCTAAGCACTCCAACAACGGCTGCCTCCCAAGCGGTTCATCTTATCTTTCAGACGGTTGAGCGTGGATAAACACTCCAATTACGCACTAATGCAGCGGGATAAATCCACTCGTCGTCTGAGCACTAACACAACCACCCCCCCCCCCACCCACACGCCCGTCACCGCCGCACTCCCCGCTCGCCTGCTGACACACCTCCTCTCTGTCCCACAGGGAACGCGGCCGACGTGAATGACAACAGGTAAGGCCTGCACACACCACACCCCCCCCCCCCCAACCACCCCCCCCCCCTCCTCCACTTCCACCCCCAACCCCCCCATCGCTGATCAATACGCGCCGCCTGGCCACACACGCTATGTCTCAACGCTGATTGCCGTGCGGTCAATGTTCTCTTACTCTAAAGGGTGGTTGTAAAGAAATGAAAAGAAATTCCTTACTTTTAGTTTATTTTGCCGCTATATACAAAGCTGCCAATCTCAGCCGTTGCGGGATACAAGAAGATTAATGGGTTTTCCACTTGGAGACGGTGCTGCCTCTGAAACCTCGAAGCACGCACACACAAACCCCCGACAGACGGGTACAGCAAAAATATATAGGCCGTCCATATAGCGCCATACCGCTGCATGCTAATGCTGACTGAGACCCACACTTGGATGGGTTCATGTTGTTCCCACTCTCCCTCTTGCTCTCTGCTAGCCTAGTCTAGAGAACTAATCAAAACGGGCTTTTCCCTGCTTTCTCACCACTCCCCACTCCTGCCCCCTCCACCCTTCCACCGCTCCCCCTTCCACCCAACCCTCCTCCACATTTCTCCTCCTCACTGGATCACCGCTGCCCTCTTTCTGCCATCCATCTTGCCGCGCTCTGGTCCCGCCCCCCTTCTCTCATTCCTCCTGCCCCGACGCTGGCTCGCGCTAAGCGGCTTTTGCGCTGGCGGTGTGTTGTGTGTCGTACGTGTATGTGTGTGTGTGCGTGCGTGTGCGTGCCTGTGTGTGCTCTGTGTTCTGTGTTCTGTGTTCTGTATTCTGTGTTCTGTGTTCTGTGTGTGTGTGCGTGCGCGTGCCTGTGTGTGCTCTGTGTTCTGCATTCTGTGTGTGTGCCCGTGCGCGCGTGTGTGTGTGTGGGCGGCCCCACATGTGTCTGAGCTGTGCCCTCTGTGTCCAGACGCTTTCTATGGGACAACCAGGCGGGCTCGACCCCGGCCCCGCGCTACGGCCTGCTGCCCGAGGCGTCGGCCAGCTAGTGAGCAGCGGAGGACAGGTGAGAGCGGCGCCCTCTCTACCACACACACGTCAGGACTGATTGGCGATTCGCTATCGGAGTTCGATGGAGTTCACCAGGTGGACGGGGCCCAAAGAGAGGATAAGGACAGGCGCCCCAACATGTAAAGCGTCTGCTGTCGGCCTCGATCAATGAATGAATCATTCAAACCCTGAGACAGCACCGAGACAGGACCTCCCCCCCCCCCCCAATCCACCTTCCCCTCCCTTTCCCATTTCTCCCAGTTCTAAAAATAGACCGCAACTGTAGATATACCGCCTCAGAAAAGAGAGACGGGCGGGAGAGGAACACACACACACGCATGCTAAAACGTAATGTGAGCAGAACAACAAGCAGGCCACCGGGACTATGGCTCGGACTAGAACCCATGCCACGCTGGTGGAGGTGTGTGTTGTTGTAGCTGGGATCTGTGTGATCGGAGCTCGGAGGAAGGCCTACTCGCCCAGTCGGCGATACTAGAAGTATAACTATATTTTTATCCACACTTTCCCAGTTCTTCCTGGTGGGGACAACAGAAAGAGATAAAAGCCAGCGAGTTGTCACACGGTGGACGTCGAGCAATCCTTCCAGGACAACGAGAGCCAAAACACCAGCGTCTGTTACCACCATCTGCAAACAGATTGTGGTTTACAGCCTAAAGCAGATGCAGCGCATATTTTTGTCTCACAGGCTTATTGGCAGAACCACACAAACAAGACCTAGAGTCATATTATTTAAAGTGAGCAAATTACTCTGGGCTAGAATTTAGCATGGCTGCATTTCTTTGATATCAAGTCTATTTTTGCGGCCTTATCTTACATCTGTCCAGACACTGGCATGGGGATTACTCAGCAAGGCTCTTTCAGTGAGGTTTAGGCCAATATTTTATTGGCCTAGTATGTGTTTGGTTTTTGGACAAAAAAAACTTCACAAGACAAAGACGAGTGGAGATCACTTTTGAGATTGTTACTTGTCTACTCACAGTCGTTCTCAAACAGAACCGGAGGTGCATGTTCATGAATGCCATGCTTCCTACTTAGAGTGAGAAGGATTTCAGTTAAGATCACAATAGAAGTAGATTAATGAAGTACCGCACAGTGCAGCTTAGGTAAATAAGGATTTTATGAGCGTTATGAAGTCTAAACTTGGCTACAATGTGTTCAGAACACTCATCTCCCCAAACACCGGCAGGTAGAAAGAAGTGCTGCTAGTGTCACTCAGTGCCTCCTGGCTGTGTCAAAGTGACTCACTGGGTCTGTTTATCGCTCTCTCTCACTCTCTCGCTCCCCCCCCCCACCCCCTGTTGAGTTTACCCATTTTTCCCACTACTGTATCTACCTCATCACTCTGTCACTAAAGTCTGCCTGTGTCTCTCTCTCGCTCCCTCACCCCCCTCCTCTCTCTAACTCTCTCTCTCTCTCTTTCTGCTTTCATCAAGGTGGCTGTACGTCCTGAGGCTGCAGCTATAGACGCATCGTTGTCTTAGCAAACTTGATCCATGATCCGGAAAATGGAAAAAGAAACGAAACAAAAGACAGAGTCATCTTCGTACTGTACTTCTCTTCTCAGAGTCCCTCTCTCTCTCCTCGCTCGCCCCTTGTCAATCCACCCGTTTCAACGGTTCACTGCTGGGATGTGTGTGTGTGTGTGTGTGTGTGTGTGTGTGTGTGTGTGTGTGTGTGTGTGTGTGTGTGTGTGTGTGTGTGTGTGTGTGTGTGTGTGTGTGTGTGTGTGTGCATGCATGCGTGTGTGCGTGCATGCGTGCATCCGTATGTGTGTGTGTGTGTGTGTGTGTGTGTGTGTGTGGGGGTGTGTCTGTGTGTAGGGAAGTAGTGTGGTATTAATACGAAGGCCCCACAGCGGTCCCAGGGCTTATCATTTGAACTAGCGGAAACATGCCAACCTGGATGGCGTGGAAGAATCTAAGACCTGCAGGGCTAGTATAATAATACATCATCAAATTGTTATTCCCTCAATGAGAAGCGCATGGTGGAAAAGTTATGGCTGTGCTAAAGCAGATAATTGTTTTTATACATCTGCAATGTTTTTCTATAAAAAAAATTACAGTATGGCTAAGGGCCAAAAATGAATAGTTGTTTTTCTGACCTAAAAGTTTAACTTAACATTCACAATGTTTTCCGTTTTTTTTTCAGTTCTTCAGTTTAAAAATGTTTCCACTAGTATTGCAATGTTCGATGAATAATTATTTACAGTATTCGGTTTTTTTTTTTTAAATGTCTCCTTTATTCATAAATGTGAACCAATCTCATTACCGCAAAAACACTTTATTGTCTATGTGGTTTCTGTTAGTGGGTTTGGGTGTTTGTTTGTGTTTTATGAATAAAGGAGCATCATTATTCAGTTAATGAAGTGGGTTAAAGTTCCTCTATTAGAATCTGCTCTAAAGATTTGTGTAGCAGTGTAACTGACTTCCCCTCTGTATATATTCACACATACACAAGCACACACACACACACACACACACACACACACACACACACACACACACGTGTACACACAATCTAAAAACTCAAATGCTATATCTCAGCATAGTCATGCTGAAATAAATGTTCACCCCTCCAAAAGGGAAATGTTTCAGACGGTACACAAACCTGGAGACACGCAGATATTTGCTCAAAGGACACACGTGGGTTTCTCGCTTTTGTCCGTACGCACCCAGACAAAGCAGAGTGCTTGGCCCAGCCTTAATTCTTCTACACGCATTCCCTCATTAGGCAGTTTCACTGTTGTAATCGGAGTGCAGAAGAAAGAGAATTTATAAACGTCCAACCCTTATTATGGAGTCCCTGAAGTTTTGTATCTGACCTAAATCTGTAGTGATTAACACATTAAATACTACCATTGTGTTATTTGCGTTACAAAAGAATAGGCCAAAACTCGGGTGGAAGACCTTTTTTATAATGGCTGTGCTTGTTTATGTGCTTGATTTCATGACTGAGTTAAGTGAAATAACGTGGAATATTGATGATATTGTCCACATGGACAATGCTATCTCTGGTTGAATCACAGGTTTCTGGCTTATGCTGAAATGGGTCCTAGTTGATGAGGATGTTACGAGTGACCACCTGGTTCTAAATGAAGCCAATTCTGTGTTCTCCCTGTGGTTTTGGATCAGTGTTTGCTTGCTTAGAGCTGGATTACATAATGGTGTCTGTACACACCATTTACCCTCCTGACTATTGTGTTTTGTTGTATAACTACAGGAGATGGAACCTACATGCAAAATGTCACTTTGTTCTGATGAAAGTGTACAATAGAAAAGTCGGTATAGCAAAAGAAAAAACACAAAAGGTTCTGGACTGGTGACCAAAAATACAGTAGGCTATATGTACCAGGTGTAAAAGATTTCTGTGTTTACATGCATGAATTGTATGTCAATAATTGTCTGTTAGCTATACAGTCATTGGCATGTTATTCAAGATCACAGATGGGGGAAAGAAAATTAAATTATAAAAAAAATGTAGAAACTATTTTTATAATCCCATGTAGTAAAATATTATTATAAATTATTATTTTTTTGTTATTTGTTATTTTCCTGTTTATAGCTAATTGTTTATGTCTTATTATTTATTTAACAGTGGATGTTTGGATTTATGTTAGAAATATATGTTCTGTTTCTGTGTGCAAAGCAAATTGTTTTCGAACAAGTGTACATTGTACACTGGTGCAATATTGAAATGAAAGTAGTTGCACGTTCAGTGAATGCAAAATTCTAGTTTACCATCCGTCTAACCAAAGCTTAGTATGCAGTTTGTTGGGATTTTGAAAGAGAGCATCTTGCCCTGTAATGGCCTGTTTACATTATGTTGACAACGTCCACCTCTGGCTTACTTTAGGTTATCAGGCAAGTTCAGTATCGATGCTCCCCTGTCTGCCTCTTCAGGCAAACAAACAGTATGTGTGGCTGGCATAGGAGATGATACAGCCTTATCAGCCAATAAGGCGTTTGACCTTTGGATCCTTTACATTAAAGCAGCGGATGCATTAGGAGGTTAAGTTGGTGAATCACCCTATAGGCCAAACCTCTCATCCTGATCAGCCAATCAGTGCAAGAGAGTTAAGAGGGGGGCCGGGAGGGGACTACCGGTTTTTGTGTGTTTATCCACACACGCATTTGTGCATGCGTGTGTTCTGGAAAATCAGTTACCTCTACTGTTTAGGTGCCAAGATGCTCACTTTTTTAATTTGAAGAATCCCAGCCAATCAAAACATTCCATTTGTATTACATAGAGACTCATTAGCGATGCATGAAGCACTTTTAAACATAATTTTTTATAAAGCTCTAATTTCTCACTTTTTAGAAAATATTTTATGCTCTCAAACCATTTGCTTCAATGTGAGCGTGTTTACATTATATACAATACATAAACCATGGAGAAGCCATGGGTTGAATGTGGCTGGCATTGATGGTCCAAATCTGTTCCGACCTACAATGGACATAAGAAACATTTCACCTTTGTTTTACCTGCACTACGGATGTCTGTTGACCTGTTAAATGTTCGGAAAATGGGATAATAATATGTAAAAGAAACCTTGATTCCAGTTAATCTATTTGTCCTCGGTAACCAAACTAAAAATAACATGGCCAGATATCAATGTGTGGTTGTGTGGTCAGGGCCGTTATAATTATTATTAAACTATCAAATGAGAAGATAAAAGATTACCGGAACGTCAGGCCGTATATCGGTGAAACTTATAGATGGAAGTCCACTGGCGATTTGTCTTGTTTGTTTGGTTTGTTTGTACATCTGTATGTTGGTTTGTTTATTGAGTTTGTAGCGTGTGATGTAGTGCATGCAGTACATACCTCTGTAGCCACAGAAAAACAAACACCCTTGTTGACGCTCTTTCAATAAAGGTGATCCTGTCTACAAATCAACTCAACATTTTGTTTTTATTCTAATCTTTTCCCGTTCTCCCTCCGTGCCTTCCTGTCCTGGGAAATTCCAGGAGCCATTCCAAATAGCAGATTTCATACACATTGTTTCATGTATGTGTTGATGACATACAGTATAACCCCCCCCCCCCCCCCCCGTATACAAACACTTATTCCAGCAGGATGGGTGATTCACATCACACAAACATTTTGATGTCCTTACCCACGCATGGCAGCAGCCACAGACTTTCAGACAACACTTTGAGCGTCTCGTTAACACAAGGACAACCTCCCCTCCACTGTCTGCTACATTATTCCACTTCAAGATCTAGGTAGTTTTAGCACTATTCATAACTCATGATGAAATGTTGTTGTTGTTGATGTGAGTAAACATTATGTGGATTATTTTTATTCGGCCTGTAGACTATTGACTAGTCTATAGTGAATAACCTCAGTGCCTCGCCAGATTCAAGTTCACCCTTGTCATTTGACATATTTATTGTCCCTCCCAGGTGTTTATTAATGCGTATTTACAGCAACAGGATTTTGCAGGTCACAAAAAATGGTAACGTCTCGATGGATGTTTTTGTTTGGGGCTTAATGGATTAAATTATAGGTAAAAGGTAAAAGGGCAGTGGCCTGGGCCAATGTAACAACCTGTCCTTCTGTGCACTGCCTAATGTTTGGTAGGAGAGGAAAAAGAACAGATAAGAGAGCTATACAGACCATAGCACACAGGGTCAATGACGGCCACAGGCTTGTATATGAATCAGCTGTGAAGAGCAAGCTGTCATTGTCTTTCTTTCTCCCCCCGAGGGTCTCTTCTAGGACCTCTAGGGCGCTTTCCTTTTGATCTTCTTAAATGTCTCTTGAAAGTGCCATGCAATTTTTAATCCACCCGATTGACCACGGCATTAGGTGACCCTTTATGAGAGCTGTGTTTGAAGGTCTGGCCTTTTATGCAAGAAGTTAAAGAGTTGAGTTATTATGCCCCAGATGCTGCATTAGCATTCAGGAACTTAGAAATGTACTTCTTATTCAAATCCCAACTATCTCTGTGTATTGAACTCCAAAGGCTGTGAGTGTGTCCCATGACATCATGCATAGATTTGGAGTTAGAGGGGTTGGACATCCAAGGGCCCACACTTTGAAGGGCCAAGGGCCAGGACTGGGGACAAAGATCAACATAACAAACCAAGGAGGAAGGGAACAGAGTTTACAGACAGCTCTGTTCACATACCTAGAAGCCACACCGTTTATAAGTGGACAGCTCACTGGATGATGCTGTTACCCCCTTTCCTTCATATACCTGCTGAATAAGAGCTCCTGAAGACTGCGTAAGTAAAATATGCTTGTATGCTTGTATATATTACAGTTGGTTAACATCAAGTGATTTTAATATACCTACTTGATTTTAAGTTCCTTTTGATGAAAGCATCTGCTAAATGGCTAAATACAATGTCAATACTCTACATAAACACTTATGTTAGTACTTACATTTATATACTAAAGATTGAACTGAAGTATTGAATGATACACTGATTCACGCTGATTCAACTTTATCTACATTGTTTTTCTCTTGAAACTTGTTATCCAATCAAGGCGTGAGTAAACGTTACTATGAATCTGATTGACTCCAAACCATTGAAACGTTGGCATGCATCATCAAAAAGTATTCTTTCTTATTCTCTTGAAAATAGCAGAAGTTTCAGGCTTTAAATCCTATTGGTAAATTATTTACTTGAAATCTACTGAATCCTGCTAAAGGGGGAGCTCTTTTATTATTTATTTTTTAACATATTTAAATATGATTAATAAAACAAATAATGCAGGTTTGTCTCTCATATAATACTCTCTTATAGTATTGTTAACTCCTGCTTTTTAGAGTTGTATACATAGTTGTATTATGTGCCTACTTCAACAAATCATATCTGACAATGTCAAATCTTGTCAATGAGTCAGGTAATCAAGCCATAAAGATAAGAATGGTATCAGGTTGATTCTGTCATACAATGGCATTGATTTCCTCATCTAGAAGCCTGAATCATTCACACAGCCTTTAAGATGCCCTTCAATAGTCCTCCAACAGACTTCAACACTGCTATGAGGTGCAAACTATGGCAAAAGCGAGATAGGCTAGCCTTATCATGTGTTAACATTGTATAGCGTAGCCAAGCATAACAGATGAAAACCTTGAAACACCCCACTGTAGGTTACAGCTGGTCAAAACAACATAAGTCTTTTTGCATGCTATGACACATTAATAGCAATAGGTGTAAGAAACATCTGGATTGATAACATAACTGTACAACCCTCTCTCGGGTCCTAGTCAATTTGTGTCCATTCAACAGACAACCAAATACACACTATTATTTTCTGTCAGACATCAAAATCTTCAAAACATTTGCTGCTCTCTCTCAAAAAAAAGTCCATGCATGTGTCCAAGTTATTCCAGATTGAGGCCACTAGTCCAAATTGAGCTACAATTCATTGACTTTAGCATGATTGTATAGCATCATTCATTCTGACAATAACTGAGTTGATCCACTGAATGCAATGGAAGTTAAACAAACCCAACCAAAGCGTTTGACCTTTGATGTTCTGCCCTGTGTGTGCCATCCCTTTCTATTATAACAGGCTCTTCTGACAGGGTCCCAATAAGCAGGCTACACACTTGAGCCCGTTTTTTGGGGGGAAACCATGGCAACAACAAAACCCCCCTTCGGACTCGGGCATCGAAAGCACATCAAGGCAGTTCAGTCAAATGATGGTAGGGTTGATGCCGAAATAACGACTTGCTCAGCAAACCAACCGTCTACTTTCCATATTCCCGTATTCCCGCCACGAATACAAAAGGAAGCAAAAGCCTTTATCAGATGGTGGGGGTCGTATAACCTGTGTGCTTCCACTTTCAGCCGGCAGCCAAACGGATGCTCAAGGCGATGAACTGAGGGAGTTGCAGAGCCACATACAGGTGAAATATGTTTTGGTATTGCGGTCAATGTTTCTCTATCGGACCACCAGGTTTATCATACTATATGCAGCGTTTTATATATTAATATAAATGGGTGCAATGGATTTAATGCTAAATATCCGTGGGGAAACCATTGCACCTATTCAAGATTGTGTCTACCCTGGCCACGACGGATACACAGTCTAATAGGAGGTGAATGTAAAAGGCTTGTGGGAGGGGGCGCAGAGGAAATAGGTTTTCACACACAAGCCGATACGCATTATAATGACTGAAGGAGGGCTTGAAGCTTACGTGTAGAGCCAAGGGCTTCAAAACAGAAGTGAATCCATAATGAATTCTGTGTTTTTCGCTGTGCTTCCAGAAAGTGAAAGTAAAAGTGTTGGAGGAGATCCAGGGCCAGCTTAGTGTCCTATTGGACAAAGCCCTGACTGAGTCTCTTCAACCCCTCACCCAGAGAACTGCAGCCAATGGGCAAACCAACAACAGCCACACATCCAGGTAAGGTGCACCCACGGGAGATCAATAATGACTTTACCGTAAATCTTTTTTTCCTTCTTTATATTTATTGTATAGCCCTCTGGAAATTGGATTGGTAGACAGACAGATAGATAAATACTTTTTTTATACTGAAGTCAATGTTTCCCGTAGCATGTAGAAGTCAAGGAGTGTTTCTCAGTAGCAAACAGCGAAACAGAAGACAAGATGAAACAAACAATGAGCTACACATAATAGTATAGTTCAAGTTCAAGTTGAAATTAGCTCCTCAAATTCATTAGCTTGACTTTAAAAACAAAGCTTTAGAGGACACAGAAATTGTCATCTCTGTTGGCCATGTCATCTGTGAATGTCCGGTTCTCATTCCAAACTCCTGGGCTTTACACGTCAGCAGGCCTCACCCTGGTGACGGCTGATAACAGAGGATCCTCTTTGGACCTCTGTGAGATAGATAAAAAAATGCCTCTCCCTCCGTACCAGAAGGGATTATGAATGTCAATACACTATATATTTTTATCTTCTCATTAAGTGCACTCTGATTGTGTGTGTGTGTGTGTGTGTGTGTGTGTGTGTGTGTGTGTGTGTGTGTGTGTGTGTGTGTGTGTGTGTGTGTGTGTGTGTGCGCGTGTGTGTGTGTGTGTGTGTGTGTGTGTGTGTACACATGTGCTTGCATGTGTGTGTATTCATCTTACCCGCCTGCTGTCTTGATCTAATTTCAGGACCCACAGAATGGAGGATGGAAAAGTGTTTCTGCAGAGAGCGTCTCTGTTAGAGTAAGTTTATGATTTATAGAAAGTACTCAAGTAGTATGCATTATTGGAATACTTTCAACATCTCCCACATCTTTTACTGTGGTTTAAGATACATGACACAATTAAATGTCAACATTAAAACACACAAGTATGTATCTAAATGCAATTGTGTGAGATTGCTGTATTCTCTCTGTTCTTCCATCTTGGACAGCGAGCTGTTTGAGATTAGTCACATCAGAACCATCTACCACATGTTTGTCGCGGTGCTGCTTGTTTTCTGCATCAGCACTCTGGCTGTCGACTACATTGACCAAGGCAGGTCAGTCAAATGTATGTGTGAATATGTGTGTGTGATTATTCCAGTGAATGTGTGTGTGTGTGTGTGTGTGTGTGTGTGTGTGTGATTGTGTGTGTCCACTGTCCATAAGAGGATGTATAGTATTATGTAAAAGGTGGTTGTGGTTTGGCCTAGATACAGTATATCATTGGAATCATACACAAACACGCACACACACACACACACCTACACACACACACACACACACACACACACATACACACATACACACACAGTGAGACACACACACATACACATGTATTTATTATGATTAACTCTGAGCATGCATCAAGGAATGATGTTGCCAATGCTACCATTTTATAGATTCCATAAAATGTAGCTCCTTATGTATGCTATTAAACTTACAGTTTTAAACCAATGATATAACAGTTCCTCAGTGTGTGTGTGTGTGTGTGTGTGTGTGTGTGTGTGTGTATTTGTGTGCGTTTGTGTCTGTGATTGTGTGTGCATGTGTGTGCATGCATAACATCGATACGTAACAAGACGTGAGACCTCAGTCTAGGTATCCCGCAAACTCAATTACTGTCATGACTCAGAAAGTTCTCACTTACTCCCTATCTTCTCTGCTCAAACCAAACTTTCAGTGAATCAATGTCTGCCCCCCTCCATCGCTCAGCCGGAGAGAGGTAGACCAATCAGTCCCTCAGAGGGCTTCTGTTATCCCACAGTAACGATTTAGGATTTTCAATGCAGAGGATTACAAACAACTTTACAGACAATTCTCCAAGAAGCAAAGCTCTCCATTTGTCATTTCCCAGCCACCTTTTTCAAAATCTCCACTTAGACAGTGGGAGAATGACGCTTTTTCCTATCTTTTTTTCTACAGAGAAAGATATGAATTCACTAAACTATAATATAATACATACACAAGCTTCACCTGTGAGAACCCTCCTACAACGCCACCATAAAAATACAAAGACGCCTCTTTTTGATCCCCACTCCTCACTAAGGTTGGTGCTGGAGTTTGACCTGCTGTTCTATGCCTTCGGGAAGCTGGGCATCGTCACCTGGGCCTGGGGATGGATGTTTGTCTACACGCTGGTGGTTCCCTACAACGCTGTGACGCTGTGGGGAACCGTCTACCATGCATCGGGATCCAAGCTGTGTCTGTCCATCGGCGTTGCCCTGGTCCTGGCTGCCATGCAGGCCTGCGTGCTGGGGCTGTTCCCCATGTATGTGGTGGTTCACTACCAGCTGCCCCCTGCATCACGTTTCATTGTAACTCTGGAACAGGTGAGTTTGTGACTGGCGGTGTGTGTGTGTGCGCGTGCGCGTGCGTGCGTGCCTGCATGCGTGTTCGTTTTATGCCTGTGTGTCTGTGTGTTTGTGTGTCTGCATGTGTTCTTCTGTGTGTGTGTATGTGCCTGCATGGAACGTGCGTGTGTATACCTGTGTAAATCAATGGGTTGTATAACCCTGTGTATATCAATGGGTAGCAGATGTGCCACATTCATTGGTACTGTCCACAGAACTTGATTTAGGTCGTCCAGCAACATAAAGAGATCTATGACCTGCCGTCCGATAAGCAACACAGACCTATTAAAAAACCATATCACATTGACTTGTAATGTATTGCACAGAGTCTGCCGATCATAACCGCTCTGCCCCTCGTTTCTCCATTATCAGATTCGTTTTCTGATGAAGAGCTACTCCTTCATCAGGGAGACTGTCCCTGTTATCAGGAGGAGCGAGCCTCAGCAAGGTACCGTAAGGGCACAAGATGCATTGCCTCTGCCGAACCGCCATTAGTCACCGTGACAACGTTAACCTATTTAGAGAAAGAGTAGGGGGGATGGTGAAGGGTTAACCCGAACCCTATAAGCTACCCACTGAAGAGTGGTGATAAGGCTAATAAGGATGAAGCAGCACTCTTCTTCAAAGAGAAAAGGCCTTATTACACAATGGTTATATATCCCACAATGTCTGAATTGTGCCACAAGTCCTATATGGTGGTCCTTTGGGGACATCGTTATGTTCAAGACCAGCCCCTTGAGAATTCACATGGGACATGGGTAATTGGGATGGGCCCGCCATTAACCCTCCTGGACAATGGACACACACATACACGCACACGCACACACACACACACACGCACACACACACACACACACACACACACACACACACACACAGCTGAGGACTACAAAGGCGCAAGTATTTCAACCATCAACAAATGATGGTTGAAACTGTTTAAGGTATGAATAGATGTACAAATGCTATGCAGACATATACTACTCTTATAAACTATAAACTCCTAATACTTTGGTATTCCATTCAGGAGAGACACAGAGATTCCCAACCTTCTCCAGCTATCTCTACTTCCTGTTCTGCCCTACCCTCATCTACAGGGAGTCATACCCAAGGTGACATGTCATGACGCAACACACACATGTACAAAAATAATGAGACAGCATGGCCGATGACCATACATAATATAACATGACGGCAGCTTCGGAGGTACAACTGCATACATCTATCTTGTACTTTTTTTCACAGGAATCCTGTCATTCGTTGGGATTACGTCCGTTCTACCGCTGCCATGGTGCGTATATTAGACTATATAAAATAAGTAGAGTTAATAATAGGAAGTCTCTAGCCTCACTGTGAAATCGCTCCCGAGCAACCTTCAGCGTGCTTGTTTGCCATCTACTGGTTGGTATTTGAACTACAATTTATAATAGCGAAAGCAAAATGTAGACTTTATTTGAGATTTCATGTGTAGTAGGTGCTCAGAATAAAGGTCGACAAAGCAATTTCATAAATCATACATCTACATGTATATGTTATATGAATCTTTATTATATGTGACCATTTATACATTTTCCTCTAAACTAAACATATCTCGAGAAATAAATGGTCCTTAATAAGATTGAACCGACATATTGTTTGATGCAATGTCTTATGTTTCCTGCAGATCCTGGGCTGTCTGTTTTATAGCTACTTTATCCTGGTGCGCCTTTGTGTGCCTTTCTTCAGAAACGAGGGAAGCAAACCATTCAGTAAAAGGACACTGGTGTTAGCCTTGTTCAATTCATCACTCCCAGGTACTTTGCATTAGCCTACCTGTTGCAGTGCCATATACTTTAACTTCTCAAGCGTGGCTAATATACTGAACTCTATCATTACTTTCAATGACATGAGGTGAAATCAGCCTGAGCATGGCTATTTCTAGACTGTTCTGCTGCCTTTTGCTTTGTGTGTCTCACTCTGTATTTCTCTCTCTCTCTCTCTCTCTCTCTCTCTCTCTCTCTCTCTCTCTCTCTCTCTCTCTCTCTCTCTCTCTCTCTCTCTCTCAATGCATCTCACTCTTCTTCTCTCTCTCTCCCTCCTCTCGGTCTCCCTCCCTTGTTATGTCTTTTTCACTCTCAATGCATCTCACTCTTCTTCTCATTCTCTCTCCTCTCTGTCTCCCTCTCCTGTTATGTCTTTCTCACTCTCAATGCATCTCACTCTTCTTCTCACTCTCTCTCCTCTCTGTCTCCCTCTCTTGTTATGTCTTTCTCACTCTCTATGCATCTCACTCTTCACCGACTCTCTCTATTTCCCCATCAGGTATAATGATACTTCTGCTGGCCTTCTTTGCGTTCCTCCACTGCTGGCTGAACCTGTTTGGGGAGCTGTTGCGTTTCGGAGACCGGATGTTCTATAAGGTGTGTGAACCGATCGGCAACACCACATGTGATGAGGGAATTTCCATCGTCTCTACCTGAAAGGAATAGACGTGTTAAAGATGTTCAGTCGGGTTGGATAATGGAACACATGAGCCATGGTTTTGTAATCGTAGCTTGAGAGAAGGTTCAGATAACTGTTCTGCTGTTGGTGTTATGGCGCATAACACGCAACACAATAAGGCAAGCTTGCGTAAAGCTTGCATTTGGTGAAAAGACTTGACTGCATCCAGTTCTCCAGCTTACGTAACTTACGTAACCTACAACTTGTAGGTAACTTAGGTAACTTACAACTTGTAGGTAACTTAGGTAACTTACAACTTGCAACTTAGGTAACTTACGTAAGTTACGTAAATTATGTGAGTTACGTAAATTATGTAAGTTACGTAAATTGTGTAAGTTACAAGCTTCACTCTCAGTGAAGTTGTCACTCTAAGTTGTAATTTACGTAAGTTACATAAGTTACAATTTGTAAGTAAGTAACTTACATAAGTTATTAAGTTACATTTGTAACCTACATAAGTTACAACATGTAACTTATATAACTTACGTAACTTACAATGTGTAACTTACAACTTACGTAACATATGTAACTTACGTAACTTACAACGTGTAGCTTACGTAACTTACGTGTAGCTTACATAACTTACGTAACTTACAATTGTAACTTACAACTTGTAACTTAAGTAACTTACAATATGTAACTTACGTAACTTAAAATTTGTAAAACTTACGTAACTTACAACATGTAACTTACGTAACTTACAACTTGTAACTTGCAACTTACGTAACATACGTAAGTTGCAAGTTACAAGTTAATTGTACGTTACAAGTTAGCTTACTTAAGTTACTTTGTAAGTTACGTAAGTTGTAAGTTACAAGTTGTATGTTACGTAAGTTACAAGTTGTAAGTTACGTAAGTTACATAAGTTGTAAGTTACAACTTGTCACTTATATAAATAAATTACGTAACTTACGTAACTTACAACTTGTTACAAGTTACGTCAATTACGTAACTTAGGTGACTTACGTAAGTTCCATAAATCATGTAAGTTACGTCAATTGCGTAAGTTAAAGTTACGTAAATTGCGTAAGTTACGTAACTTAAAGTTACGTAAATTGCGTAAGTAAAAGTCACGTAAATTGCTTAAATTACGTAAGTTAAAGTTAAGGAAATTGCGTAACTTATGTAAATTGCGTAAGTTACAAGTTATGTAAATTGCATAAGTTACGTAAGTTACAAGTTACGTAAATTACGTAAGTTAAATTTATGTAAATTGCGTAAGTTACATTTACGTAAATTGCGTAAGTTAAATTTACGTAAATTGCATAAGTTACGTAAATTACGTAAGTTAAATTTACGTAAATTGCGTAAGTTAGGTAAATTGAGTAAGTTAAAGTTAGGTAAATTGCGTAAGTTACGTAAGTTAAAGTTACGTGAATTGCGTAAATTACGTAAGTCACAAGTTACATAAATTGCGTATGTTATAAATTACGTAACTTACCTAAGTTACGTAAGCTACAAGTTGTAAGTTATGTAAGTTACAAGTTGTAAGTTACGCAAGTTACAAGTGTTGTACACTTCTTTGTTATTTGGTTAAGCATCAGTCATTAAATATATTTTAATTGCCGGTCCTTTCCTCAATCCTTTTTGTAACAAAGGGGTTGTGAAAGATGTTATTAAGACTGGGATCTTGATTGAAGTGTGTTGTTGTTCTGACAAGTGAAGGCTGAATACTCACTAACAAAAATGAATATGTAAGTGAATAGTGTCTATTAAAATATCCTCATATCTTTTGTTCACTGTTGATGCCTTAGGACTGGTGGAACTCTGCCTCCTTTGCAAACTACTACCGTACCTGGAACGTGGTTGTCCATGACTGGCTGTATTACTATGGCTACAGAGACTTCCTCTGGGTGAGCATGAACGCAATTAGCTGTCACATCAAAGCTCGGTGATACACTTGTTAAAAGGCTTGTTAAGGCATTGGATCAGTGAGGAAAGGAACAAATGGAGATCAATCAGAATATGTCTGTCTAATGTGTGAGGCACAGCTTTTCCACTTCACCCCTGTGTCACACATTTTATCAGCACAACATCAGAAGAAAATACACTGTATCTCAGCACTAGAAAGTGTGTAGGCCTACTGATCGTTCCAATGGGTTCATGTTACTGTCGAAAGTCATTGCCCCGACACTCCTCCCTAAAAGGCAGTGCAAAGGCTAGTCCATTTCCCTAGAGGCGTCCATGAAGTAAGACTTGAGGTCTCTCTCGCCCTCTGTCTCTGTCTCTCCAGCTCTCCAAGGGGAGGTTCCGCACGGCCGCCATGCTGTCCGTGTTCCTTGTGTCGGCCGTGGTCCACGAGTACGCCTTCACCATGGGCTTCGGCTTCTTCTACCCGGTCATGTTCTGCCTCTTTGCTGTGTTTGGCGGTGAGGAACTCAATATGTGGAAGACGAGGTTAAGGGACTGATAACCTCTCTCTCCTCATACAGAGGAGGCTATCAGTGTGCTGATAATGATATTGATTGATAATATAAGTAAGGGGGGGATAATTAATCAGAAATTCCACATGATCACTGAGAAATCAATCTTCTCTGATGCATCAATAGTTAAATATGTATTATTAGAATTTAAGTGACATGGGATCAAAGTCTGTTCACTAATTGTGTCTGTGAATAGAATAGTAATCTGGCAGTGCATGGGTTTATTTCTTGTTCGGCAATATATGACAATATATGAATTTCGTGGGTTGTAGTTTTTAGTAGTGGTGAAATCTAAAACCTAGTGTTATTCATGTCCCTGTTGATAGTAGAACAATGCAATATTTATTTAAACAAAAAACACAATTGAGTTTTTATACGAAAATCCCAAAGCAGTCAGTGATTCTTCCTTCCCCATATAAAGTCTTCCCTTTCTATTCTCTCTCAGTTTAAAGTCTGGATCATTCTCACTTAAACTACAAGAAAACAGTGAAACACAGCCAACAGCGAAACAACAACAATTATACAAAACAACTGCACTTTAAATTGTGTTTAAATTTCCTTCTGCCAACCCCCAGTGATTCTGAACTTCACCCTGAACGACAAGCGCCAGAGCCCCCTGTGCAACATCTTCATGTGGACCGGCCTCTTCATTGGCCAGGGTGTGCAGGTGTGCTTGTATTGCCAGGAGTGGTATGCCCAGATCCACTGCCCACGGACAGGGGTGAGCAACCTGCCAGAGTCCACCTTTTCCTTCCTTCTTGGTCTTGTGTGTTCATGATGATGATTCAAAGTCACTGTTGTTGTAATTTATAAGCTGTTATTCTATCTCAAATGTAAATATATATATATATGCACTTCTCTTCTCTGTACTTCTCTGTACTCTGCAATGCCATTCGCCCACATCTTTTAAATCCATATCACCAACTAATGATATAAGAGATATGATATATGAGTCTTGTTGCTTCGATAAAGTGATGGATTTATTTTTGACCACCTGAATATATTCAATATATCTCCTCCTTTTTAGATGTGTGATTAACACCGGTATTACACCCTGCTGGTATTAATCTACCCATGGGTCTGAAAATCTCCCTTGGTTCTTTCTCCATTTCATTATCCCAGCTTTTGTGATTATCCCCCCCTCCCCCGTCCCCAGTCATCCGAGCATCCTAGGCATGACGTGGGCTTTAGCTCTGGCCCACATGCCTACGCACAACAAACACATACACAGTGTACATTCTGTCCTATGGCGTACAGCTGGTTGTGTTGTAACTTTGTGAAGATGGGGTTTGGATTACGTCCTCCAACCACCCCTTACCCCCTTTTGCCAAGAGCAGTTGATAAAGCGCCAGATGTCTGGCCCATGGATTGGGATGGCAGATTGCCAGGGACGGTGCTAACTTTGTAGCCCCTCCCCCCCCCCCCCCTACCACTGAATCTCTGATGTAACCTTCCAAGGCCCAGGCCACCATTTGACATGTTTGAAAAATGGATTAAAACGTGACCTAAATATAGAAGTGGCACGCATCAGATCAGTTAGTAAGAAACAGATACTTTCCTAAAGATCACAAGAAAGATTAAACACAAGATTAAACAGAAGTGTTGTGTTTGTGTTTTATTGTATATATTCTGAGCCGGCTCTGTCCTTTTTTCCCCAACAGAATGGCTTCTGGGAGCTGGTGACGCCCCGGTCGTGGTCCTGCAACTACTAGACGTGCGGCGGGGGCAGCTGGGCTTCCTCAGACCTTGGGTGGGAGTGGAGTGGATCAGGCTGGGTTCTTTTATTTAACTACTCATTGGAAACAGAAGATGAAATAAAGGAAGGAGGATAATGAAGGACAAACAAAAACACAGCATGAGAGGCTGTGTAGCTTCGTCACGAATACCAGGATAGGCCGAGAGGAAGATAACTATCTTGTCACCACTAACTGGCTTCTGAACCCTGAATCTTTGATTCCCATGGTGCGAGGTCGTTGGTTTGATGTGACCAAATGCCAGTGGCCTTACTTTGTAGCCAGTGGCCTTGCTTTGTAAATATATCACTGCAAAAATAACTCCAATCCCATTCTTATCTGGTAGAATAGTGTTGGGCCAACTACGCACGTGGATAATGTATTAGCAGCATTAGCAGGGCATTTTTACTCGTACAATATTCTTTATCTCCTCTTGCATTCATTCATTCATTCCGGAGGCAGAAACTATTGTAACGTCATCTTTTCATAAGCCTGCGGGTATACCCGCATGCTTTACATTAATATGGTTCGCTCTAATTTCAGATTTTCACCAAATAATTTACTTAAATGATTTAATGTAATCTATAGTAAATATATATTTATAAAGTCTGAACAAAGAGGCAAGGCAAGGCAAATTTATTTATATAGCACTTTTCATACACAAGGCAGACTCAAAGTGCTTCACATGTAAACATTGTCATACAATAAAAGAAAATAATAGATGAGTAAAAAAAAGTAAAATAGATAGTAAAATAAAGGCAAAGTTTAAAAAGCTTTTTAGAAAGTGCAATGCAAAGAGGGAGAATTATAATAAGTACACGTAAAACAAAGATGCAATGTGTCACCTGTCCTTTAGGGCGCGCTGTGCACCAATCCTGCGCCCATTCACGTTCAGCTCCAGCAATCGGGGGATATGGCAGGGATTAGCGGGTGTGGCCAGCGGTGTGTTCCCGGCCAGCCTCATGCTGTGCAGTGGCGTATCAGTCTCCCACTGCACCTGTGTTTCCCTTTTTGCGATTTCCCTATGAAGTCATACGGGAAGCAGAGGATTACAGTGTGTACTTGGTACAGTGTTTGCATTTATGATGTAATGCTTTGTAAGCAACCCAACAGGTTGCCCGATTAATGCTGGATACAAAACCATGTGAAAACCATGTTGCTACCACACTGTCATGCGTTTGTTTAAACTGTATTGAGACCAAGTCGAGATGTATTCCTATTATCAAGTAGGATTTTGTATGCAAGTAAGAATGTATGTCCAGTTAACAATCTCCCTCTTTTATTGACACTGTTAGATCAATTAAGGCCGCACCTCAAATGCGTACAAACCTGGTTCTGTGAGTTTGTAGCGATGTCGCCTCGAAGGCCAGAGCAGATCCTTTGGTTTTGCCCAGTGAGGGCAAGGGACTCATGGACTGTGGAAGGCCAGTTGGTGGACGTGGAAGGGGGGACCAGTGAAGTTTCTTTATCTCCACTTTGAGGGAAGGCTGCAGCAATTGATTGCCGAAACTGCTGACTGGCACGGCCAGCTGTAAGTTGTAGTCTTTGCGTAGCTGTGAACAGTACAACAACTCAAGTCATCATCGTTGGTGCTAAACTAGTATTTTATGTACTGTAGATTGATAGTGATTAGTGATTTGCAATATGTGGTGATGTCCCTGTGATTGACAGGTTGGCGTATGAGAATACCTGTCATCATAGATGACAGGTATACTGTATATTTTATTGAGTATTGTATTGCATACTAATCCATCTCAGTTTTGACCTTGTAAAAACATTCCACATGCCTCTTGCCTTTTTTAGCTATGGTTGTTATTTGTTAATATTTGGATCAGGGATGTGAGTTGAACTACTGTTAAAAACGAATAAACATGTTGCCTATTTAGTGTTCTGCACTACTGCATTAATGAACCTCCAAAAAAAAGAACAGGAAAATGTCAATGGTTGTCATCTCATATTTACAAATGATCAATAGACATTCACGCTTAAAAAATGTTGTTGGAATGAGTAGTATGTGCTCATGTATTTGTGTGTGCATGAGTTGACACTGTATACAAACCTGACAAAATAAGTAATGCATCTGTGCTATGTGGGTGGAACGCTTGCGTTTGATGGAAACTTGTCTCTTGCGCCATAACAAGTTTGACTCATAACTATCAAGCTTCTGGAAGGCTGAGTACAAGCACTTCAAAGAACGGCCATCCTCCAAGTTCTTAGCCCGAAGGAATCTGGCATTCAGCTGCTTTCTGTACAACAATAAGAACATTATTGTTGTGGTTAAAAGCATGACTTCTGGAGGGAGACAGCACAGAGCCTGGGCCAGAAACCGCAAACTGAAAGCCTTTTTCCCCTGTGTCTTAGATCATTTATCCAAAGTCTGATTTGTGAGATTAAGTAAAAGCCAGCCGCTTACCTGAGGTCTCTCAGAGCTCGGTGTCTTATGAACATACGACAGAGACAAGCCATCCTCTGCTCAATGCTACAAAGAGCGTCCATGATGAGGTCTTTGGTCAGCTTGTACAGCTCGCTCGAGATGCCTCCATTGTTCACCGCCTGTGAGAGGAGTTTCAGGTTGGTCCTCTGCGAGTCGACGCGTAGGACCAAGATCTCGTCATTCCTTGTCCCCTGAAGCGCTATTTCCTCCTTCTCCGGCTCCTCCGCTATGGCCGCCATCTCCTTAATGTAGCGGCTCAAATTGTCCATTTTCTCCTCCTCCACTTCCCTGGCCTTGTTGCCAGACAACTTTGGAGCTACAGGTAGCTCAGTTCCAATAGCCATAAGAAAGTGACAGGGCTTTTTCACGGCCAAACTCTTATCTAGATACCGGAAGATACTCATCTTGTTGTGCACATTCATCATGTTGACAAGATCTTGTTGCTTTGGTCTGGACAAGTCATCGTTGGTATGGCTTGCTTCTTCCATGGACCTCTCCTGCTGCTTTAGCTCTTCACTCAGATCATTCAGCAGGTCACCCGGAGACGTCTGGGAGTTGTTTGAGTTTTCTGTCTCCAGTTCAATGTCCAGCAGGGGTAAGTTGACAATATTTTGTGTTACCATGTCATCCAGATGATGGACCAGGCCGTGGAAGGAGCTTTTGATGATGGACTGGAGGATGCTGTGTACTTGAGCCAGATTGAAAGCCTTGTTGTCCATCCCACTGCCCTTCCTGCATTTATCAATCATTTTAAACACTGAATTCTGGAAGTCCTCGAGGAGGTTTGCACTCTTCTTCTCCACCTGATCTATGATGAATTGCTCTTTCTCGGTTCTTCTTTCTACATGAAAAAGCTCCTCCACCACCGCCATGTCTTTGGCCATCTCAGCAGTCTGGCTCAGTGATTTATGAGGTAATGGAGGTAATGGAGGTAGCTTGGGCCTGGTTGAGAGGGTTTCTCTTCTGTCCTGCCGGCCAAATGAAACATCCCAAACCTCTTGTGGAAAGACCTTAGGCAAAGGCTTCTGTGGCTGTGTGGTTCTGTAGTTTTGCTGCAATTCTGAGATTTCTGATAATAGGGCAAAGTTTTGCCCTTTGCAAGATGACAATTCCTCCTCCATGGCAGAGAACTTGAGTTTTGAGTCTTCAAATTGTGTGTTTAGCTGAGCCATTTCCAAGCGGCAGTCGGTCATCCTCAGCTCCTCCACCTTGGCCTGATGACTCCTGGATTCCTCTGCACATTCCTGAAGAGCCTGGTTCAAATTGTGAAGGCCAAGCTGGAACAACATAGCAGTGGGTACAGTAAGACGTCGCACCGCTGAAAGAACTTGTACGATGTAAAAATACCTGGTTTAAATCTAGGGTTTGCGGTCTGTGAGGTCATTGCAAGCCCCTGTCGATAATACCCTATCATTTAGTAATCAGTTAATGAGTTACATATTAAATGAAAAGGGGACTTTCAAGTCTTCAAAAAAACAAACATTTACCTTGGCAAACTTGAAAGCAGTCTTCATTGGTTTGTTTAAGTCCATTGAATTGACAATGTCTTGCAGCATGAAGGAGAGATCGGTAGATGATTCAATAGCCAGACATGGGTCTTTCAAGATTTCTTCCACAGATGGGGGTTGGTGGCATTGGATGCATTTGATTGTTTTAGCATCCATATGCTTCTCCCTCCACCACATCCGGTCCCCATTTTTGTTTAGAGCTGCAAACAGTGTGTGTAGACGTAGTGTTATATTCCGGGAAACTCAAGTGCAATACTGTGTATAGCACACACTACATTTACACTTACAGAAAATGCTCAATCAATTATTTATAAATAGTATGTATTTCACAGTGTGCAAGGTAGATGTAGAAACAGCATGTAACATAATTGAGTTTGTTTTTAGTGTGACAAGATGCAAAAGGGCACAGACGTGATACTAAGGAAACAGAGTATAGGAAGTCGTGATGAATAAACAAATGGTGTATTGGTGGAACTGCTCCCATCACACTCACCACTTTCATCTTTCTTTGTCCTTGTGACTTTCACATTAAAAAGCCGGCCGCAGAGGTTATCCAACGTGTGAATGCAGCTGTCCACGTCAATCAGGGATTTTTCTAAATTGTTCTTGGTGTTGCTGATCCACGTGGAGGTGACGTCCTCCCCACTGGCCTCGCTCTGCTCCTTCAGGCATTGTATGGCTTGTTCTGCGCAAAAAAAGACATAGGTGGGTGAGGAGGACGTACTGCACAAATACCTGAAACACCAGGACATTGAGACTCACAATAGGAAAGAAAAAAAAAAAAAAAAAAAAGAAGAATAAAGTCGCAACCATCCCTCATATTAATCCTGAATTTACAAGGAGAGCCGTCAGCTGGGCGCGTCAGGAGAGATGAATGCCTACCCTTTTCCCTCCAAGGCTATTCCAAAGATGGCCTTTGAACAATTTATTCTGAGGCTATTCAAAATAGAAATAAAGGAGATGATTTGGCATGCTTACCCTCAGAGAATGTCTATTGTATTCAACTCATCATATTAAAGTCAGACCAAGCAGGCCATTTTGTTTCTCCTTGATGACTTTGTTTGTTAGTTAGATATCTGTTGTGTGTACACTTGCTGTATTTCATAGTGCTTATAGGAACAATATAAAGCCATTTAAGTCCTATTTTTAAAGGGCCTCTTATTAAATGTATTCATTTTACTTAGGACTTGAATTGTTATATACATACATACATATATAGTGGTCAAATAATAAAGGCAAAATCGTTTTTTAACTGGAACCGTTTAGTTTGAATACATAACCTACGTGTGGCAGTCAGCCATTCCAGGACCTCTGCGAGCTGCTTGGTCCTCTGCAGGACTCCTTCCAGAAACACGGTGGACTGGCCCCTCTGCTGGCCTCGCCCCCCAAGGTCCAGGTAAGAAGGGATATTACACGCTACATTGACTTCCTCTCTGTTTGGGTCACTGCGGCAAGCACCCGAATGGGTTTTGTAGGCCATGTCTTCTCCGGATCTTGGCGCCACGCCAACCTCTTGAGAGACAACGAATCAGCATACCATAAGAGCACATTATGGCTAGCCATCGGCAATGTCTCTGACCCCCAACCTTGTCCTGAACAGTGAATAAGAATTGGGAGGGTTTTTTTCTATTTTGTGATGTTGCAACTGTAGCTGCTGTGATGCAATTAACATTTATTACTTGTCTGACAACTAAGTATTATCGTATTGTATATTAAAGTATGCCTAGCATACTGTGCAGCCCTGATCCAGAGCTTACACACACACACACACACACACACACACACACACACACACACACACACACACACACACACACACACACAGTCTACTCAAACGTGGCTAAAATACTGCAGAGACGAAATTGAACTGAAAAACGGTGATATTAACTAATGAGGTGTGCGAGTGCTGAGGAGAAAGTCCCGGTAGGTATGTAATTGATGTACCCCAGCATGGACTTCAATTAAAATGGTCGCGCTTAAATAAGTAACCGAGAAATATAACAAACATTGGCCTACATTTTCGCGAGGGACCGTGTTTGCCTACCTGCTCCCCGGAGTTTAGACTGTTGTCGATCGACCGTCCACTGCGTCATAAACCAATAGCTACAATGATTGTTGATTTGTGATCAAGGACTAAAATCGAACAAATACTAATTTGGGAAATTCCAAGAATTGTCCAGAGAACGCTTTCGTAGGCTTGCAATGTTTTATGTTAATAGTGAGAAATGGGCTTCCTATAAAGACGCGATATAATAAGTTTATGATCTCAATGGGGTTGGATGTCTATCCGACCATTCCCTCAATGTCGATGAAATATTTATTTATTATTAAATACCTTTTAGTCTGCAATTAAAAGACTAGACATCAACACAAGACTTTGTTTTACGCTTGGAGTTTTTTTATTTTTATTGAAATATTAAATGGCAGCTTATTGCCACAGCACCATAAGTAACAAACTCAACACAACCACGAACTGCATTTGTTAATGGCTGCAAAACAATCAAACAAAAATAAGTGGTAAAAAGCGAAACACAACACCTTCATTAGTGGTTACTAGCCTTTTAAACAGAGCACAACAGATGTGTACAGCAAACATGTGATGACCTTGTAACATGACTTAGTGCAACATAATACAGGAGAATGTCGAGTGGGGGTGGCAGCTACGTACGGGACAGAGGCTTAAATAAGTTAGAAACTCCCCACAGTAATACAGTGGAAGAATGGGGGGTGGGGATGGGCACAGTGAGAACCACTGGGATTAGGGATCAGTGTATTTTCACATCGTCTAGTTACTTCCGTACCAAAAATATCAGCCAGTACAGAATCTGGCACTGCTGTGTGTATGCGTGTGCGTGCGTGTGTTGCAAATCAGCTTTGACAGGTTTATCCAAAAGCGTCTCTGGCAGCAAGCGGTGGTCTGATTTGATCACTATAATGTTCATTAATAACATTTGGAATATCGTCAGGCTTTAGAGAGGTTAGGCAGGGTAGAGAGACTTATGAAAGGACTCTTACAAACCAATAGAAAAAGAGAGGGAGACCAGGCGTCCTTTAAAGGAGTTCCCCTTGGACAGGGACACACTTCACACTTAACAGAACAAATTGGGAGTAAACAGAACCATTAAGTGTTCCAACACAACACTGTGTCTCTTCATAGGACAGGTCCCAGCACAGAGCAGTGACGGGTCTTGGCACTGAGTGACGCCCAGCTAGAGCGCATGATGGTGACGTGATGCGGCCTATTACGGCAAGCCACACTGAACTGTGACCGGTCATAGGACGGCACATTAATGACTCCTGCTAACTGAGTTACCAAGACGATGTACTTGCACTACAACAAAACACTAACGCTCTTATCTGTTTAGTACTACAGCTCCGGAACTCAGTTTAACTGCATTCATTTTTTTTCTTTGCTCTGTTTCGGTCACTTCACAAGAACAAGAGACATGGCATGTTTCCAAATTTGGTCCAAGTGCTGGGAAAGTTAAGAACATAAAAACCTCTTCTAAGAGAATAATATGGCAACCTCAGTGTAGGGTCTTAAGTTTTGTACATGAAAAATAAACGTCTGTATTTCAATATCTCACAGCAGTGCATCATATACATTCCATAAATCTAACAAGCATGTAAAGTAAATTCAGTCCAGCCTTTGGCCCTAGTGGCAGGGAATGTTTTTTACAAAATCGCCATTCGTGTGGCGTTCAGATTCGAGTGACTCTCTGGACAGCTCCTTCCTTATTTAGTCAGGCCTAAGCCTCTGTTTATATGCAGCGCAGTGCTGGCAGTGGAATGTCCCTGTCCTGACCAGGCTTTCGAGAAAGCTGTCCTGCTGGCATTAGCCTCCATGCAACTGTCTGCCAGGGGCTGAGCGGGCGGATTAAATGCACCCAAGTACCATTCAGACATGTTGGTACTGTACTGAAATAACATGCGGTTCACTTTCAATATCAACGGCTCAGAGAAAAAACACCAATAATGCGAAAATTGATATTTTTCAAGACAGCAAAGATCCCTTTCTCCCAATATTTTTCATGCCATTGTTAAGCATGTGTAAGCAGAAATCGACCTGTTTACACTTTTGAGTCTGGGTGTTTTCTTGTTCTCTTTATCCATTGATAATTGTTTTACTTTCCATGCAATTAGTACCTTGTTGAACTGACAGCGCCACATGAAGACGTTCACTAATTCCACAAATTCAATTCGATTCTCAAAAATGTCTCTGTCATCCTGTACACAATGTGTCTCGTGCGTCACTTTCCTTTGCCCCCACAGGAGCCCAAAAAGTCTTGGGGAGTCATGTTTTGTCATATGTGACTCCTATTTCACAGGCCGCTGCCGGGCGAGTCGCTTCATGAAACAGCAGGTTACCGTGGAGATGATGACAATGCCCACAAACAGGGCAGACGACACTCCGATAACCAGAGGTATCAGTAGAAGATCAGCCGCTGGAAACAGAAGGGAGAGAGTCATTTATTGAAATAATCAATAATGCATAATGAAAGAAGGCCCGGTGGCCCTTCGGCTAATGTGCCAAAGGAGACAATGGACGCCTAAAGACTTCCAGTGGCCCCGGCTCGGGGCTATGTAAGCAGTGTCATTCACTTTCTCTTCACCTTTTTAAATCATGGTTCTACATTAACCTGTCCATAAAACTGCAAAATGCGTGAGGTATATATTTTCAATCGTCATCTAGAATGCACTAAACCTCAACAATGTGGAAGTACAGCGAGGAAGTTTTAACACATGATGAAACGAGACAAGCCACAATCAATAACTTTTTAAACGTCATCACAAAGACATCATCATTATGACACACACTCACCCCGGGCGTACAGGTAAACCGTGATGGCGGCGGACTCGTCTTTAGCCTGGGTGTTGTACCACCCTCCGTGGGGGTCCTGCCCCCACACCTCCGCCTGGCACACGTACAGCCCCTGGTCCTCCAGCGCGGCGGCGTGGACCCTCAGCCTGTAGGTGACGGCCGACACGCGGTCCACGCTCACCTCACTGCCGTTGGTGAAGATCTGGGCCATGCCCTCATAGGTCAGGGCGGCCACGGGGCTGGGCGGCTCCGCCATGGGAAGCAGCGCGGCGGGGTCCGCCGCGCCGTCTCCTTTGGTGATGAGCGGCTCCGGGATCGGTCGTCGCAGCCACAGAACCTGCACCTGGGCGGGGCCCGTGGTTGTCACGGTGACGTTGCAGAGGAGGGTGACGGTGCTGCCTCGTTTGAGCAGCGGGCCGCGCGGTAGCTGGGCCACGGCCGACACCAGCACTTCTGCAGAGAGAGGAAAACGTCACGTAACGGGGACACTTCGGGGGCGGACACGCCGACACAATTAATAACAGGAAACCGAACCGACTTTGACTTTTAATGCTTAAGTTCCTTCCGACTCAAAGCGCTTGACAAAAAGCTACGGTAGTCAAGCTGAGGAGGATTTGAAAGGAAAATAAATTAATAAAACGCCTAGCCATCACAGCAAAACGTTTGAGCGCCAGCTCTTTCCCGTCAGGGTGTTATATTAAACCCAGAACAGGAACCCAGAACAGGAACCCAGAACTAGAACCGAAACAGAAGATCTACATGCCCTGCTACCTACCAGCTGCTTCCTCTTTGCACATCCAATTGAATGCAGGTGTTGGACAAGTGAAGTAATACGTGTGAAAGAGTCCACACACGCAACTACGTCAGGACAAGGATGCCAGGTCCTGGCCCTGGCTAAGAGCCGAATGTGATCAAATTGCTTATATTTGGGAAAATCCACACCTTGGGGGCACTATTCAGTACGCCGAGGTGGGGATTCTCTTTCGGACGCAATGTGTGCCACACCTCACCTTTAGTCTTGAGGTTGACGCTGACGCCCTCTGACCTCTGTGAGAAGGTGGCGGGGGCCGAGGGGGCGGGGTTCTTGCTGCCGGCGTAGACGCTCACGGAGCAGCGGTACACGCCAGAGTCCGAGGGGCGGGCGGAGAAGAGCCTCAGGGCGTAGCTTCCCTCCGTCACCATCTCCAGGGCCCCCCCGGTGCCCCGGCTCAGATCGTCCCCCCAGCTGACCGCACCGTCTGGCCTCATGCGCGCCACCTCCACCTGAGAGAGCGCGGAGCCACACGGGGTGAGCCAATCTCTGCATCTTGAATATACATGTCCATTAATGGACACGTCCACTGAATAGAATTTTTATCAATTTCAAAAAGATTACAATTACAAGATCTGAGCAAAAAGAAAACGGCTGATCATACTGCAGTCTTGGCAAACCCTCCACACACACACACACACACAAATCTTTTATTGACACCACCAAATTAAACTTACCTCCACTCCGCCTGCTCCAGCAGCAACAGCATCGCCAGTGAGAGAGCCCCTCTTCAGCCACTGCACCAGCAGGCCGGAGGTCCCTCCGCTGGGCAGCCCGGACACCTGACAGGTGAGGGTGAGCGGAGATCCAGCCTGCAGGCTGACCCGCCCGCTGGGGGTGGACGTAACAGTCATGGACTCCGCTAGAAGAGACAACCAACCACAGAGTGAAGGGTGAGTGAGGACACTAAGAAATCAATGATGAAATCAATGATGTAATCAGGTTGTATAGATACTATAGGCATAGTATGGCACATTGCAGGGTGAGGGCAGCGTCAGCCTCAACATGGTAGGCCTATAGAAAATCATATACTCCACTATGATGAAAAAACAAATACATACGATTACATATATATATATATATATATATATATATATATATGACTGAATGGGCTTTTGAAATGTACATACTTGAAATGATCCTGATAAGCAGAGTAGGATCACATGCTTTAGAAAACAATATACTTTGGTTAAAAAGTACTTAAAAACCCACAGACCAGTGATATTCAACAGCAAAAGATTTCCATCTAGCCCAAGCTACGTTATGGCCCAGTCTGTCAATAGTCAGAGAGAGTATTTACCAGCTGTGTGATGCTAAACAAAGATCAGTTAAAACAATGACTGCTGTAAACACAACCCATTAACTCAGATTGAGCTGCCAAGCTATTGTATCAGACAGACTGCAGGGCACATGAATAATTACTAACCACATAATAGTGCAGGCAACTGCCTATGAGCGTAACACAGAACTTAATAATTGCTTTTTTAAGGGGCATTTATTTCCATTCCGTGACGTTTTTCAGATTATATTTGGAAGTGGAAAAATAATAATGAATTCTCTTCAGCAACGTCATTATCGAGTGAATGAAGAGGGAAAAAATACAATTTAATTAAACGCACTTCTTCACTGCTTCATATAACGATTGAGGGGATGTGTGCATTAAGATAATTGTTCAAATAAAACAACACCAATCCAACAAAACAAAGTTAAAACTAACTACTTCATTTGACTTTCCAATTTGAAACCTTTCCTATTGAACGCTAGGGCTTTATTTGGGCTGCTGAAGTGCAGCTTACCCTCAGCAAGTCCAGACAGAGTGGTGACGTTCTGAAAGGATTGCTCATGTTTACTAGACCGACAGAAACCTTTATTACAGTCCACGCGAGGCTTAGGCGCAGGTGAAGATAATGTAATACATCAGCCCTTTCCAAGCGCCTTAAAACCCAACACTGAGCCAGGCGAGCTGGTCAAGTCTGTATGGCCCAAATACATTCATGGTATAGCCTGCAACAGGCTCAACCAACAGGCTTTTAAACCTAGGGCTGTCCCACATACCCATATAAAACCTATTATTATGAAAGATAATTAAGATAATTTAATAGTTTAATGTATTGTGTACATTTTAACATCCCAATGTTTGTCTCACATATGTCATTCACTTTGACTACAACTACAGCCCATGCAACTATCACGGGTAGCAGTTTTGCACACAATGAAACAAGTTGTTGAATGGGACAAAAAAAAAAGAGTCAAAAAGCAAATTAAAATATTAACAATATCAACAAAAATAACCAATATGCATATCCATGTACATTCACTATAGCATAGAGATTAATATAGCCTGCCATGCAAGAACTTTGAAGAACGGAGCTGTATTCGCTCTGTACACCGTCTCTTTATGAAACCGAGCTCATGAAAGAAGTGCTGATCCGGGGATCCAGCTATAGCGGACCTATAGTGTGTCCCTGTTTTGCTTCACATTGTTCGAATAATATAGATATGTAAGTACTGTGGCTGCAATCGTTGAATAATGATTGTGTGTAGGACTCGTCTTTATTTGTGCAGACCTAATTAAAGCATTAATAATTAGTATTCATTTTCTCAGTGACTGAACATGACGTCACGTCTTGGACAAAATTCTGTCTTGTGCACAATAGTTTTTGGGTCACGTGATCGGCTCCTGTAATCTGCAACTTCTAAGTTGATTGGATCACCGATCAACTGTGTATATCGGCCGATAACATCCTCGACCTATCGATCGGTGCCTCACTAGTAAGTAGTATAGTAGTAGTAGTATATTTTTATTGATTATCTTGTCTTGAGGACCACAATGGAAATAAGTCCTGGACTTTATTGTGTTTTTATCCTCAATTGTATTTATATTGATGTCTTTTCATTTGTGTAAGGCATTTGTTTGATACAATTTAATAAATCAAATCAAAATCAAATTGTTTAATAAAATAACAAAAACTGCTGTATCGAAAAACATACCGAACCGTGACTTAAAAACCGAGGTACGTACCGAACCGTGACTTTAGTGTATCGTTACACCCCTACTAGTAAGTAGTTATCAAACCAACTGCAAAGCTAGTTATAAAACGAGGTAAGTTGATAATATTATGTTATAGATCATTACCAGTTAAACAGGCAGTAGTAGCGAGTAGGGAGTCAGCAATCATCCCACCAGCCAGCGAGTTCATCTTAAGCCAAGTTTATGTGAATAATACTGCCAGACAGGTCCTGTGAATGTATTCTGTCTGAAAACTAAATGTTTGCTATAACCAGCACAAGACCAGGCCTGTATGTCGGAACAAGCAATGTAACAACTGCTCCTAGGAACTGTACACGATGAGACTACTAACTCAAAGCCAAACTCTGCTTAAGATTGACCATGAGTAGCACAGTTCTGTGAGCCGAGGTGGGGCGCCAAAGGGGCCTCATATAACAATCCACTTGTGGACAAGAGATTAGGGGTTTGGCCCCATGCCACCATGACAGTGTAAACAAGCAGCAGTGTAAACTTTCACTGGTGTCAGCAGCGGGCTTTTTTACGATGGGCCAGCTGGACTTATTTTCAGGTATTAGCTTGACAAACGGCACGGCCTCTCACTGGGAGCACTCACAGAGTCGCTGGACGGCCAGGTTGCCAATCTCCAAGGTCCTCTGTGCGATCCTCTGCCAAGAGCCGTCGGGGTCCAGGATCCACTGCGACGCCTCGCAGAAGTACGACCCAGAATCCTCGGGTTTCACCGCTCGCAACCGCATCACGTACGTGTCCACCCCGGCGGCGCCGTTCCTCTTCTCCAGCGTGATCTCGCCGTCCTCGTAGCGCTTCCTGTAGGACTGGCTTGAGCCGGGGGTGACGCCCAGCACCCGGTCCAGGGAGATGATCTCTCGGAGGGTGCTGACCTCGCCTCCTTCCCCGCCTCCCGCATCGCCGCCGCGTTTCCCGAACATGATGGACAGGTGGGTGTGCTGCTTGGATTGAACGCCGGCCGAACAGGTCAACATAAGCCCCGCCCCCTCCGGCATGGGCTGGCCAGTCAGCTCGCGGGTATAGCTGATCTGGAGTGTGTCTGGGATCACTGTGGGATGATGGTGAGTCAGATCATGTTGTTTCAGGACGCGCATGGGCCAGATGGTACAGAGATAAATGCCAAATTTGATTTATAATGCTTGTTTGCTTTTACAGTCACAGCACAGCACTTCTTTGTTCAGCACTCCTCACAAACTTAGAAGTCTGAGTCAGACATACATTTTAAAGACACTAGCCTAAGAAACTGCTGCATAAATAGGCTGGATTAGGAAGAAGTTGCTCTCAAAGCTAGCAAACCAAAGTAGCATTCAGGATGGAATCTGGGACAGAGCATATAAAAATATACATGTAATCTGATACCTGGCAAGGTGAACGGAAAACTAAACTAAAATGAGAGTGAGAGAAGTAGAGTAACAAAGAAGGAGAAAAAACAAAACAAACGGATAAGATCCAATACAAACAAAGAACAGGAGCTGATTATGAACAATGAGAAACGTTGCTCTGCCGGTCAACGTCCAAGGTGACAATGACAAAAACGTTACTTCAAGCGCATATTCATTGAGGGTTTCTCTAAATTCCATATTGAATCGCAAAAACTGTGGTTTTGTGTGCTGAATATCTCCGCACTACCCCAACGGTATCCCCAATGTGTTAAACCGGCCAACTGCCTCTTTCAGAACTATGGAAACATAACACAATCATAAAACAGCCCGGCCTCACCTTTGACGGCAACCGTAGCGCTGTAGTTCCCCTGATAAGAGGAGTCAGTGCTGGGCGTGTAGCACTCGTACTTCCCCTGGTCTTCGGGTCGTAGACGCTGCACCACCAGCCGAGCTTTGTCCCCCGAGTCCCGCTCCACCCTCACCTCGCCGCTGCGCACCCGGCCCTGGTAGGGGGTGTAGGGGAAGCCCTGGTCTCTGGTGGACACGATGCCCATCTGCCTCCCGTTGGCGTCCTCCCTGTACAGGAACCACTCAAAGTCCTGCGTGCGTGCGCCCTCGTAGCCCGTCACGGAGCAGGGCAGGGAGAGGGGGAAGCCTGCCACGCGGTACAGGGTGCCGACGGGCAGGAAGACGTCACGACCCGCGGCGTGGTGGAGCACTGGGGGGGGGGGGGGGGGGGGGGGAGAGACGGAGAGGTGAGGGTTAGATGAAGATGTTGGGAGGGTGAAATAGGAGTTCAATCAGCATCATTGACATGGCCTTAAGCTCAAGCCTTTCCATCTCGAGATGGAATGACGATGTACTGACAAGAGAGAGAAAGGCGGGACCTCAATGAATGTTTTGAAAATTGCTTGGTCAAAATCTATGTCATTATAGTCTTCTTGCTCCAGGGACTGTTAACTGACGTACACAGCTCATAGGACGAAGGTCAACGGAAATTGTGTTTTGGTGGATTGGAAATGTGATACAGCTCGTGGCCTATGGTCATGGCTATACTGGCTACCAGAACCTTTGAAATCTCCAAAACTTGGAATTGCTTCTTGCTTTTGGATTGTTATTAATACTAGATTATTGTTACTACATGTATGTTCAAGGTGCAAAAGAGTAAGTAAATGAGTTAGAACATGTTGATTCTGAGATCCCTCCTGGTTTCCCAGGGATGATCTCAACACCAATGACACACCCTGATAGAGAATGGCAGTAGTTATACCTGAAGCAGATAAGATAGGAATTTTTTGGAGTGGGTCACAGAGGCCTTGCCTAGACACATGCTTAGTACACTTCGTCATCATTTCCGCCACTCGATACTCCATGCTGATAGCTGGCCACAGGGAAATCAATCGATTAACCAAAGTGTGGGAAACAAATGGCCTAGAATTACTGGGAGAGGTCATTAAATAGGGCCGCTAATGACAAAATCTGACTGAGCTTGTAATGGATTATATTAACTATATGGTTAAACTTCAACATGGTTCCCATAACATTATCCGGTTGATAATGAGTCCCAGTAGCATGGGAAGTGCAAAACAAAAGAAAGTGCTTCATATGTAGGCTTAATGCTTCTCATTCACTCAATGAGAAGCATTGTTTGTGAAGACCCAGGACACATGTTGGGTATAAATGGGGTTAAATCCATTCATTCAGCTAATAGCCTTTTGTCACATGATAAAAGATGAAATTACATTAGTAAACCATAAAGCTTCATTATTTCACAGATCATATTTATGCTACTGGTCTGTAGTTTCAAGTGAAAATAAACATGCCTGACAATTACAACAACTATTACTGAATAATAAGAGTTGTCCTGTTTAATGTCAAGACCACCATTGGGTCTTTTTTGGGGTGGATCACATCAACACAAATGAGAGGCATACACAAGATTGATGCCAAGATAGAGGGACTCCAGACTCCAGTAAGGGAACACACCTTCGTCCTTACCCCCACATTAAACCGTCAGCTTGTTAAACTAGTATTACTAGACAGGTGCGTCCAGTTCCTGCCCGTCTTGGTTGAGGCTAGACTCCAACACGGAACTGGAACTATGACACGCAGAGACTAGGGCATGGCACACCACCCCCATGAAAAAGGACATGACGGACCAGTGGGAAACTTAAGCGGATTAAATGCTAATTAACTATAAGTCTACCGATATGGATGGGGAACATACATGACGGTGTATTAAGGGCTACTATTTACAAACCTACATTAATATAAATTAAGTAGGAATAAGGAAACCTAGGCTACTGAAGCATTTGGGATACATTTACAACAAATCTGATTAACCACAACCTATATGCAGAACAATACAAGGACATAACTATATTTTCTGTACAGTAGAATAAATAGTGACCGCAGCAATCTAGCAGGGAGAATGCGCAGAGACATACATGTCATGTGGGACATCTACAGTCTTTGTGTGTAGTGCAAAGTACAGTGGGTTATACTCACTCAATTGTAGAAGAATAACAACTGCTGTCTGCAACGGAGCCATAGTCCTCACTGATGCAGAGGAATTAAGCCGACCCAGATTCCCCCTTTAGTGTATTCTGAACTACTGATTGAATAATGTTCCTGTTCTCTCTTAACGCATCCTCACAAATCGGGGCATGTCCTTCTTCCCTAAAGCGCAGACATATATGAAACGCCTTCTTTCAAACACTGTCAGAATATTGTGGTTGCACTTCGAAAATTGCGAGTTAGCACTATGCGCTAACAAGGAACGCATATAAATGGACTCGTGTGTGTCGCCGATTGTATAGTTACATGCACCGTGCATCGCCGCGTCTTTATCTGCACAATGATTCAATCTTTTCATTTCGGATAGCTCCTGTCTCATTCATCTTCGTTTGTCTTCACTCCAGACGGACAACCCGGGCTCACAGAAAGCATCATACGCGGTCACAGCGGGGTGGCGTATGTGTGTAAAGTGTGGTGGCGAGGGGGAGGGGGTCACTAAAAGGGGAGTGGCTTGAGTGCAAAAAAAACCAAAGGAAGAAAAAACACGAGGCCATTGGTCAAGAGAGCAAAGATAAACATTTTGAACCGATAACAATGGCTTTGGTTGTGAGTATCCTTGAACGCATTGGTACAAAATTTAGTAATTCATCAAACCGCCGAGCGGCGCCAAAACATAGGCTGGCGTCTGGGAGAGGCAAGTGAGCGACGAGCGCAACGGGTTAATTCATTCTCACGGATTATCACTAAATATCGAATTATTAAAATCACTATTACCAAAATAAAAACCTTCCTGTTATATATTTTATGACAGATCTGTAGGCCTTCCGTTCTCGTCCTCAAGCATCAATGGAATTGACGTTGGATATTGATTAGCCACATCTTCAATAGATAGCCTACATTATTTACCTTTTATCACTTTACTTATTAAGGTAATAAATACATCATACATCTGATTATCCTCCGAAATACTCATATCACAGAAAAGGGCATGTATCACATACGACCACGAGGTGGCGATATAATGCAACGAACTGAGATTATAGTGAACTATATACGAACTATCAAAGCCTACCTTGATAATACATTTAATACATAAAGTCACGTTTTTAATAAAGGAGCTGTGCTTTGATTACAACCAACCTATATATAATTTTTCCTCTAAAGTCTGTATTCCAGAGTTTACATTCTGGTGAAGAATCCTGAGAAGGTCTGTGGGGCCTTACAAGGGAGCGGGACAGGCAAACCTCTCATTCACTTTGCCTCACTCAACCAGGCCACAGTTATTTAGCTATATAGTGAGATGGGAAAATATTTTGTGATTGGTGGTTAAGTATTAGAGGAAAACTTGAATTTACTATCACAAGTAGGCACGTAATGCACATGATATGCTGAGGCACCAGGACACTGAGGGGATTTCAACCGTCAACACACACCTCATTAATGGTGACCAGTTCTCCCCCACCCCGGCCCTGACTGACCCTTTCCTCATATCACCCATTCTTTTTCACCTCTACTGTCAATCACGTCTCCTCTCTCTCTTTCTCATCTCACCCCCCTCTCTTCTCCTCCCCTCGCATCTCTCTCCCTCATCCTCACCCCCTTTCTATCTCCTCTCATTGTTCCTCTCCTCCTCTTCACTTTTAATTTTCTACACTGATCTTCCCTGATTTAGTCTTCTTTTGATGTCTTATTCCTCCTGCTGATCAACTCTTTTTGATCTGCTTCTCCGCTGCCCCCTCTCGTCTTTTATCCTCTTCTTCTGCGTCTTGCCTCCCCTCCCCGCCCCTCTCCTCTGCTCTCGTCCTCTCATCCTCTCCTCTTGTTTTATCCTCTTCTCTCGTTCATCCTCTTATCTCCTCCCTGCCCCGCTCCTCTGCTCTCATCCTCTCATCTCTCCTCTCCTCTTGTTTTCTCCTCTCCTCTAGTTTACCCTCTTATCTCCTCCTGGCCCCTCTCTCCTATGCCCTCTTCTCCACATCTCTCTTCTTCGTCTCCTCTCCTCTCCTCTCCTCTCCGCCTCCTCTCCTCTCCTTGTTTTATCCTCTTCTGTTCCCCGCCTCCTCCTCTGTCTCCCCCCTCTCCGCTCCCTCTCCCTCTACTCATCCCATGGTGGAAACATGGGGGCCCTGATGACTTCCCAATGTGGCCGGGCAGCCAGAGGGGAAGTCGTTAGGGTATTCTGGGTTAACAAGGCGGCCAGCAGGATATGCCGACTTCAGCAGCAGCAGCAGCGGGGGTTTACACCCCATCGGCCGCGATGGGGGAGCCACGGCACGGTCCAGGCAGGCCAGGGTAAACTTCCAACTCCCCGTCGCCATGACTTCCCCGTATCGTTAGGTTTTCATAAACGTGGTCGGGCGGGCGGCTCTGGGGGGGGGCAAGGCTCCAAGGAATCCAAAATCGAATAATAAGGAGCGTTCATCTCGACAGTTTGTGCTGTCTGCTCGCTGCTGCCGCCGCGACATGCGATCCACCGCCACGGTATGGCACGCTCGGCCTGCCGTGTTGTAACCATGAGCCACACGATGAGTTTTTATTGCTTTGCCGATGGCTACTCTCAGCTAATGCCTTCGTATGTATGCTGTTATTCTAAGGGGCGAAAAAAGTGCACTGACATGGCCGCCTTGCTTCGTTTTTAGTCTTCTTTGCTTCTTTTTTTTTTTTGAGTGAGTGGATACACACACTGTCATCTCCATTGTCCACTCACTCCCACTCATGTTTCTCTTTGGCTGCTATAGACTAAACTGTAACTTACCAATCAAAGCAAACACTGTCTGTAATTACTCGGTACTGTAGTCTCCACATACGCCCCCGTCATCAGTGGGACCTCACCGGGACCAGGGAGACATGTCTGCAGCGCGTGTGGGACAGTTTATATACAGGCATGTAGACACTCAATGGGCAAAGGCAATCAATGACCCACTTCTCTGCTGCCCCATCATCCCTCTGTCTCTGTCACTGTCTCGCTCTCTGTCTCTGTCTCTGTCTCTGTCTCTGTCTCTGTCTCTGTCTCTGTCTCTGTCTGTCTGTCTCTCTTTCACTGTCTCTTTCTCTGTGTCTGTCTCTCTCTGTCTGTCTCTATCTATCCGTCTCTCTATGTATCTCTTGACTCTGTCTCTTGGTCTCTCCAACCACCATGGCTTGGCACATCTCCCCTTGTTTCCATTATGTTCAGTACGTATACATTTCCGATCTATTTTCACTTTCTTTTTTCTCCTGGATCCCTCACACATTTCCCTGTTCAGCAGACGCCCCCGGAACATTACAATACATGGGGTATTCCTGTATATTCTGTATATTGGTTTACTGTCTCTAGTCCCGTAGCCACAAGGCCTGCGCGACCCCCAGGGATGGTTAATGGACCGTATTTATACAAATCAGTGAATGAATGAACAGGGATTTCAACAAATGCTACTTCATTGCTGACAGGGTATTAATAACTTGTTCTTTGTGAGCGTATTTCCCGTTCTCTATTGATGCATGCATTGACAATGTTTGGCTAAGCGTCTGAACGCTTCATCGCAATTTTCATGGTCACTTCTTACACACTGGATATGCATGAGGCAGTTTGGTTTACATCTTGACACAGGCAGTGTTTTCTTTCTGCGTTTGTAACCAAAGTTGGGTTTTTTAAACAATGTAAAGAAAAAAGGTTGAAAATGGTATGCATGTACCACACACATATATTCCTCAGACTCCATGAGAACAAAACCAGATGTCATGACATGAACATGTATAATATATTCAAATGGAAAGTCTGAACGGGCCTGGTTATATTGTCACCATTACTGATCACATGTCTCTCGTATTGGTGTGTATGTATAAACCACAATCTTGACTACAATAAAAATCAAGCAGAGCGGAACATTCTATCCTTCAATTCTTCGGGTTGACTTTGAACTGAAAGAGGGCAAAACAATGCACACGCATCTTTAGATTCTCAGAAATGAGTCCCAACAGTGGCTGCATTTTTTGAGCGTGTGGTTATGTGTGTGTGTGTGTGTGTGTGTGTTCATGTGTGTGGTTGCATGTGTGTGTGTTGAAGTCCAGGATATCAAGGCTGGTAGTTACCCATCGAGTTAGTACCCTGGACTTACGCCTGCATCCCTCACCGCAGGTCCAATCGACAGATAGAAACAACAAGAAAAGAGGGAGAAAGAGGGAAGAATCTAAAGGAAACAAAACAGAAGAGGGAGTGAGAGACAGTACTTGAATGAATGAGAGATCAGAGAGGGGAGGACAAGAGAGAGAGAGAGAGAGAGAAGAGAGAGACCCAGACCCAGCCACTGGTGTGGTGTGGGTGTGTGGAGAGAGGGGGGGGGTGGGTGGGGGGGAGAGGTCTGCAGGGGCAGAATTGAAAACATATGGAATGGTCTGACTGCTGGTCTTTCCCCCCACACCACACCCCAAACCCCCCTCTGTCTCCCTCCGACCCCCCCGACCCCCCCCCCCCCCCCCCCTCCCGTTCCAGTAGAACCCCAGACAACCTCACTCACAACAAAGGCGAAGAGCCGGGGCCAAGAGGCAGGGTGTGAAGTTGTGAGTTCAAGTGATGATACATGAACAGCATGCTGTGGCTGATGGGTCATATCCCCCCCCCACACACACACACTCATACACCCAACCCAAGGGGTGTAAATTGGCACACTGAACCAATCCCTGTGGGGCCGACATGGTTTATCATAAGGACCACCATATAGAATAAGGTATGCTTGTTATTTTGTGCACATTTATTAACATTTGTATCGTTTCACCATGTGTTGACTTGAAGGCACCTCTTTTTATGGAGATTTGGCTGTGTTTCAACACAGTTTGGGTAATCTAAATGTTACCCAATACCTTAGAATATGGTACTTTCTTGGTAGAACAGTGGGTGTGAATTAAAACTCTCAAAAAGGGTGGATGGCCTCCAGATATCCATACATACAGAACTATCTGTATGCCTCCCGACTGACATACATATTGGTCTGCCTCTGCTTTCATTTAAAGTATGTGCAACTTTATTGATTGACGACTCTATTTTTAACACTTAAGTCATTTTACACATCATTTACATATTTATTTAAAGTCACAATGTCAATAGTGATTTCAATAATGTTACCAATAGAATGACTAGAACTGATATATTGTACATATACTGGTACAGAATTCCGGTCAGCCCGTCTCTCTCTTTGTTTACGAGAAACGTACTATTGACACTCCCAAAACCCCTTCCACTCACACCACTTAGCCAACCGAGCTACGCTAGTTCGTGTCAAACAGATGCACCACAAAACTCTGTTATTTCGTTTTTCAACTCTGAAAGTCTCCCGCCTACGAACTGTGAGGGGCTCAATCTAACAGATTGCGACCTGAACCATATGCCATGCTTGGCAGGTTGGCATGATTGATCAAGATGACAACTAGAGATATATTTATATATACAGTAAAGTCGCGAAAAATAAAGCGATTTAATAAAGTGTAAAAAGTGATTTAAACATATACATGTGCTTTGGCTTATTAATCTGTTTTAGGGGAATCAGTTCCATCTATCTGATTGATAATATTCTACAAATACCGATATTACCAGCCTAGTCTTGCTCAACAGTTAAATCAAACGAAGGCCTCACACATATCAGTGTGGGTTGCAGAACCTATAGTGATGATTGATGAAATGTGTGTATATCTCAAAGTATAATGAACTGCATGTGTGTGTGTGTGTGTGTGTGTGTGTGTGTGTGTGTGTGTGTGTGTGTGTGTACATGTATACATTGAAAAGCCAATTGCATGTCAACGGGTTGTGTCTGCCTATATAGTGGTTGCATGTGTGTATGTGTGTGTGTGTGTGTGTGTGTGTGTGCGTGCATGCGTGTGTGCGTGTGTGTGTGACTGGAGTGTGCCTGCGTGCAGCGATGCGTCAGTGGTCCACAGCGAGGGGAGAATATGTATATCATCAGTGTGGTGGTGGGCTGCTGGGTCTGGGGGGGGTTTGTGTGTGGGGGCGGGGCGGTGGTGGTGCTGGTGGGGATGGGGGGGGGCGTCTCGAACACATAAAGACACAGACGCCAGGCTGGGTTTGGAACACAGCCTGCGGAGGGACTGTGGCGGACGGAGTGTGGAGGGGGTCCCGGGGAGGGGGGAGGGGGGAGGGGGGAGGGTGGGGGGGGTTTGTCGGCAGACTGTGCGGCAGGGCGGAGAACGAGCTGAATGCTAAGGAGCTGGACGCGGAGCTGTGAAATGCATTGGTCATGTCACGTCTCAGCACGAGACATAGAGCCTCCATTGTGTACAGTCAGTCAGGCCCAATGCGTTGATTCATATGCTGCTGCTTTTTGTACTCCCTGGCATGTCCGTCTTTTCCGTCTTTCTATCCATCCATCCCTCTCTCTGTCTATAAATCTATGTATAACCCATAGATGGATCATCCGTCTGTCTGTCTGCCTGCGGGCGGTCCTTCTGATAGCTGTGATCATCAAACAGGACACTCCATCTCCCAGACGTTTAAACTATGGTGATGGTAAATGGCATCCGAGGAGCAGTTGAATAAATGCCTGAAAAGAACGCAAGGAAGGAAGGAAAGAAGGAAGGCTGGATCAAATATGGCAGTGGCAGGACAGAGAGTGAGGGAGAGTCGAGGGAGGCAGGGACACGTCGGAAATAATGCGAGGGATGTTATACGAGAATGCTGAAGTGGAAGGAGGAAGGGGAGACAGAGTGTCAGAGGAGTAGAGGAAGAGACGGAGTGAGTGAGGGAGTGAGGTGGGGGGGGGGTTGAGTATGAGATTCAGTGGTAGGGGGATGAGGTTTGTTGCTTGAGGGATGCATGAGTCGGGGGGTGGGGGGGTGGGATTGAGATGGGGATGAGGAGGGGGGAGTGGGCGCTCATTAGGCAGCGCGAGATTGGAGCCCCAGTGGCTTGCCTGCGTTCAACCACACTTGGCCTTTGATGATGACTGGATCCTCCAGCTCAATCAGTCCCACATGACTCCCCCGACCGACCGGGGGACGAGAGAGCAGCAGAGAGAGGGAGAGAGAGAGAGAGAATATGAAGAGATTGAAGAAAAATGGAGAGAGGATTTGGGGGAGAGAGAAGAGGTGAGGAAAGAAGAGTGTTATAAAGAGCAGAAGAGTGAAGAAGGGATACGATGAGTTGAAAATGGATCGAGAGGAACTGTAAATATATGACGGAGCAGAGGGAGAAGACGAAGGAGAGGAGGAACGCGGTAGTACTAATAGATTTACACTTCACGACATGGTAGACTTGGCTCAAACAGAGCGCTACTGAACTGACAACCGCTCGGGGACATTTCCTGCAAAGTACTGCATTAAAACCCTTTAATAACATGGTAAAAACAACATCTCACTGAAGTTGTGAGTCAGGTTGCCGGGAGAAGCTATTTATATATAAATAACCTACAAACAGATGTTGGTGACTGTGCATATATTTGCATGTTGATGCATCCATACACGATTTTTCCTTGCCCGGTGTGTGTGTGTGTGTGTGTGTGTGTGTGTGTTTGCCTATGCTTGTGCCTATGCTTGTGTGTGTGTGTGTGTGTGTGTGTGTGTGTGTGTGTGTGTGAGTGTGCGTTTGTAAAAGCGTGTTTGGCAGATTGTGTGACTGGCGTGTGGCACATGGCGTCACAGAGCTGGGTGAATGTGGCAGCATTTAGTGGTTCTCCTAAAGATCAGCCCCCCCCCCCTCCTTCTCTCTCTCTCTCTCTCTCTCTCTCCTTCTCTTTCTCTCTCTCTCTCCCTCTCTTTCCCTCTCTCTTTATCTCCGGCTGTCTCCTTTTTCTGCGATTTTCCTTTTTTTTTGCCTCAGCACATTTTTCCTATCTTTCATAATTCTCTCTCTCTATATTCTCTCTCTTTCCCATCCTTTCTGTCTTATTCTCTGTTCCTGAGCCATATCAGCCCATTTCTCTCTCTCTCTCTCGCTCTCTCTCTCTCTCTCTCTCTCTCTCTCTCTCTCTCTCCATCTCCCATCCCATCATCCAGATCTCTTTGTATTTCTATTTTCTCCTCTGTCTCTGCCACACCACATTGGCATTAACAGGGCCACAAACATCATTATCTCATTACTGTGAGAGAGCCAGGACTCAACCCGCCAGCCTATCCAGACACTTCCCTTTCCTTTTTACTTTTCAAACGGCAGTCTCTCTTTCAGGAACCAATTAATCTACTGCAGCCGTAAGGGCCGTAATTAGTCAGCGTTTAGCTGAATCCAAACATCTCCCCCCCCCCCCTCCCTTCACGTTGGCCCTCTCCACTGTATTAGCCGTGGCATCAGTTGATGTAAACAGTGACTCGGCTAATTAAATGCCCCAACTATCTGATTATCTAGAAACAGGGGCCACAACCATCGAGGGAACCGTCGGGCCCCTCGGAGAGAGAGAGACAGAGAGAGCAAGAGAGGGAGGAAGAGAAAGAGAGGGCTCAGACTTGCACGGTTTAACTCCTGACTTGATCTTCCGTCCCCACTCAGTCCTCTCCCCTGTGTAGAGGCAGCAGATATAGAGAGAGCGGTTGACATCATGTTATCTGGATGATAACCCATAAGGCATGGTTGTAATCGTACACCCCCGGGGGCCGGGGCCCGCTCCACCGCCACCGCTTGGCAAGACGTATAGCGTTGAGGCTTCTTTATTGCTTTCCCCGATTCATGCCAGTTTCCATTTTCGTTTCCAAAAATGTGAGTGGTATAGAGCGCTGTTCAAGTGTGTTTTTTTTTTTTTTGTTGCTCATCCATACTTTTCTTTTGCGAGTAGCCGGTTTTTGTTTTAGAGAGAGTGGGGTGGGAGGGAGAGAGAGGAGAGGGAAGGAGAAAATAGATAGAGGGAGACAAGAGAGAGAGAGAGAGGCAGACAAGAAAGAGAGACGGAATGAGAACGGGCAATATGAGGCGGTGAGGACGGGGCGGTGGTGCCTCTCGCTGTGCTTGCGTCTTGCGAGCGTGCACGTTGTCAGGCCGGCGCGGGGTCCGGGCGACGGTGGGCGCGCACGCGCGTCCCTCTGTTTACGTGTGCATA
>NC_140272.1:16055169-16092669 GCF_964030765.1 Micromesistius poutassou
AATCACAACATGACACTTCACAGAGAGCTTTTTAAAGAACTCAAAGTATAACAGAACACAGTGACAGCTATAAATACCATCACACAGGCAATGACCACACAGCCAGGCAAATGCACAAAATCTCTCGGGAAACATTTAATCAATTAAAATGATTTGCTTAGTCGAAGTACTTGGGAATTGGCAAACCTAATGCCAAGGTTTGTGTGCATGGGCTTGTATGTGTGTGCGTGTTTATGTGTGCGTGCATGTGTTTGTGAATTTTGAAATGTGCCACAATTCCCCAGCACAAGTGTTCTGAAACACAGAAAATAAAAAAATAGCATCATGAGGATGCTGAGCCAATGCTAATGTGCCTCTCTTTCCTGCCATTATCTATCACTAACTGAATAGTCAATGAAAGACAATGGAGCAACACCCCAACGCAGCCCTGAGGCATGGGTGGGGAGGGTATGTATGGGGAGGGTGGCTTCCTCCGTCAGGGCCCCTTGGGCCGCTGTGTGTGGCAGTGGCTGTGTGTGTGTGTGTGTGTGTGTGTGTGTGTGTGTGTGTGTGTGTGTGTGTGTGTGTGTGGTTGGGGGTGTGGGTATGTGTTAAGCAATATACGTTTTTCACAAAGACATAGGTGACTGCAGGAGGTGTTTGTGTGTTTGTGTGTGTGTGTGTGTGTGTGTGTGTGTGTGTGTGTGTGTGTGTGTGTGTGTGTTTGTGGGTGAATGTGTGTGTGTGTGTGTGTGGGGGGGGGGTGTTATCAAAGCAGCCCGGGGCTCTGTAGCGGGGCCCGTCAGTTGAAAACAAGAACCGTAAAAACCCAAGCAGGGGTTGAAAGCTCAGCGACCCAGGTGAACCACAACGTGACCCCGGCCAGGATCACAGGTTGGATGGAATGAAACAAGGGATGAGGAGGAAGGACAGATTGAGGAGGAAGACAGATAAGAGGACAAGAGGGTCAAGCTTTGGTCAAGATGCCTATCAGCCTCCCTCCCTCAACATCTTCACGCTTCTTTGGTAAGTAACAGTAAAGACTCAGCTGGAGGCTTGAAGGCCTTCGTTTCACATGGTGAGCGTAGGGCAAACTAAAAGAAAAAACACAAGGATGTATCATGGATCAGTGTTTTTTATGTTAGTCAATGTACTACATTTACTGACTCATATGAAGTAGATGTATATTCCTATTCTCATATCCTTCTTGTCCTCCCGCCTAGTTTTTCCACAGTTTTTAACTGTTTAAAGAACAACCATGGACTAATTTTCACTCAGTGTCACTCATTTTAATTCCATAAAAACCTAATTTGTTTTTCTGTTATACAATATTTTGTTATGGCAGCTTCTAATGCAATGTTATTTCAAGGGCTCCCGCCCTCACTGCAGCAAGATGCACTAAGTGCCCTGCTAAACGAGGCCATTTTGTTTATAGCTACTGTGGGAGGGTTGCGGGTGACTATGTGCCCCTTTAAAAAGGATAATATCCTCCCCATTTAATTGCCTCCGGATGACAAATTGGGGGAAAAAATGGGAAAATTAAGTTTAGAAAATTGCACATGTGACACCAAAATGGACATCACACATCAACTTTACGTTAAATGCCCACTGAAACTTGGTACATGAAGCCAATGTTCGCCAGTCGGATTTTGATTTAAAAAGGAACAGTAAACAACGATGCATAGATGCAATGAAAAAACATGCTGATGTTGCAGCGGCGACCCTATTTCCTTATCCTGCTCGGTCGACATGGATTAAGGGAGCAGGGTTGCATCAGGGTATCCATACTAAGAGTACATAAGCTCTTTGTGTGGTTTATTTAATTTCAACCTCAACGGAAAGTCTTGTTCATTGACAAGAGAAGCTGCTCGATGCACTATGACAGCCCAGAACAAATAGCTCATGGAGATGGTAGGAAAAACACTTAGAAAATGGGTGTCCATTACAAGCTAATACCCTAACAAATACATGAAGCGAGCGTAAACTGTTCTCTCCTTTCAGAAACGCTTAGGACTCTAATGGAATTCTGACTGACATGCGGCCCCAAACCATCCCTGTTTTTATTTTTTCTCAACATGAAGCCACTAAATACTTCCTTGGAACATTCAAAGTGAGGCAGTTTAGGCAACGACACGGTGACACAAGCTCGGTAAATTACCTAAAAACAATCAAATGTAAACGCTTGGAATAAAGGTGCAAAGAAAGAAAATAAATAAAGGAGTCCCTTGGCTAAAAGAAAAAAAACATGGTGGTGGTTTATATAAGGGCGACCAAACAAAACAAATATTGGAGCCAGATTTAAAGTTAACAAGAAAAAAAGGAGGAGGAAAAAAAAAAGAGAGGAAAATGCGAATGAGAGAGGGAGAGAGAGAGAGAGAGAGAGAGAGAGAGAGAGACATCTGTCTGCCTCTCTCTCCCTATCTTTCTCTCTGTCTGTCTGTCGCTCCCTCTCCCACAGAGAGAGAGGGGGAAAGAGAGATAGAGTGTGAGCAAGAGGGAGTGAGAGAGAGAGAGAGAGAGAGAGAGAGGGAGAGTGATGGAGAGAGAGACAGAGACAGAGAGAGAGAGGAAGAGAGAGGGAGGGGGAGCGAGAGAGAGAGGGAGAGAGAGAGAGAGAGAGAGAGAGAGAGAGGGGGGGGGGAGGAAGAGAGAGAGAGCGAGAGAGGGACAAGGGAGCTGGGGCTGGCAGGGTTTCGGCGGAGCAGCTTGGCGGTTCAAGAGTCCTCCAGCACGAGGCGCCAGTGTGTCCGGCTGGGGGCCCTGACCATGAGCTGCCTCACCCCCGAGAGCCACGGCCACAACCACCCCCCCACCCCCCCCCCCTCCCTCCCTCTCTCCCTCTTTCTCCCCCCCCCCCCCCCCCCCCCCCCCCCCCCAACAGCACCACCCGCACCGCCACCCATCCAACCCCAAACCCCACTGGCAGGCAGCAGCAGCGCTCCATTGGAGGAGCTGCTGCTGCCGCCACCACTACTGCTGCTGCTGCTGCTGCTGCATGTTTATTTAATACGCAGAAAGAAATTGAAATATCTTTGTGGTTTCAACACGCATACATGCACAATGACATGACATACACACACACACACACACACACACACACACACACACACACAAATGACACACATGCCAAATAAAAATAAATAAATAAAGTGGAATAATAACATTCTCGTGACTGGGGGCCAAGAGTAGTGGGAGAGAGAGCAAATCTTTTTCTTTCTTTCTTCCTGTCTCTATTTCTTTTTGAGAATGGCGTTTGTCAAAAAAAAAAAGAGGGAGCAGCGAGGTGGAAGGCGTGTTCGTGGCGCATGCTACATGGAGCCATAGCATGCAGCATGGCAGTCTCACTCCCATAGAGGCAGAGCTAACAACCAGCAAACGATCCCTGAATCGAACATCCAAAGTCTACTATACAGACTATATGTCAAACGTATGGTCTGCATTAATGTTGAATGCCAAATGCATTGATGTAAGGACTTCTATTTGCTTAATGACATTATCGTTGTTATGAGGCAGAACTTGAAAATAAGGCAAGAGTTAAACCATTGTTTCAACGGAAATAAAAACAAGCAGAACAAGCATCGATCAATTAATTGTGATCCATGTACAAGTAAGATTTTAGTGTGCTAATGCATCCAGGTGTTTGAAGTGTGACATTGTATATGCAGACACGTGTGTGCGTGTGAATGAATACACACACACACACACACACACACACACACACACACACACACGTCCACAATTGACTCTGTTGATCGTTAAAAAGCAATTCCTTCAGACAGAAATCCTTTAAACAGCCTTTTGGTTTTTGGACTTCATGCTATCCCCCCTACCCCCCCCCCCCCCCCCCCCCCCCCCCCCCCCCCCCCTCCCCTCCCCCCCCCCCCCCCGCTGTCTCCTCTCATCTCAACAGCCACCAACCACTGTTCCTGCCAAAATAACACAGGAGCGCCACTCGAACCCGCGCCTGGCCACAGAGCTGCCTGGCCGCAAGAGAGGGATCAAAACACACACAAAAAAGGAAACACATCATATTGTGGAGGGAGGGAAAAAAAGAGCGTTCATATAGCTCCACGCTTGACGATATTTACTGATGATTTTGGCAACCAAGGGACCACATATACTAATGCACTGGGCCAGGAGTGGGGTGAAGGAAGGGGAAATTTATGGGGGTTGCGTTGTGTGTGTGTGTGTGTGTGTGTGTGTGTGTGTGTGTGTGTGTGTGTGTGTGTGTGTGTGTGTGTGTGTGTCAATGTCTGTGGGTAAATGTCTTACAAAAGGAAAGAGAGAAAGAAAGGGGTGAGAGTGAGGAGTGAGAGAGAGCGAGAGAAAGACAGGGAGAGAGAGAAGAAAGAAGAATATGTACAGACTTTCATGTATGTGAACACAAATGAGTACAGTCATGGAATTATTATATATATGTATTTCCTCATCCTCATCGTCATCCGCTTATCCAGGGTCGGGTCGCGGGGGCAGCAGCTCAAGCATATATGTATTTACGATACACTGTAAAATAACTGCATATTGTAGAAACACTAGTCAATGGTGGTCAATAAATTGTGGTGTTGGACCAGCAAGTAGGGGTCTGGAAAGCATGGCAAATTAGTGCTGAAAATAATGAAGATGTTTGGGGCCACAATGGGCTACAGTGGGTACAATGATATGGGGTCAAACAGTTCAGCTTTCGAAGCGGGAAAAAGTGTAGATTCAAGATTTTCTCATGAAATAAAGATCTCAATATCTTTGACGAACTTGGCTTGATTAGTTGTTAAAAAACAATAGCATAACATTAGCAACATCATATATTATCTAATTAACGCAAGGTTCTATTTATATTTACATATATTTTACAGTTATCTCTTAGATATTATGACATGAACAAATGTATGTTTTATGAAGAAATTACCAATTTCTGCTGGGCATCCCTGAGGCCCTGATGGAACTGAAGACCTATAGACCTAAACTAGCGTTCACCGAGAGGCCGAATTTTACAGCGCTTCGTGACTGTCTGTCCCCCCCTTGAGGAATAATCTAGTCATTGCAAATACTTTAAAAATATTAATATTTTAAAAATGATCTAATGTTCTGCATTTTTCTAAACTCCTATTAAACTCTAAACTGCTTCCTGAAATGTATGCCTTCTTTGTGTAAAAGTGGCACAGATTGCAACCTAGCACAGCTTAGCTTAACATGTGAACATTATGTTAAGCTAAGCTGTCATTAAATCATTTATAGACATCAGATGTATGTGTGATTAAACAACTCAATATTTATTCAATTTATATACAATGTTCTTGTCATGTGCTGTAGTGTTCGTTCGTTTTTGGCGAACCCCACCCGCCTACCATAGAGCCGGCGGGCTCCGGATGATAAAACAGGTGGCTCCATTTTCTGACGGACCAATGAGAAGCCGGGATCACGACAGCTCTGTGGACGTCAGATTTTATAAAACAACTGCAATTTTGCTCTGCCTGCCGGAGGAGGGTCTCGTTTCCTCTCATGTCGCTCCCTCGGCTCTTTTTCCGAAAATCCCATCTAATGAAAGCAAGTGTCTCTTCTGGTGGGGGGGTTCTGCCATCCGAAACCGTTCGGCTCTATCTTTGTAAAATAGGTAATGAACGACGAGTCAGCACCGGAGAGCTGCACGAAAAACTCTGGGTGCTCCAGGTAAGAAGTTAACGCACTGCTAGCTGCTGTGCCTGAGCTAATATCCTAGCATAATATAACAGCTAATCATAGCAGATGTGCATGAGCTATTACATTTGTAATTGCACATGCAACATGGCTTTTGATCTCTGCGAACGGACGATACGATCTTCTATATAACGCTATCTTGGTTAATACGATATCATCAAAACTCATGATCTATTTGAGCAGATTAGCACACGTGTGTTAAACTACTACTATGTTAATCTGACATAATGTTTGATTCGCACATTCAGTAAACTACTTGTATAATGTTAATTTAATGAATGGAAAGTTGCATTGCAGTGCATAGCACATCGGTGCACACTTGAGGCTACGTGCTAACGTCAATGGTTCAAAGTAATGCATGTCATTGAAGGCTGTTTAATTTCCTCTAGTATTGAGCAAATGCTGGCTGTGAATCCCGGAAAGACGCCGATCAGTCTGCTGCAGGAGTATGGAACGCGGATAGGCAAAACCCCAGTGTACGACCTGCTGAAGGCGGAGGGACAGGCCCACCAGCCCAACTTCACCTTCCGAGTCTCCGTTGGTGAGATCAGCTGCACCGGCCAGGGCCCCAGCAAGAAAGCGGCCAAACACAAAGCAGCTGAGGCTGCCCTGAAGATGCTAAAAGGAGGCCTCGGAGGTCTCATTGGAGTTAGCGTCGGAGAAGAGGGGTTTATAAGTGTTGAGGAAGCTGTTGAAGAAGACAGGTTAGCAGAGCATCTGAAGTTCCCTCTTTCGGTTAGAGGAAGTGTGTACTGTGTAGTGTATATATGTTCCAGACTTTGACGCCAGTATTAGAAGCAATACTTATGTTAAAGTCCAAGTGAGCATGGTGTTTCTACATACTGATCTGGCTTTGCCGATATGAAATATGTTAACTGGACCTTCTTTGCAGCACCCAAATCGAAATGAAGACATCCAGCACTTCTCAGCAGTCAGAATGCAACCCAGTGGGAGCTCTGCAGGTAAACTATGATCACAAATCCAATTCATTAATACAAATGTGAACATTATAGATGATAGTTCTTTCTCATCAACGTTACACATGGAGCTTTCTATCTCTGTGTGTTGGCATGTGCCTATACATACGTGTGCTCGCGCAGAAATGTTTTCACTCGTACAAATGCTCCCCCAGGAGCTGGTGGTGCAGAAAGGCTGGCGCCTGCCAGAGTACACCGTCACCCAGGAGTCCGGCCCAGCACACCGCAAAGAGTTCACCATGACGTGCAGAGTGGAAAGATTTGTAGAAATAGGTAAGACTGATTTGTATGAGAGGTGCAACATTTCTGTTTGTGTATCCTGACCTAGATGAACGTGATTACTGTGTCTGTATATGTATGCCTAGCAATATTTTAAGCGGTGCCTTTTGCGCTATAGTAAAACAACAGAGTTAGATGAAATGCCCTGTGATCGGATACGGAACATTTGTTAACAAACGCGGCGATCCCGTTTGAATTAACAATCACAGCCGCTATCCACCGATCGTCTGTTCTCTCAGTGAACCATGAGAGGATAAACTTGGCTCAGCCCAATGCAGGACAGCATACAATACAATCCTCCTCTGGTGTGGCTGTGACCTAAGGCTCCTGTCCCTCGGCAGGAAGCGGCACGTCCAAGAAGCTGGCCAAGAGGAACGCGGCGGCCAAGATGCTGGCCCGCATCCACGACGTGCCAGTGGACCTGAGGACCACCAACGAGGCGGACCCTGAGGACGACACCTTCACCATGGTGAGTGACCGGAGACCCCCCCCCCCCCCCCCCCCCCCGTAACAATACATACGATTCCTCCTATGAATGCTCCTCGATTCAAACAGTCGTACAAAAATGATTTTGAGATTCAATTTGGCATATCGGGAATGAAACGGCATGCTGAAAATGTAGTGGCATTATTGGGTCAACTTTAATATTGTAGCGTTAAGTTCATTATTATATTATGCTTATTCTGATATTGTTCATTCACATGTGTTTTGCCATTATAGATTGCTATAATTGGCCTTTACTGCAGTAAAATATCAGTATTTAAAAATGTAGCATTTTTCTCATCTTCATCCACAGAACATGGGCAGCCGGGCCGAGTCGGGGAAGTGCAAAGGCTTGGGTTGCACGTGGGACTCGCTGCGTAACTCGGCGGGGGAGAAGATCCTCCAGCTGCGAAGTCACCCGCTGGGCACAGCCCCTGACTGCAGCTCCTGCTCCCTGCTGACCGACCTGTCGGAGGAGCAGCGCTTCGACGTCAGCTACCTGGATTTAGGTGAGAATACTGTCGGCGTAGCGGGGCGTGGCGGTTGTTATAGCTCACTGATGCACTCAACAGTATCCCAACAGCTCCCCATAGGCATTTACTGAACATAATGTTTTTTTATTAATTTTTTTACCTCCAAACTTGAACATATAATAATTTTGAGAAGTAAGATCAACGATAATCAAGAAAGTGTATGCTGATTAAAGATTGATTCAGTACTCATTTTCAAATAGAATTTAGAAAATAAGATAAGTACTTTATTAATAATGGCATATTAACTGCAAAGAACAGTTTGCAGTCGAAATATATATATATAATATATAATATATATATATATACCAAACACTAATTGGTTAAAGCTGAACACATGCTAAGGCTGATCTCGTATTGGTTCAATGTTGTAATGTGTTTGTCTTGTTCTTTCAGAGGAGCGCAGTCTGAGCGGCTTCTGCCAATGTCTGGTGGAACTGTCCACCCAACCAATCACGGTGTGCCATGGCTTTGCTCCCAACACGGATGCTGCGCGGGCCAACGCGGCCCACAATGCACTGCAGTACCTCAAAATAATGGCCGGAGGAAAGTGATACGCCCACCACCTAGTGCTTTCTTCTTTCTTTCTATTTTATTCTGAGACTTATAGTCAACAGCAACAAAGCCCTGTTGAAATCCCCCCAATGAAAGCACTTCACCATGTGGATATTGCCTCTTTTGAACGTTTGAACTTCAGTTATTAGAGATGGAACTCATTTCGCCAAATTCCCCCACCGGAGTCTGCCCAATTGATCTCTTAACATTTTTTGCCAGTGGACTTATGGCTGTACGAAATGTTGACCCTGTTGCCCAGTCTCCAAAAATATCCCATCCCCATGTGAAAACACGTATTCTATATGTTCAATCAACAGTTGTCCACCATTCAGAAAGGAGGAGGGGTCATAGATTTGAAAATAATGAACTCTTGGAGAAACTGTGCTTCCTTCCTGATTTCCACTCCTATAGTCGGATGGTATCCAAATCACCAGCCATGTTGCTAAGAGACTTTTCAAGCTGCTAAGAGACTTTCCAAGTAGACCATTATTTTAAATTCATCCATTTTTAGTCATCTACTGTTCCGCTTTTGATTTTAAAGCTGTCAAATGAAGAATTCTTAATATTATACCTTTTTTATTTAACGGTCTCCCCTTTGAACGGTTTAGTTAAAATCTGTATTTGATCTGTATTTATTTGACACTAATTCAGAGCAGCGGTTAGGCTTGCATATATACATTTTCCATATTACCTCAATGTTGGATTGTTTTTACATTCAAATCAGTTTTTAAAAAAACGTTTTTTTTTATATATAAAAGTAGATATTGCTCCGGATATCAGTATTTATGATTGCATCTACAATGAAAGGTTAATGTATTTCATACTCTGAAATCCTTCCCAATTGAATCTGGAATTCTTAAAGTTTTAGCAGTTAATGGTAAGCAATATATTGGAATTCTTTAAAAATCTCTGTAACCTAGGCTGCAGTGTGGGTTCTTATATTTGCAGGATTTCTTCTTCTTTTTACCTCCATTAGGAACAATTTGGCAATTAGTTAGTATGCAGTAGTCAGTGAACTTTCCTAATTTGTCTCCTAAATACCCATGTGGCATGAACAAATCCATTCTGTCAAGCACCTACGTATGTCTATGACCTTGTATGCACTTGCTGTAAACCTTTTTAGAAAGTTTCTATTGTGATGAGGCTACATTTCCAAAATGTACTGCATTTCCTATTTGGTCATGATTTCTATTATTCTTTTTTTTTTTTTAACAGCAGACCTCAATGTGTGTAGATGAACACCTTTTCTGATGCAATGACTTGTTCTCCATGGGCAAACAACAGTACAGGCGGTGCACCTTAGTGAATCACTGCCTTTTGCACAGCATACAGTGACCGAGTTCCTGAATCTACCTCCTAATGTTGGCATACACATTGGCACAACTACAGTGCAGTCTTTGACAATGTAAAGAGAATTCTTGTTTTTGTTTTTTTAATTTCGGAGTGTTGACTCAATTATGTAAAGCTAAATTCTGTTTCCCTTGAAACAATCTGTACCATATTGCAAAATGTAGCAATATAGCAAAGTCAAAACTACATTTTATTTTTCATCACATAAAAGCACTGGGTATAATTGAAACATGCTGTAATTCGTTTAGTTATATTTTTTACATTTATTCAAATAAATAGTGAATCTTAAACCAAAGATGCCATCCAGGGGTCCAGTCTGTTTCGCCGCCCTGTCAACTCCCATGCCTCTCTGAAGAGCTGACTTCCTCCTCGGCGTAGCCACTGCTGTCTGACTGCATGCTGTCTCCACGCACCACCGCAGCTGCACCAGGACACATATATCCACAGTCAACCACAGAAAACACACTCTCCCTGCATCCTATGATTTTGCAATGTATGACCTTTAAGTGTATACACCTTAATGATCACCCATGGATTTAAGGCTTTTGGACATTACTATCACTATCACAGCTGCAAATCCTACATGCGATGCAATACATTCTGTTGTGAGTGAACTTATTGTCTGGTAGTTCAGCTGTGTGCCTGGCGTTGACTGGTTACACTTTGTGGTTAGTCCGCTCTTGTGTATCAATAATTGATAAGGGGTTATCTCTTAACCACAATGTTGTGGCACAGTTGGCACTGTTGGGATTCTGCCTCTGAGCTGCTGCTGCTACTGTTTCCAACACTGTTTGCATCTACCTACCTTTGCACTGACTTTTTGTTATAGTTATGTGTGTACTTTTCGACTGGCCAAAATCCTCTTCTCCGGCACTGCTCACCTGATGGAGAAAAATATGTAAAGATAAGTAGATAAGAACTGATAAAATAAGTAGATAAGAACTGTGAGGAATGAATGAATGGCAAATCTAAGGCAATGGAACCCTATTATTAACATGAAACAAACCGTACCTCCTCCATTTCAAAAGAGTTTGCCTGGTTTAATTTATTTGAGATATGCTTCAGTTTCGGATGTTTCAATGGATTGAGTAGCTGCCCTGTCCCTGTGCGGAGAGCCTGCTTTGAACTGTGATCGATGCCTTGTTCCGCTAAGGATGTGACATGGTCCTCTTCCCAGCCTGTAACTGTGACGCAACACGGTGGGTGAACGCTGCCTGGCAACAGGTGATGCGTTAATGCCGGGCCTCCTCGTCTGCCATGTTTATCCAAACGGGGATCGGCCGAATCCAATCGACAGTCCTTCTCAGCGTCGGAGGTGTTCATAGACGCTCCGCCGCTCCTGCTTGGTGAAGGTTCACGGGTCTTATTGGATCGGTCCGGCCCTAAACATGTCCTCACAGGACTGGTCTTCCTCCCTGACAAGACTCGATGTGAGTGGTTTGCGTCGCCGCAGTCTGTCGGTGAACAGCAGACGAGGGTGTGGTGGTGGGAGTTCTCAACTATCGCTGGGAAGATAAAGTCGTGGCTGACCTTGGTTCCGTGGGGGGAATTGTCCCCCCATGGGAAACGCTCTGTCGCGCCACGGGTGCGATCCGGCTCGTTGGAAATGTGCTGACACTTTCTTTGAGACGCCGTTTCCCCTGATACGGGCCACATGCTGACCGAGTTCACCGACCTGCTCTTGTCAAGGTCTGATGACTCTACTCCAGTCCAATCTGACTCGACCATATCTAATAGCTCGCCGGTCCCCACTCCCTTGTGACACCCCGTGTTGCCCGTCTTTTGCTTCAGTATGTCAGTCCCAGTGGTCTGCCAGATGTGTGGATGGACTGAGAGATCCAGAGACGGCTCCAAGAAATCCAGTTTCTTCGGAGCTCTGAGCTTGGCGTTCTCCCAGACGATGTCCACCACCTCGGGCAGACCGGGGCGCTTCCTCCTGGGCGAGGCCAGCGGGGAGACAGATTCGGAGTCCCGCCGGGTGCCGCCGGTGTACAGGCACATCTTGGAGACGGTGTCCTTCAGCCTCTCCACCGGGGAGCGTGGCTCGCTGCGGACACTGCCGACAGTGCAGCGGAAGCGGTCCAGCTTCTCCACGGGGGACAGGGCGAGGTTGGGCTCCTGGGCGGCCAGCTTGGGCAGAGGCGTGCGGGACACGTGGGAGAAGAGGGAGTAGAAGGCGTTGGCCATGGCCGTGAGGACTTCCACTTGTCTGAAACGGCCTGCAGGAAAATAAAATAACGAATTTAGTCAAACCTAACGACATACATGGGGAATAGTGGATGCATCAGTATTTATTATGATGCAACCCAGTAGGAGCTCTGCAGGTAAACTATGATCACGAATCTGCCAATTCATGAGCTCCCACTGGGTTGCATTCTGACTGCTGAGAAGCGCTGGATGTCTTCCTTTCGATTTGGAAGGTCCAGGTGGCGCTCTGGAAAGATGTGTGGAACATTCTCCAATGTGTAAACAGGAATAATATGAAATAAATCGGGCCTCAATGAGCTATTGAGATTAGGAAGCAAAAAAGGGGGAATATTAGAGGGTCAAACTGTATTCCTCTTAATATAGACTTGGTTGGAGATGCAAATCCCAGTCACGCTGGGCGGCCGCATTGAGCCAGACGACAAGTAACTACTGTCCATGGGTAGGCTGGTAGACAGATCTATGCACCAGACATCTAGGGGGACACTCATACTTGTGATCTCACCCAGTCACAAGAGTGGATCTGTTTTTTAACTGCTTGTAATTGCTTTTCACCTTCAAACCTGGGGGTAAAATAGGGGGCCCTTTAATATAATTGGACTACTAATCCAGAGGTTGCCAGTTTGATCCTGCAGGAGTTGGGTGTGTTAACCCTTTCTCACAACAATGTCTTTGATAAAATAATCCATACAGTATTATAGAATCTCCGTAGTGTATCCACTTCTGTGGCTGTGTGAAATCCACAGAAAACTTCCTTCCACGTTCCTTCCTCAGCAGCGTAGTTTCACAGCACAGTTTTACAGCGGCGGTCTTACTGGCGATGGAGAGGTTCGGGTCCTCCTCTCGTATCCTCTGCAGCTGGGACTGGAGGAAGAGGCGGAAGTTGATGCCCTGGACCTGGGAGGGGAAGGTGAAGAACCTGGTGGGCACCCGGGCGGGAGGCTGCGGCACGTCGTGGCCAAAGCCCAGCTGGAAGAGCGTTTCCTCTGCGTCCTCCGAGCAAAACTGCAAGACCTCTGACACACTGTAGTCAGACACACACACACACACACACACATACACAATAAGATGGATAAGTTATGATACGGGGGAAAAGACCAGAAAATGGAAGCAGACCGTATTGGCTTTTGGTGCTCTTTATGCTTGCATGTGTTGATTTATGGCTCGATGCACTTCAGGCTAAAACAGTGGAGGTAGCCCCCCTCCATCTGGTTAAGGCCTCACCTTGAGACGCTTTTAATGGTCGAGAAGGACGGACAGCTGGAAGCCATACTGTTTCCAAGGTCCAGAGAAGGTGGCTTCTGCCGTGGAGTGCTGCAAATAGCATACAAACCAATGATGATGAACAGCTTTTAATGGGCACCGCACACACAGCAGGTAACATCATGTATAGGCTTTCGAAAATCTGTTCACATCAGTAGTGGAACTCTTAAGCTGTGCATCACTGTACCCACAGATACAACACTCCTTACAGACTTCAAAAATGTAAATGATATTGTTGTAGTCATCTCTATGCGAGAGACATAACATAAGGACAGGTTGTCCGGACACTGACCTCGTGCTGGGACTGCTGTTCGATGAGTTGCCGGGAGGTGGCAACAGTGAGAGGTTTCAGTTCAGTCCACAATAAAGATGGAAACAAAAAACATTACAAAAAGGGTAACAGTTCAATCAGATCAATGTGTAAAGTTGACGCTTTTTTTTGACAACCTACATTTTGCTAACAATTCCTCATACTCTTTTTTTTGTCTCGATGCGTTCAAACAAACCACTAGTAAAATACTTTTCGCCTTGGGGACATTTAAGATTTACTATAGGTTAACAAGCTGCTATTACCTCCCTTTCTGCAGAGTGGGACTAAGCAAGCTTACTGCATGCAGTAAATCCTGAAATTATGTTCATTTTCTAAAGATGGAATTGTCAACCTCTTGTAAATTAAAATAGAAAATTGAATGCAACTCACCCTACTAGTGATTTACTGTCTCCATGATTGATTGCAGATGCTATAACAAAGTAGAACAAATTTCAATGGGTACACCTTAGTAAGACCTCAACTACATCCATACATAGGCACCGTTTATATACTACACTATAATATATATCACTCTTGTGTTACAGGTTTTTCTGATTATCTTTATTGGATAGTTGCATCTTTATGTTATGCATGTAAACAGTGTGTAAACACTGTTTGCATGAATTTGATTTACAACGTTTTATTAAGCTCAACTTCTTAACTAATGTGACAACTTCACAAAGGACCATTTACAACATGAAAGAAAAAAGTTGTAACGGATTAGAACAGCGGAAGAATATACTTACTTCCTGTTCCTTTAACTGCTTAATGTGGTCACGCAATATCTAACACAATATCTCTCAATATCTCTCAACAAAATAACTGAATTTCCCTGAATGCAGAACCTCACCCAACATCCTGTACATGTAAAACTGGTATTATCTGCAAGAGTGTTGGCCTGCGTATAGGATGTAGACAAATGGACGTGGACCATTTTAAGTTGGGCAATTTGAGTTGCAATGAGAATAAGATACTTTTAGTGTATGGTTATCAGTTGTTCTAAATAAACATGGGGTATGGAATCAAGCACCCAAAACAACACACCACATTCACAGCATCAGCAGAGCACATCATCATTAAATATAAGCTATTTATTGTAAGATAATTACGGTGTGTGTGTGTGTAATTTTCGTGATTTTATAGCTTGTATAAAGTATATGTGCCCCTCTAAGTGTCTGCTTTGTGAACCTTGTGTATGTGTATGTTAGTATCTTATAGAGAAAGGTGAGTGTGTGTGTGTGTGTGTGTGTGTGTGTGTGTGTGTGTGTGTGTGTGTGTGTGTGTGTGTGTGTGTGTGTGTATGAAGAGGAGAATTTAAGACGTGAGCACTCACCATCAGCACCAAGACTTAGGTCATCCTCACAGCTAGTTTTCCATGTATGCTCTGAAGAAAAGTTAATTATTTATTTTAAGAGTCATACAGGCTAAAGCACTTGCAAATCTTTACAAAATGTGCATGTTATTCATTCCAGGGTTTATTTTTTAACATATTATATTGTTTAATTTACCTTTTGCACTTGTTAATATCTACATGGTTTGTTTATATATATATATATAAATGTTTACCAATAATAATACTTTAGTTAATCGCAAAGCCCGACTAGACAGCTCTGACAAATGTGTACTTTCAACATACCAGCACTCAGGCCAACAGCGTTCTCTGATCCTGTCGCCATCCTGTGAGAGATAACATAATGATATCAATCAGTAATGAAAGGTCAGTTCTGAAATGTTACACAGGCAGAATTTATATATTCTTCCAAAGATAGATATTTTTGAATACTATCGTGGGCTAAACAGGTTACACTTTCTGGAAGATACTTGATTGTGTCAGTATTTCCATTCATCTATCAAGGTGTTTTCCACTGACAGCTGGACCTAGTTACTCTGTTAGATGGTTCTTTAACCAATGGCATTGTCACACACTCACCCACATCCACTAAGCCAGCTCTCAATCTTTCCATCGCTGCATCCTGTGCAAAATCATGGGCAGGTGAGGGCTACGTGAACAATGGCCATATACAATTGACAGGTTTGGGTGTGATCTGATGAAGGCCTTTGTAGGCTGAAACGTTATCACCAATTAAACATTCTTACAATTGGTACTCGGAAGTGTGCAGCACCTTCTTATTCTTACATATACAACACATAATAAATGGTACAGCCTTCATTTTAGTTTTTCCATGATGGATGGATGAGTTTAAGACTATAAACATCTGGATAACCCTTCATGCTCCATCTTTAATCAACATGAAATGTAAAGTCATCTGCACTGAGCTTTTTGAAGAAAATAAATATTATTTATTCATTCTCAGTAAAAAAAAAAAAAGGTAAATCAAATCTACTTTATATCATGGCCTGCATGCAATGGGATGTGCAACAGTATAATATAAATGCTTGAGCTTAAATGTGTAGCCATAGCCGACCAACCATCTGAGATGATGCTATTAAAGGATCTGGCTGTGGATGAGTGGAGGGTGGAGGATGGGTCACACTGTGGTCCAGGTAGGTCCAGGACGTTCTGGGTGTGCCACGAAGCTTTGCTGCTCTGGATCCAGGTTTGATGCCTGACTTTAGAAGAGGGGCTATCCATCTGCCCTGTTCACAGACAATCTCCTGCTGTGTGCCTAATCTCTCTAGTGTTACTACTAGAGAGATTATAAGAAAAATACAAATTATCTATATATTAAAGGGGTTTTATTCACAGAAAACCTTTTGTCCTACTTAATTGTAATAATTGTAACAAGATTAATTATTCAAACTGCCCTCTTCTGATACCAGAGCTGTTATTTTATTTAAAACGTAACTTACCTTTCTTGATTGTTGCCGCTGAATGTGTCTACACATTACCACACCTATAATCTTCCTATGAGACTAGCCAACATAACCTCAACTCACTGGCTGTTTCACTTTGAAACTGCAGTTTGTCGTTTCCTGTTTCAACGACATAGATCTCACCACTAAATGCCTCTTTTCCACCGACAGTGTTCTGTCGGTGGAAAATGTTCTGAAATGTATTCTTCCGATGATATCCAGTTTAAATCACATTTGCATGTCTGGATAAATTGGTGCAACTACATTTTGGTAAAGAACTGAGAAGTCAACTTGAGTCTAATATTATAACTAATATTAAGCAAATACGTGGGAGGAACATCTTGATTCTATGCAAGTTTGTAAGTTACCAAAAAATGAATCTAAGGAATGTGCTAGGCCCTACAAAACTGGCTATTCGGTAAGCCAGGCCTGCAAATGTATGTTGTGTGAGCCTATATAATATATGTATGCGTGTATATTTAATGTTATTTATTTGTGCTGGTTTAAGGACACCTCCCACTGAGAGGAATCCTGTTTGCATCTAGATGTGTAGATGGGCTGAGACAGACAGCCCACTGCATAAGAAATCCTCCCACCCGTGAACGATTTTCTCCTCCCAGCGCGGTTAAAGCCATATGGTTACAGTCAGTTGCTTCATCTCCACCCTGATTCCTCCCCCTCGCCCTCTTCCAACCCACTAAAAGCTTCAAGGGAGTGACCAGGAGGGCAACGCTTGGACTGTACTTTGCTTTTCTTCCCGCCCCTGAATTTCCAATGATGTGTGATGTATGCAGCATCGTCTAATGTTTCCTGTCCGTGGATTTGGGTCACAAGTAGAGCGAAAGCAGAATGATTATGAATGCTGTATTACTAACATGTTGAAATTAATTATGGCGCCATGGAATTGGAAAACAGGTATTCTTGTCAACGTCAATCAGAAATGAGGCACAACCTACCATTGAATACGCCCAACCCAATTCTCCGCCCGTGTTTGAATTCCATTGGTCGACACAAGGCGTTCACGACAATAACAATTCTCATTGGATTGAACCAACAGTCAATCTTGAAGGCCGCTCAAACGTGTGCGCTTCTTTTGACGCATTTACACAATTTGAAAATACGCAACATTATATCTGCGGGCAGAAATAAGCTGTTCAAAGTGTATTTGTGTTGCTTATTCGGATTGATCTCAGTCAATGCATTGATTAGTGTTACATCCGAATTAATGAGCTGCAGAACGAATTAAAGTAGTAGGTTATATTTGCGCCCAACTATAAAAATAATAACTAATGTAGGTGATCTGCTACAAACTCATGCTATTTACTAAAACCATGTCGGTGGCTAAACTGCCTAAACGTGGATGGACAAATAAGATATGGAAATTATCAATTGGTTATTATTATTACTACATCGTTGTGGTTGTTGTTGTTTTTGTTGCGTCGTAAAGACGGGCCACAGTACTCTCAAATCCAGCGCTCCCCTGTTTCTTCTTCACCGGGAAGCCTATCAAGTTTGTGTGAAGTTGTGAAAAGTTGTCAACCTAAAAAGGAGCTGGAGAAACTCCTCCCGTCTTGAAAATATGAACAGTAAGTTAACTTTTTAAACAGTAGTCTGTATCAGTGAGAGGAGCTATAAGTAAACTATTAGGATTGAAGCAGTCGTATATCGTTAAACTCCTCCCGGGGGGGCGTTCAATATGAAATTGTAAGTTTTGAAGCCACCATTTAAACTAGTTTACAAGTAGTCACCCACTTACTTTTCGCCAGTTGGCTAACAATTTCACTAGCCAACTAGCTAGTAGCTAACTTGAGATGTAGCAACTTTTGATGCTTAATGGGTTTTATTTTCAATCTGACACACCTGGCTTATGTTAGCAGTAGCTGCTGCGATAGCTCCATTTAAACAGTTTTGGTAAATGTATCTCCATATGAGATGAGCTAACCAGCTATCTGCGTATCAGACCAGGTCTGCCCTCGTACACTTTTCTGACTTATCCCTGCCGTCCAGGAGCTACTGGCACTCGACCACCACGGTGTCTTTTTTGAACGAGTGTACAATTCAAACATAGCCTAACTAACGTGGATTTACACGTATTTCGTATGCAAGAGCAATCCTCTCATCAACTCTTCTTCCGTAGACCCACAGCCAGATGAAATGGCCGCTATGGAGAGCGGGGGAGACTTCAACCAAAAGAGAAACACAACTCTACAAGTATGTACACGGTCCACCTAAGTTGTTGTTGTAAGCGGAGCATTCGATGTTTATCGTCGGTCTCAATGATTCCCTTTCGGCTTCTTTGACTGCCGGTTTAGGATCGATTTAGTTAGACTGATTAGTCGGTGTGTTGTAATAAGCATGGTTATACGTTAATCGGTTTGGTTTTATGGAAACGTTACAATTTGAGTGTGTGTTGTTGATTTCGAGGAGCACATGTCACCGGGGTGGGGAAAAGGCAGGTAAATTCGCCCACACTGGGTGTTCCCGTCAGGCCCCGCTCTTCATGTGCGTTTTGCTCAGCCCATTTGGCTGTCCTTGGAGGGGGTGGCCTGAGAGTAGTGAGTCAGTTTATAGGGCAAAATAAAGTGTGGGAGGGAGATGGGTGGGATGGGGGAGGGGATGTAGAGTCCCGCCGCTGCTCTCGAAAAAATGTGGTCCCACCCATTCTCCCCCTCTGCTGCCACACACACACACACACACACACACACACACACACACACACACACACACACACACACACACTGTCCCCACACCCTGTGTGTAGCTGGCTGCTTAATGAGAATTGCTGGACATTGTTGAAGGATAATGTGCAAAGTGTTATATCAGCTATCATATATATATAAAAATGTAATCTTTGAAATTGTTTGTTAATCAGGCATTCCTTGCATATCTTTAGAATTAGGGATTGCATAAGGAAAAGGCTGTGCTCCATTTCAGTGACTTTATTTTAGTTTTTTAGGTTTAGTTTTATTATAGTATAATTTATTAGTCAATGGCAATTCACCTTACAAAAATATTTTCAATGGATCCCATAACAATTTCAGGAACAGCTGACAAGATTTAGCCTGGTCATAAGCAATTTCTATTTAGTTATTTTATTTTATTGTATTTTATTGTAAATCGTCCAAAATAATTGGCAGCAATACATTTTTAAATATTTTCTCATGTTTTCTTTCCAAGGACTCCCAGCAGCCGTCTTCTCTTGCTCTGTTGGCTGCCACCTGCAGTAGGATGGACACCCCTGGGGAGGGAGACTCTCCCTCAGACCAACAGTCAAACCAGCAGCTGGACTTGAGCCACGGGGTCATGACGTCCAACGGCTGGCAGGTCATCCCCGTCAGCCTCCAGGCATCCTCCAGCGGCTCCACCGTTTCCACCGACTCCTTGGCAAACTCACTAAAGAACCGGCAGGTGATCTCGACGTCCACGGTGGGGGTCCAGGGACAGCAGCAGTATGTGGTGGCCCAGGCGCCGACGATGCAGGGCCAGCAGGTGCTCACCACTCTGTCCAGCGTCATGCCCAACATCCAGTACCAGGTCATCCCGCAGTTCCAGACTGTGGACGGCCAGCAGTTGCAGTTTGCCCAGGCCCAGCAGGATCCCAATTTGGGCGGCGGGCAGCAGTTCCAGCTGGTGTCGACTGCTAATGGCCAGCAGATCATAACGACCACCAACAGAGCTGGCGGAGGAGGAAACATCCTCACCATGCCCGGTCTCCTACAGGGCGCCATCCCCATCCAGAACCTAGGCTTAGGTGGGGGCCTATTGCAAAACCAGCCTCAGTTCCAGTTGGCTAACATGCCCATGTCCCTCAATGGAAATATCACCCTGCTGCCCGTCAGCACCGGGGCAGGTGGCACGGGGGGAGACGGCGGCGGGGATGCAGGCATTAATCAGCTGCTGCAGCAACACCAACCCGTGTCCACCAACAGCGGCACAGGCTACCTCTCGGCCACGACCACCACGACCACGCAGACCGCCAATTCCTATGGCATGGCCCAGGTACAGAACAGCAACGGAGTAGTGTCGTCGTTTCAGCACAATGCGGCGTCGATGGGTGTCCAGCCGGACAACAGAGACGGACAGCAACAGCCTCAGCAGATCCTCATCCAGCCCCAGCAGCTCATCCAGGGCGGGAATTCGCTCCAGACCATCCAGGCCAGCACCGTCGGGGGACAGGTGTTCGCCACTCAGGATGGTCTTCAGAATGTGCAGATCATGCCCAACACGGGCCCCATCTTCCTGCGCACCGTGGGCCCCAACGGCCAGGTGAGCTGGCAGACCATCCAGCTGCAGAGCTCGATGGGGGGGCAGATCACGCTGGCCCCGGTGCAGCCCCTGCCTCAGCTGGGCCAGGCCCAGGGAGCCACGGTCAACACAGTGCAGATCCCCGGCCTGCAGACCATCAACCTCAACACGCTTGGCAGCTCGGGGCTGCAGATGCACCAGCTGCAGGGACTTCCCATCACCATCACCAACCCATCAGGTCAGTGTGTCCACTGGGCCAGGTCTTGAGCCATGGCTAGTTTTCCTAGATAGCCAATTCAGCAAAACAAACTAACATTATATTGTACTGCTTCAGTCCATCTTGGCCCATAATGCTAAATTGCCACACACACAGTCATGCCACACAGTGGCATGACTGGTTTAACCAGTTAGGCCTTTTGTGTTGGCATCCACATTTGACTGTTGTATCTGAACGTGACAGTTGGAACATGAGAGCAGGTTATAGAGTGGTATTATTTTAAATTACAGTAAGTTTTAGCTACAGCTATCCCTGTGCTGTAAGGGGTGTAACTGGTTCACGCCCATCGTACAGTAGTTCTTATCAGGTCCAATGCCCTCTCCAGTCATTGGTTCATAAATCTGGCCCTACCCGTATGCCCGCTGCCTGCCAACTTCTTATTCCAGTTAATTTCTAATTAACCATATATGCCTCATCTGATTGAACATTAATAGTATTGAGCTGTAATCATGACTTCTAGTAGTTCTACACATCCATTTTTGCTTTCATCCTCATCATGAAATCATGTGGCTAACATTGGCCACAAAGTATTTTATTTGTACCATGTGCAAATGTCCAATGCAACTATTGCAAATGCATACAATTAATTTAAAAAGATGAAATAATATGGTTCTGAAGACCCGTTTTGTCCCCATTGAATAGTTATGGTTATCTCTTCATTGCTGTCTCCATGGATACAGGCGATAATGCGCAGACGGGGGGAGAGAGTCTGGATGACAGCACCGCCATGGACGAGGAAGATGTCAGCCCACCTCCTCAAGGAAGACGCAACCGCAGGGAGGCGTGCACCTGTCCTTTCTGCAAAGATGGAGAGGGCCGGTACGTGACATGACTTACTTGTACAACTTCATTTGATACCAGCACTGGCCTCTTTTATGCAAGATGATACAATAGGGATCCGTGTTGGACTGTTCGGTCTAACCCGGGAGCTATGCTGAGCGTGAAAGGGTTGCGTTGCATGGCGTTCCCTTACGACCTGCTCCACCGGAGCGTTGCAGCGTCACGTCAGGAGCATATAGGCCAATATAGAATAACCAACTATGAGTGCTCAGCTACAGTATATAGGGTTTTTCATTGTTGTGTTGAACAATCGCAAGTGGATTGTGCATACAGTACATGTTTAGTCATTTAAACTTCCAACCAAACTCCCCTGAAGCTCCAATGTCGGCACCAATTGTCCTCCAAATTTTTTCTTTCTTTAAACAGTCCTTGTACCTTGTAATGTATTGGGTCGTACAACTCGCTGTATTTCTCTACCTCGACTATCAACCGCACCTCGTCCATGATCACAAATTGAAACTAACGAGAAGATGCAAAGTAAACAAGAGGTTCATAGTCTGTGGAGGGACAAAGGGTAGTAGTTGTATGGGGGGGCCTATATAACTACTTATTTCATTGTATATGGTATGGGGTCGGCACATGATCCCTACGGTGGGATCTTGATGCGGTGAAGGCGGACTAGAATGCAATTGTATGCAGGTTGCAGGAGTGCAAAATATGACTTAAGGGTAAAGATACTTAAAGATACAAATCGTAACAAATTTTAAAAGGGCATTTTTCCCCCTGCAATATGCAACTACAACTGGTAATCTATACATTATTTAATTTATAGACATACAAACATGTGTACTTCCTTTGAAAACTGTTTATTCATAGACTGACGCGTCAACGTGTGTGGAAATAGATTACCTCAAGCCTATTTTAGCATTTTGCAGCTCTCATTGATGGAGCAGGGGTCTTTCCGCAAGGCTACATGACACTTGTGGGCCCAGTCTAGCAGGGGGGTAAACTGAAATATTCGTATTCCAATTGCTTCCAATATTAGTCGGCCTTATCAACAACGTTGCATCATTAATCATCATCTTTTTTTTTTCTTCTTTTACTTGTAAAGCACTTCAACAACAAAGCTTCAGCCCTGTGTAGTTACTTAATGGATAAAGCTGCGTCCAACTCAAAGTTTTGATTGAGTTTGTTTGAAATTATGAGTACTTTCAATTATCCACAAACTGGATGTTGCTTTGCACATTGGCAATATAATGGAGTACAATTCAGAGAACCACAAGACAAGTTCCTGATATACCTGGCTCTTGGTCAGCTCTTGCATTAAAGTACTACTGGTTGGCTAGTCGTTCCTCCTCCCAATGAAGCCCTTTCTTGTCCTCTCCACAGCAACGACCCCAGCAAGAAGAAACAGCACATCTGCCACATCCAGGGCTGCAACAAGATTTACGGCAAGACGTCCCACCTCAGAGCCCACCTCCGCTGGCACACGGGGGAGCGGCCGTTCATCTGCAGCTGGTCCTTCTGTGGCAAGCGCTTCACGCGCTCCGACGAGCTCCAGCGCCACAAGAGGACGCACACAGGTCAGGTTTTACAGAGCGATGGCATTGTAGGGGAACCCTTTTTAGTGCTGGCTTGTCTTTATTTGTCTTGGGTCAAAAGGCAGCAATGGTGTTTCTAGTTTCAACGCATTGGACTATTGCGTCGCTAACGTGTGCGTTTGTTTTGCCATGCAGGTGAGAAGAAGTTCCTCTGCACCGAGTGTCCGAAGCGCTTCATGCGCAGCGATCACCTCTCCAAGCACATCAAGACCCACATCAACAAGAAAGCGGCGTCGGCGGCCACAGGCACCACGGTCTCGGTGGACGGCGGTTCGCCGGCGGCCGGCTCGGAGGCCGGCGCCGACGCGGTGTCGGGCAACGAGCAGCACACCCTCGTCACCATGGAAACCCTGTCGGCCGAGAGCATAGCGCGTTTAGCCAGCAGCGGCGTCAGCGTGCTGCAGGTGGACCTTCACCAGATGAACGGCACCAGCTACTGAGAGGAGCGGGACGGAGGAGACGTTGGTTGGGGCTCCAGAGTAGGTCTGACTTGAGGCTCGCATCGGAGGGGCCTCAGGGCGGAAGAGGACGGGGTTGTGAATGCACACCGCAAAATGGACCCCGTTTCTCTTGGCGCTAAGAGTGGACGTTCACTATTTTAAGTATCTATGGCATTTATCAGGTCTGGGTGAGTAGAGTGGAGGGGTTAGTAAATGTTGAGGCTTTAATGACATTGTTCTTTTAAAGTCAAACTATCGTTGTCATAAAGGGAAATGGCACTACAATGCCCACGAAACAGCCAAATTCACTTTAGAGATTGCAATAAAACATATTTGATGTATTCAGAAGGTATCATGCGACCAGCCTTTACAGCCTTGTTAGCGAAAAGGTAACACTATGGTTCTATGTCAGGCTTAACATGTTTAGACTTTGAGGCCTTTTCAGTGACCCATTGATCTCAGGTGTTTTCTAGTTGGTGACTGACCCACAGCTTGTGTAAAATAATCTACCTAGGGAATGACTTGTTGGAGCCATAATTTAAGCAATATTTGGTTGTCAGGGTTTGCCAATTGCCTAGAGTCATGCTTAAAATTACAACCTGTACAACACATTGGATGATGATGATGATCAATGACTTGAGGATTTGTGAGAATTTAAGAATACTGAAATCCTTGTGAGACCCTGTGGTACACTTAAAGCCATCATTCTTTGATATGCCCATAGCAATTGAAACCATTTTTTGTGTATTGTATTTTCAAATAATATAAAGGCATGATCCTCTCCAGAACAGAGAGGATCATATTTAGTTGCAAGAGATTCTTAATGAGCCTACCATACAATCTTATGTTACTGTTGCATTACAATTCTAGATTTTGTTTTGGAACTCCTAGGCCTTCTATTTTACGACAATGTTCTTTATTCTATAAAGTTAATATCTTCCAAGGACATTGTTTGTCCTGAAGCGTCGTTATCACCATGGTTCTTGACTAGGCTGAAGATATGACAAGTCATAGCCCCCCCCTCCTCCCTCCCCAGAAAAGTTCATTTTTTAGTTGAATCTCAATTGGAGGATTTTCTGTGTCCATGTCGTCGAGATGGTGTAACTGTAAGCTCAAACCAAAGGTTCATCTTATTTGTCCACAAGAGGAATGAATTATGTTGTCCTTGGTTTGAAACAATGTTGGCTCTTATAAATGCAGACTTGGAACTGGAAAGCTCAGCATTAGGCGGATGCACATTTTCTTTTGTCAAATTTAATTCAGGGGTCTAGGGAGACTTTACTCACAATGTTTAAATGAATTGTCTATGTTAATGAGTACTTTGTTAAATGTAATTATAATTTGTAACCTCAAACTCTTTGTACTAAGTTGATGGAAAAGTGCCCTTATGCATCATGTTTTGTTTTAATGGGGGAGGTTTTTTATATTGTGTATACTTCTACAAATGCCAACAGCTGGATTAAAATTATGACTAAAGTCACATTGTCACCTGTCAAATTCACCACATTTAAAAAGACCAAGAAGTTTCATTAAAGCAAGTTTATTACAAATTAAACAATCACATTCAATTAAAACGAGAACATTATAAAAATCTAAAGGCTAGTTATCCTTTTGTAATTAAAACCAAATTACAAATCATCATCGTCATCTTCCTCTCCACTCTTCAGTTTGTCATGGAGGCTAGGTAGGAGGAAAAGTTTAATAAAAAAGTTTGAGACAATTGTTTTATTCCCTGCACTAGCTTAACGTTAAGCATGTTCATCATGATCCCTTCCTAACCCCAAGCCCCTGAAGTTTATCAAAGACTTCAACTCTGGACACTTAACATCATCAAGAAGACAGTCCTATGTGGAATCTGAATAAAATAGTATTGAACTTAGGTCAAATTACAATAAAAGTAAGGTCATGTAGAACTACCAACAGGTTTTGTGTCAATGAACTGTAAGACAAACGCACTCACCTGCTGAGGTAGGAGTGGACATCGGAGAAGCCTCGGTACTGAGCCAGGGGGAAGAGGATGCCGGTGGGACAGCGGCCCTCCCTCTGCCGGCAGAAGCTGCAGTTGCAGATGCCCCGGCACGGTGGACAGTGCCACTCCTACAGGATACACAGACATAAGGACATCGCTGAGTGAAAAATGAAAAATCTTCCACTCACAACTTGACTGTTCATTGCTTTAGTCTACATTGTGGCTGCATCCCAAAATAATGTACAGCACGCATACAACTAAAATCACATCCATTATCGTAAAAAGAAAAGTGTAGAAACAGGTGCAATCAGAATGTGTGCATTTCACCGGATCAAGCAGAGCCGTTTTGACTTCTTCTCCATATCGGTTTTTCAGACACGGCCCACAGAACTGCCCGTGAATCCCGCGACACGCCTCATTGCGGCAACATGTCTTGGTGTCAATGGTCTTCTGGCGACACTGGTGACAGGTAGTGCCCTGGAAACAACACCTTTATAGTCAGTTATCCTCTAACAGTTGTGTTAGTTAACAGTATGTCAAAACCGGGTCTCGAACGCTGGAAATGAACCGAATTACATTTATCGGAGCAAAAAGTGCTTTATGATCAAAATAATGATCAAAATATGACAAAATAAGCTGGGCAGCTTACAGATAGGAACTGAAAGACTTAGAATTTCCTTTAATGCATTATATAGTTGAATCCCAGAGGTATGGGTAAGCATTTATCAGGTATAGGGTATATGATCTCAAAGTCAACATCAAATTCTACTTCACAACTAGAGCTATAAACAAGTGACAATACATGAGACTAGGTTTCTTAATCCTCATCTCATGAAGTGACCCTTGTTTAGATCTAGTTGTCGAGTTGTTCATGTCATGAAATTAGTTGAACGTGTTTACATTGACTCTGTTGTAGACCTTCTCCGTCAGCTGGTCCGCCACCAGCTGGAGTTCCTCCTCCGTGATGTCCTCCACCGGTCGCACCACGTGGGGCCTGGTCTGGCTGGGCCGCGGCATGCTGCGGCGCGGCGCGTGGCGTACCTACAGACAGGCACAACAAACAGAATTGTTTAGGAAGGAGGTGAATAATGCAATGGCAGAATAAAATGCATTATACAACATATTTTGTGGAGGTGAAAAACAGTAGTGGCTGCACTACTGATCCTGCAGAGCAGTGAATAATAAATCTAATATATTTGGATTGTTTTCTGAATTATTATTAGTTTTGTCAACAGGAACACTTCGAGAGTCAAGTGTTTCCTGTCAAGACTTTTGTTTCAAGATTAAATTTACTATATAAAAATGATAAATAAGGAAACAAATAAAAAAAGGTAACGTCAAGATAAGTGTCGCTGACTTCCAGCAGCTCGTCCTCCAGACTGAGCTCCAGCTTTGGGTCTCGGGGGCCAGAGGGGTCCTCACAGCCCCCCATGGAGCGGGTCTGCCTCCGGGTGGCTCGCTCTGGGTTCCTCCTCGACTCCTTGACGGCGGTGCCGGACCGAGGTGGCTTCTGTAAGAACAAAGTAACAAGATCAGCATCAACTCAGTCTACCGAGCGAGGAACAGAGTCACACTTGTGGGGGAAACTACAAGGTCATACGTGAGAGGGCGGGAGGGGTTCCGGGGGAGTATCATACTGCTGAAAGTGTTGTTGGGGCAGAATATACGTGTTCACTTTATCATAAATCGGGGGGTGTTTTCAGTCTGTGTTGGTTCTTAATGTGTTTGTACGCACTGCTCCACTCCCTTTGACTTTTTTGGCGTTTGTGTGCGTTTCCAGAATCCCTGCGCCGCCGGGCATCTTCTGCAGATCTGCCATCAGCTGAGCCAACTGTAAAAGAAGAAAACAGGGCAAGCTCAGGATAGAAAACAATTGAGAGTAACCATGAACACAAAACACACGGATGTCTTCTGTTCTGAAAGTCTTTTCATCTGTCTGTTTTCCTAAAATGCATTGTGTGTGTGTGTGTGTGTGTGTGTGTGTGTGTGTGTGTGTGTGTGTGTGTGTGTGTGTGTGTGTGTGTGTGTGTGTGTGTGTGTGTGTGTGGGGGGGGGGGGGGGGGGAGGGGGGGGGTCTATATGGATGCATTCACCATCGCTTTGTTTTCCTTGATGGTCTGGGCCCTCTTGGATAGGAAGGTTTCCTTTGCGTCATCCTCTGAACCTGAGCCACATTTAACAGGTAAAGGGGCCATGGCCTTCTCTTCCTCCTCAATCTTCACACGTCTCTTCTTCCTTGGATTAGACATTTTCTTCTTAACAACTAGTTCTTTTTTAACCTCTGTCTCTTCATCCGTGTTCACCTCGCCATCCTCTTCATTGGAGCGAGGTGTGTGGGAACGCAGGCGGAGGGACACTCTCACAGTGAATGGCTGAGCACCACCAAACCGTTTAGCAGTAATCTTGTTCTTGTTGAGGCGTTGATGAGGAATGGCCTCCAGCGCATCTCCAAAGCCTGCATTCTGGTGGCCACAGACATCGGTTTAACAAAACATTAGAGGTAGGTAGGTTAAACAAAACGTTTTTTATGCAACTCACGTTAACCTAAGGCCATTGGTTCTTTCCTAAAAGTGTTTTGTAGGAAATTAAGTGTTGGAATGGATTAAACTGAATAGAATATGAAGACGTATGTTAAAGATATCGAAGTAAGCTTCACCCACGTGGACTTACCTGTTTGTACAGGTCTCCTGTTTCATTTTCAGAAAAACCATTAAATGTTTGATCATCTTCAGACTCTGCAAATATATCTGAGAGCTCTTTTGGGAGGGACTGCATGATCGAAAGACCTTCCTGAAATTAGTGAAATACGTCATATGAGCAGCCCATTGAAATCCACTTTTATTTCTTTCATTTGATTGCATTTGGTCCAGCTCCGGTAGATTTGGCAAACATTACCGTTTTGGCCATCGTGATTTTCAATTCCGTCTTACATCCGCAGGATTGCCGAAGTCCTGGATTTAAAAAATGCCCGCCTTTCTACAGGTAGTCGTTACAATTAGCAAAAATGAAAATTGGGTGTGCATGTTTTGTTTACTGACTACGCACAGGCGGACGTGACTTTCATTGTTAATAAACAACCCCACCCGCGTGGTTCATCCCTGCGTAGGCAAGCTAGGGCACTAAAACAAGTGTAGACTTTACTGATCTTTTCATAATTTTTCATAATTGGTCATCATTTTCATGTTTTATTGTAGGTTTTGAGGAATTAAATAAACAAAATAAAATGTGTGTGTGTGTGTGTGTGTGTGTGTGTGTGTGTGTGTGTGTGTGTGGGGGGGGGGGGGGGGGGGGGGGGGGGGGGTTCAAGCCTGTAGGCCTATGTGTGTTTTGGTTTTGGACTTGGACAGTCTATTCCAACTGCATGATCATTAGTTGCCAGGTATGTGGATACCAGATAGAGCCATGTGCAGCTGTGTGATAGTGGGAGTAACGGTGGGAATCCAAAGGAACTCCCTTCTCGTTCCCATGACTGATAAATGAATGTGCCTGTTCGGACGGCTTGGTTTATAGGTGACCATGAGCCAGCCACAGTGGCTGCTTATTGCAGTTGTGGGTAAGTGCAATGGCTTTATTATTATGTATTGTCTATTTGTTAGGTGTGATTTGATTGGATGCTTTATCTGTATTGTACTGTGTTGTTGTGAAGTATATTCATTTAGAGTAAAATATGAGTTAGAATTTTTACATGTTCTGTTTCTTTTTACATTGTGTTGTTATTTCTAACTCTACGATATGTGTCTGTCTTTCTACTTTAGAATGCCTATTCCTGTGTATATCTGGGCAGTTGGTCACTCAGCAGAGGCGATGTGCTTTCCAAGTGAACAAAACATCACAAAATATCAAATATAACATTGAATATATGCGTGCTGGCAATGTGACTGATTCAGTGCAACTCTGCTCAAACACCCAATGTTGTGTTGGTTATTTTCGGCTCGTCGACAACCAAACAGAGGTGGACCTGCAAGGTGAGTTACCGTCAAAACAAAAAACTCATAGCAAAACTTAAGTCCCTCAATAACCTTGATAGCCTGCAATCATTTCATGTTAAACAACTAAACATTAATATATAGTTGAAAGAAAAATGATGTTAGTGTCTATCAATTGGGTCACCCTTTGGATATTGGACCATATCATCAACGTTAATATGATATTGCTTTAAAAAAAAATGAACCAGTCCAGTGTGGGTTCATTGCAGCTTGTAATGTGGCTGAAATTTGCCACGAATCCATCTGTGAGCAACACTCCGACAAGCAGCTCATCAAGTGTGTGTGCAATGAGGACATGTGTAACAAAAACATCACTTGGAGGTAGGCTGGCCAATAACTCAATATTATCATTTATTGTATTTGAATGGTATTGTATCATCATTTAATCAAGATATTGACTTATTATGATACCTGTTTCATAGTCTAAATTCATGATAGCAAGACATGCCCTTAAATTGGTTTGGAGAACTAGTTTCAGACTGATACCATACTTAAAATGTCCATATACATCAATGTAATGTCAGTCAGTTAGACTGTTAAGAATGTTATTTTGAAAGTATAAGTATATCATGATATTTATCAATATAGTGTCAAATTCACCATGATCATTGTGATACATTTGTCAATATCACCCAGCCCTACGTTGAGGCCACAGCCAAACCAGCTGCAACCCACCTCTCAAATTGTAGGTAGGAACAAAGCATTTATCAAGTCACTTGTAACCCACCCCTTCTACTGTAGGTAGGAACTAAGCATTTATCAAGTCACTTGTAACCCACCCCTTCTACTGTAGGTAGGAACCAAGCATTTATCAAGTCACTTGTAAACCAGCCCTTCTACTGTAGGTAGGAACTAAGCATTTATCAAGTCACTTGTAACCCACCCCTTCTACTGTAGGTAGGAACTAAGCATTTATCAAGTCACATGCAACCCACTTCTACTACTGTAGGTAGGGACTTAGAATTTATCAAGTCGCATGCAACCCACTTCTTCTACTGTAGGTAGGAACTAAGCAACGTTATCTAATGTATAAAGTAACAAGTTATGACTTGAGGTATGGGTCTCACAAAATATTATTCATTGTTTATCCTTTGAGTCCCTCTGGAATCTTCCTTACACTCTTTTCCATGGCACTTCCTAAACCACGGTCTTAGCCCTTATCCACTAAAGATGTCTCCCAACAAAAGAACAGAATGGTAAAAAATAACTGAGGCCATTGGTATAAAAAGAACAGCATAAATCCATAAAATAAAACATGGCCATCGACAGCATTGAGGAAAATATGTTGTCAACTATATATTTTTTTCTGCAGATAAAATGAGCATACCCATCATTTTAATTGTTGGAACTGTCCTGTTCGTGTTCATCATGCTCATTGCTGTTAAGTGGAGACACCTATTCAAGGAGCATGGTGAGGTCATGTTTATTACATCTTTGCACTCAAATCGATTTTTTTACACGGAGCGATTTCAAAGGATTCAAATTTGTTATCATATCATTGTCCATAATAACAATATCTTATACAAGGCCATCAGTATGATATGGTAGGGCTTTGATGTGTCATACAGAGAACAAAGATCTTAATACTTTTAACTGCGATTACACTAAAATTTTGTAAAGAGAAAAACATATTCAATCCATGGACAGATCCTCTCCATTCTCAATTGCATTTGCATTTCAACAGATTGAGTTATATTAAAAAATGTAGTTATTTAATAGACCAACATCGATTTCTCTGATAAATACAACAGGGGGAAAAGGTTCACAAGAATTTGTGGGAATTCATTCATTTGAATAAACATTTGCAGTGCTCTTTTAAATTCAAAGACAGTTGCTGTTTGACCTTGGTAGTAGCTGTTTTCTGCTTATGGGGCTGGCCTTGACTTTATTTGTGTTCTCAATACTCCCTCTTTTCTATCCTCCCGTCTTTGTTCCTGTCAAACACGTATCCAGGTTTCTTCTTTAATCACACATCCACAACTAAAACAATACACAACGCTGGAAGAATCCATTCATGCCATAGCTAGGCCAATAAGCATAGATGCAGTGGCCAGCCATTCAATTGTGACCACTTTTTTATCTTCTATCTTTTATCTGATCTGTTTTATGCTGTTTTATCTTCCCCATTTATCTCAGATGTCTGTGGCGATGCTGTCTTACCATTGTGTTCCTGCCAAACAGCTACACAGCGTCCCATTAACAGTGCTGACGTGGAAATACAACAAGTACAATTATTAACTATAACACTCACAGTGCAAGGCAAAAACGTGGATAATTATAACCCATTATATCAATCAGAAACATCAAACAATGATGACATTTGAGTTTGCTTTTTGACGTTGAAGTTGTTGTGCCTGTTTCCCTGTAAGGCTATTGGCCGCGGTCACTTTGCAACAGTATGGCAGGGGAAATACCAGGGCGCTGTGGTGGCAGTCAAAGTGTTTCCTTCAGGCTGCAAGCATGGGTTCACCTCAGAGAGAGACATTTATGAACTGCCCCTGATGGAGCACTCAGGGATCGCCCGCTTCCTGGGAGCCGGGAAGAGCCGAGACGGGGGCAAGTGGCTCATAGTTCTGGAACTAGCCTCATGTGTGAGTGGCCAGCATTTTACAAAGGAAACCTAATTGTTAAATAATGTTTTATTTTGAAATATATGCAGAATACAGAGATGAACATCAGAGAGCTGATATACACTTTAAGTGTATACATGCATGGAATTCAATATAGTAGCATAGTTGTCTTTCCACAGTAAAGACTATATCAGCTCAAAGGGTAGGGTGGTATTGTAAGATATAAGAAAAATATGTTCTAAAAAATAAAAATGATCCCATATTGTCCAGCCCTTCAGCCCATGATTGTTTATTATTTTTATATCTCTTTAAAAATGTATTAAAAACAAACTCACCATTGTATTTTAGGGTTCCCTCCAACAGTTATTGTGTGATAAGACTGGCAGCTGGATGGCATCCATGAAGTTGTCTCAGTCTCTATCACAGGGGCTGGCCTACCTGCACTCTGACCTTCACAGACATGGTGCGTACCAACCATGATGTCATGCACTGCCTGACTTTCATCATATGGGATGTGTGCATGTTTGAGTGTTCTCTTACATATGTGAATGTTGAAGCTGTCAATGCACACTGTGTGTGTGTGTGTGTGTGTGTGTGTGTGTGTGTGTGTGTGTGTGTGTGTGTGTGTGTGTGTGTGTGTGTGTGTGTGTGTGTGTGTGTGTGTGTGTGTGTGTGTGTGCCTCTCTACTCACACTGTCCAAAAGGTATGCACAAACCTGTAGTGGCCCACAGAGACCTCAGCAGTGCCAACGTGCTTGTGAGAGCAGATGGGACGTGTGCCCTGAGCGACTTTGGATGCTCCACCATCCTGCGTTCCTGTTCGGGACGTCCCGGCTGGGAGTGTCTTAAGAGCATGAAGGTGAACACTCGATGAGTATTACTTTACTCATCCAGAAGAAAATTGTTTGTCCCAATTGCTGTGCTGAGGATGGGTTAGGAATCTTGCTCAAGGATGCCTAGGAAGGTAGAACTGTGGACATTGGGGTTTGAAACCCAGAACCTTTCGATTGTGGTGTGGAAACGAGGCAATACACGTCAAGTAAATATGACGTCCTTGGCAGGAACCCGGGCAGGTTGGCTCCCTGCGCTACATGTCCCCTGAGCTCCTGGAGGGCTCCGTGGATCACGGCCGGTGTCTGGTGCATGCCGACATCTACTCCCTGGGACTGCTGCTGTGGGAGATCTGGATGAGCTGCTCGGCCCTCTTTGAAGGTAATGGAGACCCAGGATCTGATCAGGTTATCGGGCGAGGTCGTCATTCCGTGGTGTGTGTATACATACCTGGGAGAATGGCTGTGATGAGTAGGAGTTAGTTCTTCTGGGTTAGATCAATGCCGTGCTATAGGGGCACTCAAGTGTGGCTCCTTTAATGATTTCAGGGGACACATTCTCTCGCAAGAAAAATCTTGGCAACATGGTCACACGATTTGATTAGCCACATGACAATGTTTAACTTATCATTTTTGTTAATTTATTTAGGTCTTTCTATAGGGAGAGTTGTACTTTTATTTTACTGTTAAAATGTCTCCCTCTGCAGATGGCATGGTGCATAAGCACAGCCTGCCGTATGAAACAGAGCTGGGATCCAGCGTGACTCTGGACAGACTCCTGTTATATGTGTCTCAGATGAACAAGAGGCCTTCCATACCCGAACAATGGGAACGGGAAAGTCAGGTAGGTGATACCATTCACGTGTCGGTGACCTCCGTTGTAGTTAAGGGGATTAGAAATGTAATATATACGTGTGCTGTCCATGTAGAACATGTTTTTATTTAGTGCATGTCCGTTGCAGGGAGCGTTACTCCAGGAACTGATGACTGACTGCTGGGACTATGACCCGGATGCTAGGATAACAGCGCAGTGTGTTGTCGGCAGATTACACGCCCTTCAAACTATTCGCTCTGTGTGATTTGTAATGGGATATTCCTTTTATATTTTTTCTTTGGATTTTTTTTATTATTATTATCCTAAAACAAGTTTGGACGTGTTACAAATCATTTCACACTTTCACACTTTTTTTGTTAAGTCAACATTTATCATCATTTCATAATTTACTTCACTTCTTTTCGGTCTTCTCCATTTGATGGAATATACTTATTTTTATCTTATTGCTAGGCTACTCTTTTTCATCTCACATGTTTTATACAAGTATATATTTTGTTGCTATAGTTACCATGTCACTGCACTGATTGTATCATTAAATTATCTGAAGATTATGAAGGCTACTAATTATTTTGTATGTGAGCAGTGAGCACCCTCCCATGCTGCACGTCAAACAATAAATGTTCCGTACATCACCCAGGTGTGTTCGTCACGTTGTAAAACATTCCTACCTCACCCCCTATTATTGGGGGTCAAGCAGCGAAGCTGCGAGACAACCATTGTTTTCGTATTGTTTCCTATTATTATTATTATTATTATTATCCTGCCATTGGAGTCTATGGCAGCCCATAGAACCCCATGGTAAAAAGTTGTGAAATTTGGCACACTGATTCAGGACAGTCCCATAAGCCCTCACAGCAAATTTGAGGTTGCTAGCCCATAAGCTCTAGCGCCACCAACAGGTCAAACATTATTTTCATTCAATGGGAGTCTATGGCAGCCCATAGAACCCAATGGCAAAAGGTTGTGAAATTTGGCACACTGATTCAGGACAGTCCCCTAAGCCCTCACAGCAAATTTGAGGTCGCTAACCCATGAGCTCTAGCGCCACCAACAGGTCAAAGTTGGACATGCATTCATGTTTATAACTTTTGACCCATTCATCCAATATTCACAAACAAGGCATCATTGGAATCCTTGGGCCAAGCCGAGTTCAACGCACCCTATGACGTCATTTTGCGTCATGATAGATTTTCCGCCATCTTGGTTTATGTCAAAAACCTTCAAAATGTTTCACACATCACACATTTTGTCCAATCATCTCCAAACTTGGCACATATGTTGCTCAGGCCATGCCTCACAAAACTTATCAAACAGATTCTTCAAATTCAAAACCGTTTGGCCGCAACAGCCAATCAAATTTGACCACGAAGCCGCCAAACAAGAAGTAAGCCTGTTTCTCAGCAGCCCTTTGACATATCATAACCAAACTTGGTACATAGACCCATGACATCATCACGGAGACGCTCATTAGGTTTGGTGACCTTTAACCTCTAGGGGGCGCTGTAATTAATGACAATGTGTTTTAACTCCTCTCTCTTCACATGAGTATATTTCAAACACATTTCCCATGTCTGGTGATACTATCAGACCTCCCCATATAGCTAGTAAATGATTTTTCACGGAAATATCTGCGACAGCCAATCAAATTCGACCGCAAAACCGCCAAACAGGAAATAAGCCTGTTTCTCAGCAACCCTTTAACATATCATAGCCAAACTTGATACATAGACTCATGACATCATCCCGGGGACACCCAAACAATTTGGTAACCTTTGACCTTAGGGGCACATTAAACAGGAAGTGAGCTCATATCTCTGCAAGGCTTTCATGTATCCAAACCAAACTTGGCTCATAGACTTATGACCCTATCCTGATGATGCCCAATGAATTTGGTGACCTTTGACCTCTAGGGGGGCGAATGTGATCGTATCTCAGTCAATCCTTTATTTTTTGACGTGCAACTTGTCGAAAGTGCTGAAGGCCGCGTGTTTGGCCTGTTAGATCTATCTTTTATGTTTTAATTTTGTTTAATTAGTTTATCAGCTTGACTCCCTCAACACTGCTCGCAGTTTTAATTTATTTTAATGTTGAATAAATTGATTAATACTCTGTTGTGTTGTAGTGTGTCGCTTAAATGAATAAGTTATATTCGTTGTCTTGTAATTAATGTATTGTACGCATAACTTTTAATCACGGGCGGGGCCTGTTTACTTTTACACCACAATGCGGAAGACGATTCACTAACGCAGTTCTCGACCCACTCCCAGATCCACTCCCAGATCGAGGAGAAGCAGATAAGGTAAGCATGCATGTAGATCATGTTTCGTCGAATAGAATAACAATGATATATTTATACCGTGTATTTGTTTTGCTTTATGTTTTAGCAATATCTTTGCCTCTAAGCATCTAAAGCACCAAGTTCAAAATCCTAAATATTTTGAAGGTGCTAAGACGCGATTAATAATGTATAAGTTGGCCTTAAGTATTAACAAAAGTTTAGCTCTGTCAGCGACACATATTGAAGTGGTTAATATGTGTTTGCCTGACATAATCATCCGAAGAATATAACCATTCAAAGAACAACAAATGACAAATAAAAGGTTTCTGATTAGGTATAAAGTTATATAATGTTGCTACTTATATAATGTTACTACTCCCAACTGCAGCATCTGTTATCTTTCTTCTCTTCAGAATAACTATGTGGCCGAATCAAGGTATGTTATTATCTTATGAAACATTTGAAAGTGTGTGTGTGTGTGTGTGTATAAATTGTTTGTATTTAATTTGTGGATCCTCCTCCTCCTGTAGGACCACCTAACCCAGCCTTCCCCCCAGGGTACAACCCTGCCTTCCCTGGTGCACCCCCCCACGGGGCATTCCCTCAGGCCCCAAATCCAGCTTTCCCACCTGGCCAGTTTCCTGCGGGGGTCCACCCACCCATGCACCCGGGGGGCGCCATTCCCCCACCCATGTACCCGGGGGCCATGCCCTTTGGAGTCCCAGGACAGCACCCCTACCCTGGGGCCCCCGGTGCTTATCCAGGATGCCCTCCGGGTGGTGCTCACCCGGGACCCTACCCCAAATCTCCCAAAGCAGGCCATCACAAGGGTGACCACAAGGGCGGCCACAAGGGTCACTACCCCAGTGGAGGTGTCGGCGGTATGGGTATGGGTATGGGCATGGGCATGGGTATGGGCATGGCTGGACACAAGGTTGACAAAAAGATGAAGAAGAAGATGAAGAAGGCTAAGGGTCACAAGTCGCATAAACATGGCGGGAAGGTGAGTTTCAGCCGTTGCGTTGAGGTTTCTACTGATGATGTCCTTCCTTTCACTAAGCGTTTCCATGACCCGTATAATGACTTCCTAATTCTGAGTAGAAGGAGTGTATTCACGCAACCTTTTGGCCGTACAACACATCAATTAATCATTGTTTTCGCTCAAAGAAGCCACGCCCATGTTCTAGGTTATTATCTATAGTAGCAATTCCCTTGGTGTAGTCCAGATGTAATATGTTACACATTTGGCATAA